>NW_006920910.1:0-369228 GCF_000392275.1 Phaeoacremonium minimum UCRPA7
CGAGGGCGAGGGCGAGGGCGAGGGGCGGGCGTGCCGCCAACCAATTTCCTTTTCTGTTGCTGCACCGGTCACAACGTCTTGTTCAACACTCTACTCCCGATCACCACCTCCTCCTAAACGGCTTCACTGTCGATCGCTTCATGTGCATGAGCTCGAGTCGAGCTTTTTTCTCTCTTTAGATCCTCCCAATCTCCTGCTACTGGCTACCCTGTTATATTACGCCGCGGTAGTCTTGGCTCGTCTTTAGCCCGTGGCTGTTTCAGCTCATCCAGGGGTACCCAAGCTCCACGCTCTAATTTGAGCAGACAGCTCCAGTAGCAACACACGCTCGAGGAGGCAGCCATCCTGGAAGCACCGGAGCTTTAAAAAGGCTTCCTGGGTACGCGGGCAGTGCGCCAGGGTTCCCGCTGCTACTGCCGTCATCATCATCCCCCCCAATTGTCGAAAGGTTGGAATATATGTGCAACACCAGATGCGGGTCTTCTGTCGTCCTCTAGGGAAAAATAGGAGGATCAAGGTTGCGCTGGTTGATGGGCACACCACAGCACTCGAAGGCCCTCTTTAATATCCTTCCTTGAACTTACACGGCCGTTGTAATACCCCTAATCACGTTTACTCACCCTACCTTACCTTACTACGCCCCTTCCTGCTCCATTCAGCCGGCACACCAAACAGGAGTGCATACATACGGTCCAGGAGTACAAGAGATGGAGACATCAACCTTAAGAACCCCTAATAAGGGGAGGTCGCGCTTCTCCAAGGCACTGCCCGCTCCTCCCCCCTCCTTCGACAGTTTGAATATGAACACCATGGTCCTACCCAAGAGGAAAGAGTCACTGGGCCTTCCTGCCATCCCACCTAAGGAAATCACAACGATGTCGGCCAAACCTTTGGACTCGCCGCTTCCGCCTGTTCCGTTGAAGACTAGTGCACCACCGACAGCTATGTCAATACCAAGAAGGCCGGTGGCCAGTCCTCCAGTGGTCAGTCCACCGCCGCCCGCTGAGCCATCGCCGGTTGGCTCGATATCAAGCTTGCTGTCAGCTTATTCGCGAGGATCTTCGGATTCGATCCTGAGGTCATCTGATGGGACCGCGAGCACAAAGGACTCATATCTCGAGATATCGCCCAAGAAGGAGGACAGCATCAACAATGGACTGAAGAAGATCGACTTTCTGCCGCCTTTGTCATTCTCATTCTCAGACCATGAAGTGCAGGAGAAGAGACCGGAGAAGCCACAGGATGGACCAAAGAAGGCTGTCGAGAAGCTGGAGACTTTGATGGCAGATCTGGACCTGCCACCACCGCCTCCTCTGAAAGATCCTCAAGTGCCACGGACACCAACGAGTGCTCCTCAGTCACCATTTTCGGCGACACCATCAAGTGCTGCACCCTTGTCGGCAACAAGCCAGTCTCCTCCCCGGTCCCAGCTTTTAAGGAGGAGGTCTTTGAAGAAGGACAAGCCTCTACCTCTCACTGAGCTCAAACTAGCTTCGAGCCACGGCTCTACAGCAGACTCTCCATCTCAAGTCCAAAAGGTCCAGCAGCAGTTATCTGCAACCCCAGAAACTTTACCCTCTTTAGCACCACCACAGCCATCCTTGGTTTCGAATACAGCTGTTTCACCGCTATCGCGCGGGTATACCGCATTTCCAGGCCGCAATATCAAACCGCAGACATCAAAAGAGCCATCGACGCAACCGCCGAACATGGGTGAAGCTGTATCGAAGATCGAGGGAAAGCTTGACGAGACGTTCAAGAGGAGACAATCCAACGAAAAGGTGATAGAAGGCGGTATTGACGTCGAGGGAAATATCGTGAAGCAGGTCGAGAGCGGCAAGGAGCCTACTTTCCGACGCTTGCCTACCCCCGAATATCAGAAGAGCGATGTGAAGACGCCGATCACAGAAACCATCGTCTCCCCTGTGTCCCCGGTGTCTCTTACCGGCTCACCCGAAGGCTTCAAAGCCCCAGCTTCCACAACAGGATCAGCGCCCGCAAACTATGGCGGTAGCGACGTAGCGTCAGTGAGGAGTGATGCGACACTTCGACCACCGCGCGGGCCCCTGCCCACGATCCCTGGTTCTCCGCGCGAGTCCGGCGCATCTCAAGGGGCACAAACGCCGTCTACTGAGAAGTTGAGCTTTCCTCTACGGTCCGCATCTAAGCAGCCAGTCGGCGCTGCGAAAGGATTACCGCGAACACCCGCTCCTCTGAACAGACAGCGTGCGCCCACTCCATCCTCGCGCCCTGGAAGCTCATCCAGCGATGCCGCCACCGGTGTTGTTCCGAAGCCTGGAGAGACTGCGCGCGAAGGACCGCCGGTGAAGCTTACCCTTGATACCAAATCGGCCACAGTATCGAGCTTCGACAACGCCGTACAAGCCGCAGGCGAGTCTATAGGCGAGCCTCTTACTCCATCTCATCCGGCATACTTTCCGAAGACGCTCCTCTCTACCAGCAAGGAGGTTGCTTTCCGCCCAGCCGTTAAAGAGAGCCATCTACGATGCTTTACTTCGCACGCAACCCTGGTCTCGGACCCGAACCGCCTCGGCATGGGTAAATGTCAAGTCTGTAGCAAGGACGACAACAGCCCCCGAAAAAGTTGCGGCCACTGCTTTCTACATCTCTGCGAGCCGTGCTCGCAGGTTCTTACCGATATGAAAGGCAATCTAAAGCAGCTCATGGAAGTTGTCAAGAATCAGGGCATCAAAGGCAAAGCAGTTGCGGCACCAGAGTCTACCACAGGCTCTGCGACATCCGATAGCACCATTCGCCCAACTCGAGCTTGAACGTCCGATGAAGACCATTGGGCAGTTCGCCACAACACACTTTTGCCTCGACTATTGAGGACGCATTGACTATAAATATGTATAGCTAAGGTTTCTTGTGTGAATACAACAGGACATGGCGTTGAATGATTTCAAAGGTATACCAAAAGCTACTCTTCGGCCTCCTACGGGAGCGGCCAGCTAGATGGCCTTACAGGGTGATTTGGTTTCACAGGAAGAATACCGCTGGATTGGTAATGACAATGATAATGAGCCTGGATTACTTTCTGGTTATGATACCAGCAGACGATAGTTACCAATAAAGACATCAAGATTCTCACGAAGCTTCTCATTTACGTCTAAGTGCCTGCCGTCCACCCCAGTTTCACTTCAAAATCTCCTCTAGACTCCTGGGTGAGACATGGGGCCGAACGCTGTACCTGAAGTTCATCTGTCTAGCCCTTCCGAAGTTCCCGATGAATGTCGGCGGCATTCCCACATTGCCCGCTAAATGCAATCTCCCATATGCATCCCGACGCGTCGTCGCGTCTCCTTCCCCTCCATCACAGAAATTGAAGGTGCCGTCCCCCCACTACACCAACAATCCTATACCGAGCGCGCCAATGCAGCACCATTGCACAGATGCATAAGGCTACACACAGGCTAAAGGCAGTTGATTGACAGGGTGCTGGGAAAGACGGCGACTCTAAAAATACGCTACAAAATTCCCCGTAGCTTTTACCTCCTCGGCTCCAGGGGTGCAGTTACGCACGGTGCAACAGCCGGGACCCATGCCTCCCACTTCGTTACCTATCAACAACAAAACCACACTACAAGCAACTATGTACCTTGTCTAGGCTCGAAACCCCCCCAGCCCACAGACAAAGGCAAGACATGTCATCCTCGACGACCCTCGGCAGGTCCCGCTCGCTGCGGAAGCCCGCACCCCCAATTGGCGGCGCAGATGCCGCCGTGAGGTCTCGCAGCGACAAAGATGCAACGACGTCGTCGGCACCGGCCCCAGGTGGGCTGCGAAACGCGTCCCCGAGCAGGTTGCCCGTGAAACCATCCACGAGTGCCGGCAATGCGAGGCCGCCGCCCCCGCCCGCGAGCACTGCGGCTCCGGGCACGAAGAGCAGGCCGATATCTGGGATTCTCGGACGGGCGCCGTCGGTGAGACAGGCGAAACCTGCAGCGGCGCAGGACCAGGCGGAGACGGCGACTAAGAATAGCTTCACCGCCCGGCCAGGCCGCGCGCCGTCCGTGACGACGGGTTCGACTAGGGCGCCGGCATCGCGCCCGACGACTTCGGGCGGTCTACCGGCTGGGTCGACGGCCAAGCCTCGAGCCATTGGACACTCGAGGGCAAAGTCCTCGGCTACGGCACTCACCTCCTCGACGGTGCTCAGACCGCCCTCGGCAGCGTCCTCTGGGACGTCGAGCTCGGCCACCAGCCGCCCGCCTGTCACGCGGGCGAACCCGCCCATAACTACGACACATCGCAGACAGCTGTCCCAACCGGCTGTCTCCAGCTCCGCTGCCACCGCCTCGTCTGCACCGGGCCAGGCCTCGCGCATAAAGCCTGCGTCCGCGACCGACGACGCGCCGCGCCTGCGGCCCGCCTTCACCACCCTCCAGCAGCACTACAGCCCGGCTCGCAACCTCGCGCCGAAACCCCTGACAGCGACGTTCCTCGCGCCGCCGTCGCCGTCTAAACTCCCATCCAATGTCGCCATCTCGGCGGAGACGGCAAAGCTGCAGACCGAGCTGCTCCAGTTGCACCTATTACATCGCGACTCGGCCGTAGTCGACCAGGAATGGCGGGCCAGTGCGCGGCAGAAGCTTGGGGAGAGGTTCGCTGCGCTGGTCAAGGAGAATCAAGACCTCAGTCGGGAAGAAGCCGATGTTATAGAGAGGAGGAACATTGCAGCATTACAGTCCTGGGGCGGCACGAGCAGCGGAGGCGGACGATCAGGCAATACGGCGTTGGAGGAGAAGATCCAGGTCCTCGATCTTGTGCTGTCGGGTCTGTGGAGCTTGGGCGAACCAGGCGGCAAATATGCAAGGGTTATTCGGCGATTTGAGCGATGGGCTGAGCGGATGGTTGATGTGGTAGAGGCAAGACGAAGAGGGGGCGGTCTCGGCGTCCTAGACGGCGAGGAGATCATGTTTGTTGGAGAGCTGGACTCTGCGTGGAAGGACGAGTGTGCTGGACTGGTGCGGAAGCTGGACGGCTGGCGGAGGCAGCTCAAGGAGCTGGGTGATGTGCCAGATGATGCCATCGAGGAGACAACTCCTGTCGGCGGGCGATCGAGCCTCGCGCAGATCCTGGACGGGTGCAGAGGCTTGGTTCACGACATGCTCGCCGAGCTGAACATCATGGAGCAGATTGAGCGGGACGCGCTCAAGCAGGAGGCCGACTGGATTCAGAAGATAAATCGGGATGAGACGGACGACGATATGCCCAAGGCTGGTGCCATTTGGAGGGCATTCTGATTGGCATTTGCTACATACATGATTACTTGGCATAGCAAGCATGGTGTTTGATGGAATTCACGACTCGGTAGCTAGAATGATTGACACAACACGTAGGAAAGACGGAACGCGCTGGGTTGCCCTACGTCATGGCAAATATGGGAAGTCTTCAACTATATCATGTAGCTCATTTATCGCGTGAGTCGCCATGACGCAGGCCAGTACAGGTATTTTGCATACTCATGATTTGCTTATAGCAGCTGCATCTCAACGCAGTGTGAGTCTCCTCGCCATAGCGGATTTGTCCGAAGAAAAGGGGCTGCACTTCGTCTCCATAATCCATTGATACAATCGTCTTCAATCACCAAGAACATGGCAATATCTCTTGTCTTCCAATACCACAAGCCATTGCCTTCTAGACCTTTCAATTTCGCCAAAGTCTCCTCCCAGCTAGTATCGATTGATCGTGTTGCGACGCCTCCGTTTGATACAGTTTGGTAGGAGGTTGTGAGGTGTTTACTGCGCTCAGTGTTGGCGTTGATTTTTCTCCGTTTACTACCCCCATTTGTTGGTGCCGTTGGACCCAATTGTCGAATTGCATGGTATTGAAAACTCGAGGGTGCAGTGAACGGGATGCATCGTGCACTCTTGACACCATTTCAGGTGTTCTGGTGTACACGGCTTGCAGGTGAGGGTTGGCGGCACGACGAGCTGCGGACTCGCAACGGGAGAGGCCCAAGTCACAGAGATGCCAAGGGCGAAGACGCCGGCGCTTCTGAATACCTTCATGGTGACCTCGAATCTAGGTAGAATAATTCAGAGTGCTCAAGTACATTGCGAGTTTTCGGTGCGTTTGAGTGAATTGTGGTACCATTTAGGAGATGGCGTCAAGGAGATGGGGCAAAGCCAGGGGATTGAATTCCAGTTGCGCCTGCCGTCTGTTGCATATTAATAATCTACGCAGCATTGCTTGCCGCAAGTTGATTCAATTCTTGACCTTAAGACATTGGTCCCATCATTTTGCCTATTTCGTTTCTGACAAAATTCTTGCTCAAAGTGTCCGTAACCAAGGCTAAATAGGAATTGATTGAACTTGGCCAAGAGCACTGGAAATAAACCAACAATTCTGTTTTCAAATAAATAAAATAACACAACAAGTTCAGCAAGAGCTTCATATATCCTCCAGTTCAAGGGCCACTTCATCTCCTATCACAAGAATGCCTTTGCTTGAAAGGAGGTGTTTCCAACGAGAAACCCCGGGGGCATGTTCAAAGGAATCAATCAGTTAACTCAAGGAAGCCACTACAGACATCTCTCAGTTGCATCCAAGAATAACTTGCTTTCTTGGACTTCCCATGTGAAGTCTTCGAGGGGCAGGATGGCCTCATTTTTGCTGAGGTAGTTTCCTTCTTTGTCGCTTTCGACATGCTTCCAGGTTAGCACGGTGCTTTTTCAAGTAGTCGTTCCTGGCGAAGTTTTTACCGCAATCCAGACAGGTATGCCTGAGCTCTTTGATGCGTTTCTCTTTTTTCTCCCGTCTGTGTCTCGCAAGGTTTGATTTTGAAGAGAACTGCATCTGACAATTCTCGCAGGCATACTGAGCCGAGCCTCTTCCAAAACCAACATCCACTGGCTTGCTGGAAAACCTTGAACTAAGTCCTTTGACAGAAGCAGGTTCAGGAGGACTATTACTGCTCATCGATGGAGCATCGCCAATTATAGCCGAGTCAGATCCGGCTTTGCACGCTGTATCTAGACCGCGGCTGGTAGCACCCTCGCTGACGCTCGAGAGTGGGCTGATATTCGACGCCGATTGAGAACCATCGCCACCATCGTCTGGACACTCTGTTTTGGTAGTCTTACACCACCTCAGGGGGATCTCTAAGCATGCCTCAAGAACTCTACATCGATGTAGGAACGTTACAGCAGCCTTGAGTGGGTTGAGCTCTTTCTCATGGCTTGTTGATCGAGGTTCCTTTGTGATTGCCAGGGAAAGGTATAGAGGGAGAAGTCGTATTGCTGCCAGTGTTAGAATGCTTTCAAACCACACTGTTTGAAGAATGGCCTCAACTTACACAGCAAGAATTGTAACGCGCATATGAAAATCGCCCCCATCATAATAATCATAAGCATCTCTATGTTCTCAGGAGGTTTCCAACTCGACACATCTTGGGTTCCGCTCTGTTTCATGGAGCCAGTAGATCGTTTCTGTCTCCCAACTGTTTCATTCGGGTTGTCCGGGTGAACCACTTCAGTGCGTTTACTACCGCGTATTGTGATTTCATTAGTGTCAGCCTTCTCTCGCCACTTCCATTGACTGGCTAAAATCCCTGAATCAAGTGTTTGAGACGCATCGCAAAGCCAACGAGCTTGGCAAGTCATCCGGAGAGCAAGCGACTGGAAATATTCCAGCTGCTCCGGAGTACCATTTGCAACTTCACTAGCCTCGCATCGATATCGCGCGAGTTCCGGATTGTAGCCATCCCAGATCTCGCCAACAATCGCTTGGTAATCTTGAAGCTCGGACGCTGGGATCAATGATTCCCATCTGGCCAGGTCACGTCGAAAGAGCTCGAAGCGACTCACGCTCTCATAACCTTTTTCTCTGTCTAAAGTACTCGAAATAGCTGCCGAAACACAGAGAAATGCGAGAACGTCTTCAATTGAATTGGGGAGGGTTCTCCCAAGTATATTTCTGAAAGTCGTCATACCACTTTTCCATGCCAGACGGTAGTCCTGGAGGTGTGAATAACGGTGTAATTCAACTTTTCGCAACATCGCCGTTTGGAGCTCAAGCTGGACTGCTTTGAACTTCTTGTACACAGATCTTAGTCGTATCTTTCGTCCCTCTTCAATGAGCATAGATGCGAGAATTAACTTCCAAGCTGGCTTTGCATCTCCGAGTGCCCTGTCTACCAGAAGCTCGACAATATCCGCATGGCCATGCAAGGCAGCCTGGACGAGGGCATCATGAACCTGAGGACCATGTGCACCAGGGCGTGAGGACAGCAGAAGCCTGATTGATTTGCGATCATTGGCTTCTGCTGCGCTGAGATATCGAGCATCAAATGTGCCTTGGAAAGGGAAATCGCACTCAAGGATTACTCGGATCACATTTGTGCGCCCATCCTTGGTAGCTTCGAAAAGAAGACGACAGAAAGCTTCCTCAAATTCTGGGCGGTCCTTGATCTGGATCAGGTAATATTTCATAAGCTGAGTACATCCGTTTTGATAAAATAGCTGCAGTGTGAGGGGAAAGCTAGCGGAATTCTGGTTCAGAGGACATGTCCTTCCAAAAGAACGCATTGATAACAGCTTCGCATCCGAGAGAACAAACCTAAGCAAATGAACGTAAAATTCCGCTATTTCATCTGGGACTGTGCCATGATTTTCTGATAAGCAGTGGCCGATATTCTCGTCGAATTTCGAACAGGCTTGCATCCCATATTCCCTCTCCCAGTCTGACTCAATGGAGCTGGGCTCCTCAACTATGGATGGTTCTTCTCGATCAAGTTGATATTGAAGTTGCGGGGCGCAACACCGTTGATCTAATTCAGCAATTGCCTGTTCGTCTGAAAATCTTTGTCCGCAGAATGTAGACTGTAAATCTACATCGGATGACAGATTTTCTATATCTGCCGCCCAAAATTCCTCGTCGAGTGCGGTCACATCTTCCAGGAGCCTAGATTGCTGAAATTTGTTCCACCATGTGAAAGATATGAAGCCCTGTTCATAGAGACTCTCAAAGCCAAAACTTCGAAACACGTCACCATCGGCAAGGAAGTCATCGACGAGTAATTTGAGGCACAGATACTTCTTTGTTTGCTGTGACGCCCAATAAGTTTCTAATAATTCGAGTCGCTCTTGCAAATCCAGGAAATGTTGGAGCAGAACGAAGCCGTTTATCTTCTGGCCACATTGATCCCTGGTAATCTCGGGTAGGAGATGTTCTGCTCCAAGCACATCTCGAAGTTCATGAAGTAAGTCAGTATCATTGACCATGACAGTACATTCATTCAAGTCTTTATGAACAACGAAAACAAAGTTTTGCGCAAGGTCGTGAGAGTCATGCATGCGACAGCGGCAAGACTCTGTGCAGGTTCTCTCTTCTTCAACATCGATGTACTTCCACCCTCCAAGTGAATCACCGATGTACGTTGTGCAACTGGCTTCAGTGTCAATAAAATCGTTTAGGGATTCGGCAAGATTCAGTGTTACAAACTCTTGGAACACTTCAATAAGACGGAATTTCAATGGTCCATGGTCTTCCACAGGTGCGCCGGTATCACGACGGTACGGGCATCCGGGTTCATACCATCTAGTATTGGTTGGTTCGGAGTTTTCATGCGATAGTGCTTTGGGTTCTTTCGCTATGCTGAAATTGGGATAGAGTTCTTGAAAGAGGTCTTCGCCTTCGGACTGCATCGTCTCCCAGGGCAGATGCCAATCCGAGTCCGTGGGAACAGGCGTTTCGAAATCCATGAACTCCATGCTTGGAGATATAGCCGATATGTTTTGCTGGAGACCAGTCACTGATTTCGATCTGGTACCATCAACGGCTCGCGGCCAATTGACAACATGCAAGTGCTCAAGTTTTCATTTCAATGACTGTGTCAAAGTGCAACGGGTAATATTTAAGATTGATGGAAGGCTGAGACTATAGCCGAATTGCAGCACTTGAAGTGCGATTATGGCTTAAGATATAGTAGTGAGTGAGCCACAATGACGAAATCTCACGCTGAAAATTTGCGCTCCAGTCCGCCTTGCCTTAGGCCCGAACGAGAAATTTGGGAATACTCATTTTTACAGCTCAGAAGCCAAGGTAAGTGGCTGTCACATCTGCATGTGTGGTCATGGATGATTGGCGGGAGACAACTTGCGTTTGTTTTGTTGCTTCGGCTGCATGGGTACCTCTCGGCACGCCTCCATCATGCAAGGACGGGCACTGACGACATATCATCTTCGCTGTTGATTCCCAAAAACCAAATTTGGGAATCTACACACATCAAGCATGCATTTCAGTGCGATTTCGGGGTCGCCAGTCGTCTTACGGTATCTACCTTGAGTTGCTGACTCTGAAGCCTCGTTTCTGCGTGCCGTTCTCCTCCCAGATGCCCCGGGATGATGAACAGCTTGTCCGAAAGTCAACACTCAACTTGACTCAGTTCAATGATGAAAGAAAAATGGCATTCCTCAAACCTCATTGCAACCACATGCACTCGCCGCGGGGTGCATTCAAGATACATTGCTCCATGTGCTCCTGCGCAAATATATAGCCTCGTTGTTTCAGTGGTTCAGGACGCCGCGCGAGGCTGTGCCATGGTAGATAGGCACCGCTCTTGCCCGTTTGTAAGGAGCCCCCCACCTTGGAGTACACATGACTTGTACCTCGATGCCAAATCTCGGCCGCGCTGTTCAATGTGCAACCAATCATTAATGCGTAATCATTGCTTCTGGGAGGCAGCATGATAGTAGATTCCCAATTTTGAGAGACTGGTATAACTCAACATCTTTTGGGCAAAGCAGACGTCCAGGTGTGAGGCAAGTGTACAGGATCACGATATATTTGGCTAGCCTGTTTCGTGGAATTGGGAATCGGGTTGATTCAAAGAATCATCATGCGTCTCTGATCTCGAGAAGTATAAGAAGACGATAGATAGAGGAGAATGAACGCTGGAGGGCTGGATCCTTAATGATCTATAGACTGGAGGTTGTCTTCGTTGCTTGCTGCTATTATTGAGGGCTATCAACGAACTGTCGCCTTATATCTTGTCTTAGCAGCTAGACGGTCTGTACTGAATATCAAGAGCATGTATGGATAACTGTATGACAATCTCAAACTTCACCTGACTGAACGAGCAATTCTGTAGGTCGTCTACCGAAGCGGCCCATTCACAGCGGGCAGACCAATCAACTTATACCGTTGATACGAGCAATCACCAGCCCCACCAGGTGGAGCCTTCGGAGCAACTGGAAAGGTGGAAAGGTCAGCCAGCAACAGAAGATCCCACCATCTACGGCTCCTATACGACCGCCTCAGGAAGCCGTTCTAAGGCACATAAGAAGTATATTAGCAAGAAGATAGAGAAGTTTGAGAGGGATTTTCGAAGCGGTTCCTCGGAGATGGCTTCTCCTAAGAAATAGTGGTGGAAATCTGCAAGCGAGCTAGTTGATATACGGATAGAAGACGTTGAGTACTGTCACGGAGGGAGCCTGCATCACGCTGTCACGAGATTGTTGTGGAAGAGAAGCGATTCATCGCACAAAAACAAAATATGGCTTTTCCTCTTAAGTCCGTTGCTATGAACCGTGCAACCCGCCACCACTGATCACCTTCAGTTGGGGCACGGCATCTTTCGTGACACCCCCCTTCAATCGCCAAGCATAAACAGTCTCTGTTCAAATCCCTATCGGTCATAAACTCAACCTTCCAAAGTAATCACCTAGTCATCTCCATCCAATAATGGGCACGCAAGCGGCGGACAAAACAGGGCATCCACACCAGAGCCCGACCTCCCACATGCCCTTCCCTCCATCGGGCATACGACATTGTATCTCTCCATCGTTCTCTTTGAGAGCTTACTACGATCTTGAAGCAGGTACTTGCAACAGCAGCAATGGGAGATTGTTGGCGGCAGCGAAATCGCTGTTGACGCAGCAGATGTGGCTGTCGAGGTCTTCGTCGCGGCCGCGGTCGGGAAAGGCTCGAGTGTCGGCGCAGGGGCAATTCCCGGCGCCACTGGGTTCGCGAACACAAGGCAGGCGAGGCTCGCGAGTGAAAGACAGATAAGTCGCATAGTGTGTGCCTGTGTTGTAATTCTCAAAGGACCTTGTTGTTCCAAGCTGTCGACTCTGAGCGCTCTTCAGATTTCTCAACTGGCCTGAACCGCCACCTTATTATACATTTCTCCCCCTAACCCATCTGCCCATTGCCATCAATCCAGATTCTGGAAGAAACAGGTGGCATGAATG
The DNA here is from genome assembly GCF_000392275.1 of Phaeoacremonium minimum UCRPA7. Classification (NCBI taxonomy): domain Eukaryota; kingdom Fungi; phylum Ascomycota; class Sordariomycetes; order Togniniales; family Togniniaceae; genus Phaeoacremonium; species Phaeoacremonium minimum. The sequence continues at coordinate 12,219 of NW_006920910.1, forward strand.
GTTGCGCAGGGTCGTCAGATGTCTCGAACTCTATTCGGTAACGTGGGTGCTACCTGGTAAATGGGCCCGGTAGTATTGGGTTAATCTGGATAAACAACTCATTTGGCAGCCGAGTAACTCTGTTGTAAACAAGCACCTATTTCTGCGATCGTACTATGTAGCTGAGAAATTATACCTTGCCGGTCTTTCCCAGTCCCACGACATTGTGGGTTGGCGTAACATTCTGGACACGTTTGCAAGACTGTTTCTAGCAAGACGGAGTATGGGCCAGGAGCCACTCCAAAAATGTCACAGATCCTGCCAGATGAATCTTCCGGTACCAGCTGGTAGACATCAAGGGGTTTGCTACACTTGTTCAGGTTACCACCATACTTACCAGCAACAAACAGAACCCTCCACGTCTCGACCAAGAACCTATGGATCATGACAGCGGAAGAGCCTTTCTACCGTCTCAATATCAATCACGATGTACATGAGCATGTTATTATCACAATGATGAGTGTGTGGATGCAATGTATTGACTATCAACAATCTCCGTGTTCCTAAATCATTCCAAACCCAGAGTGATAATGTCCTATAGTAGAGTCATATTGGTACAGAAGAAAACAGCCATCAACGACCGATTTGCATGTATGAGAAATGGGGTAATGAGCTAGCTTAACCATCGACCACCACCAATCGCCTTTTGGACAACCATTTCACCATAGTCAACATCCCTTGCCATTTTACTGATTTTTTTGAGAGCAAAGCATCATTGCATGAGAGCGACAGTATAACGAAGAGTATCATGAATGCATATCCCGATCGTGAAATCCCAGAAGCGCAGCCGTCACCATAACATACACAAGAGCAAAGACGAAATTCGAGCCATTTGACTGCTTTAGTCGATATCCATACGAAGCACAGGGTAGAGAGGCTTCTCCGCCTCGTTTCGTCCAGCAAGGACTGGGTCGATGCGCTCATCGTCGCTTGAGTTGGATTCCTCATACTGCCTTTTCTTGAGACGGTCTTGGACATACTCGCGGAGGAACTCAATGACTCTGACGTTCTGAAGCCAGTTCTCGTACGGCTCCGGCTCACCCCCGTTGTCTGACTCATCAGATGGTGAGCTGACAGAAGAGAAAGACTCGACAGGTCTTGGGCCGGTGGACATCTCCACATCATCCGCTGCGCGACGGGCACTCTGTAGCATGCCGCCGGAAAGGCGACGCTCAACCGGGTTAAAGCTTGAACCGAGAGTTGTGGCGGCAGTTGAACCCGGATAAGTCACGGCAGGGAGGGTGGGATATGCGACGGATGTCGAAGAAGTGTGCCGTGCGCCAGGAGACAGGCCGGTGGACGAGCTTGGCGAGTGTCCGGATGTGTATGACATGGTGGTGGAAGGCGGAGTGTGTGCTGGGGTGCCGGTGGAATGAGTGGAAGACACGGCAGTCAGGGGCGAGGGCATCTGCGCTGCGGAGACTGCATAGTGCTCATTGCCGATGTTTGGTCGAGAAACGGGCGATTGATGACGAAGATCAAAGCCGGGTGCATATTGTGAGCCAGGAGAGGAGCCGGAGTTCTCATAGACGGTGCTCTGCATCTGCTCAAGGATAGAGTCGATCTGCTCTAGGTCGCCCTTGGTACGTAGGCTGGGCATGGGAGGAAGGTAGTAGTGCTGAGCGAGGGGGCCGTGAGACGGACCGCCGGCACCAGCACCAACGGCGATGCTGGGAGCGGCAGCCATGTACTCTGTCGCGATTCCTCCGGTGTGGACGGAGAGCGCACCGTGCAGGGGCATCAGAGATCTGCCCACCTGGGCATAGGAATGGGGATCAACCTGGCGGCGCTTAGCGCTGCCGAAGAAGTCGTTGAGGTCATCATAGCCGCGCTTGCGGGTATCAAAACCAGCAGAGTGGGTGAGGAAGTCACCTCTAGTGTTAATGTGTTGTCCGTAATAGCCGATGGGGCCATATGCTTGGGGCGGTGGTGGTGGGTGGGAATAGTAGCTAGGATGCCCGGTGTGCGGTGGCTGACCAAAGGCGGCCGAGTTAGTACGGATATGGCCATTGTGATCATAATAGCTAGAAGGAGCTAGAGGCGAATTAGCCTCAAATTGAAAATCATTATTGATGAAGGGATGCGCGACAGAAGGGACTGGTATTAGTCGTACCTTTGCCGCTGTGTGCTCTGTAAGCTGCACTCAAGCCGCCGCTCTGGTCCTGCGGGGACCGTACGAGCACTGAATCATCTGCGTGTGTCTGTGACAGTCATTAGGACAAGCATGCATTTGCCAGGATTTTCATGATCAGCTTACCTTGACATGCTTCTTCAGATCCTGGGGACGCTTGAAGGATTTGCCGCAGAAGTCGCACTTGTGTGGCTTCAGAGGAACATGCACACGAATGTGCGAGGTGATGTGGTCACGCTTCACAGTGGTTGTCCGGCAGGAGTTCCACTGGCAAGTCAAGTTCAAGTTGTTGGTGCTCTTTCTGCCGACATGACGCTCGCAGATATGATCCTGAGGTGTTGTATGAGCCAACTATCGTTGAAATCCGAGCAGCATCAACCCCGAGCACTTGTCCCGGAATCAACGTCTTCCAGTCACATGAAAAGCACGTGCTGGGGCCTTGTAATTGAGTGAGGAGTCTACTTACATAGAGAGTCTCAGCAGTGTTGAATCGCTCATTACACTGGTTCCAGCGGCAGACGAGGCTCTCATCTTGGCCAGCACTTGAGGACGTCGAGTTGGACGTCGCTGCAGTGGAAGGAGCTGGTGTGTTGCCATTGGAGTTGGAGCTGGACGACTGAGCGCCAGCCTCCTGGTTGGTAGACGACATGTCCAGAGAGGGTCTACCCAAAGAGGTAGAGCGAGACAGGGATGTTCGGTGACTCTGTGGTGCCGAAGCCGAAATGCCAGACGCGATCGGATGCAAGCTCAAGGCGGTCTGGTGGAAGGGCGCGGGGCGTGTTCAGCCGAAAGGGATTGGTCGCCTGGTCTGGAAGGATTTACTTCTGCCGTAGATTTCTGCCTGGCGATTTGTCTGAATCTTTCCAGAACAAGAAGAGAGAAAACGGCCAAAAACTGAGTTTGGAAGAACGTTGGATCTCAGATGCTTGAAAAGGAGAAGAAGGGCCCAGCGTCCCGGGGGAGAGGGCGCACCAACATGACTTTATTCTTGGGCTCTCTCCTGCTCTTGGCGATACCTGGCGGAAAGTCTTGGCGAAGTCTCTTGGCTGTCGGGGCCTCGGATTCCTTCACCAGATTATTGGCCACAAGCACCGTCCACGGGTTAGACTAAAGTCTAGGCAGATGGTAGGTACTCTGTGGTGAGGCTAACTCGCACGCCACCGCACGGGAGCCTGACTCGCTTTAGAAGTATCTCTAAACTCTACTACAACTAGTGCCAAGATCGCCAAGAGGATGCCAAGACTTGGCGTTGCGAGGAAAAGTCTTGGCATCGATCCACTGCCTCCTTCCTGTTCGCTCCCTCCTGCCCGGCTGCAAATTGCTGCTTTGCGCCCGCCGTAGCCTGTGCTGCTCTCTCGGCTTTCAGTGCTCCCACGTCCAGTAAAATAGGAGGCTACCTCACTGGAAGACTGCATATTGTCGTGCTAGTTTCAGCTCACCATCGCGGTCAATGCATTGGCAACGTCGCTCACGTCTGGAACTGGTAAGCACACTCGCATCCTCATATCTTCATTGTCTTTCACTTGTTGAATAGCAACAGTGAGAGACAAACGTGTCTAAGCTGGCTGCGAACATCACGCTGTCGATCTATTCGATTCATTCTGATAACCTGACAGCACGAGAAGCAGTTAGGCAGTGTAGCGGTAGTGGTGGTGTGTGCCAGAGTGCTTCCCCCTCTCACTAACGTTAACACTATGTCAGGTGAGAAGCCAAGATTTCCGCCGGGGCCAAGAGCAGCGCACTCCGCCCGCCAAGCGCTTGGCAAACAACGACTCCTCTCCTTATTAACGTTATCTTGGAATTGCCCAGACTGCACAGCCCAGCGTACTGCGTACTTCTCCCTTCTTTAAGTCAATCAGGCCATCTAACGGCGCTGATTCCAAGCGATGGCGAACGGGCCAAGACTGCTGCCAAGACCGCCACATTATCACGTAAACACAACCCTCCAGATCTGTCCTAATTATCCAACATCATCACATGCGCACACGTTTGCGTTATCTCGACAAGCGACTATGTCCTTCAGGATATAGGATCTTGGGCTTAGTGCCCAGGATTGACAGACTTGAGTAGATATTGTAAAAAGGTTAGTCGCCGTTGAAGACCAACGCGACTCGTGGCAATGTCAAGGTGGAATGCAAGTCCTAGAAGTTATCCAAGCTTAAGCACACGTGCCCATGGTGCTTGGTTCTTGGCTCACCTTGGCCACAGCAGCGGGCTTCTTGGTTGCAATGTCTTGGCCTTGGCCCGCCGCCGTGCCAAGTGCCTTGTGAGCGGAAGTCTTGGCTCAACGAGTCATGAACAGTCGCTTTCCTCAAGCCCGACACACCCACTAGAATAACATGGAGTGGATCCGAAATGACTTGAGATCGATGTCTTTCTCACTATGACGTGCTTGTGTCTGGAAGATAACTGTGTTGCATATATCCTTCGTCCAAGAATTTTTTCTGAACTTTTATCATGAAACAGCCAGCATTCATCAAGCTATGAACACCGCTCGAAGATTTTAAATGTAAAGTAGTTAAATAATTTTTGAGTCAATGAACTGTAATGAACGACTTGAATAGACTCCTAACTATATAGCTTCCTTTCGAGACTCTGCATCGATAATGTTGCAATCTATCAAATAGGAAAACCATCGTCTGTTCCTGGAGACCAATCACACGCTTTTTAGGGCTCACTTGAGATTTATTGATTGGAAGTTCTTGTGAATAAAGTATAGGTCTCGGTAAACGCGGGTTTCGCCGCGAGAAGCAGTTACTGTACCCTTTTCTCTGGTACTTTTCAGGATGGTTCTTGTTTCGCCTCTTCTTCAAGACTATCAGAACTCTTCAGTAAGTTTCTAGTTATTTCGAACTCTTCTGCGTCTGCCTGCACTCTCCGCATCAGCTCTCCCCGCCAGCCTCCCTTGGTATCATTAATCCCAGTCAAGTTATCCCCTAAACTCCACGACAAGTAGCCTTCTGCCCTGGCCCCATCTGGTGCCTCAAGCAGCCCGATTTCTGATCTCACTGCTTCTGTTATATCATCACAAGCGTAGAAAACAGATGTAGAGCAGACCTTGCAGAAATATCTCTGTACGCCTGGCGAGGATCGATAGTAGGCAAGCGTTCCGACTACAGAATCGCCTACATCTACTGCTGCTTTCAACTCTGCTGTCGTCCTTGGCAATGAGCCGCCGCCCGCGTGAGACAGATTCTTTAGCTCAACACATGCCCAGTGAACGATGTCATGTCCGAATTGTAAACGGCAAGAGTCGCACACATCAAAGTTGACGAGTGGCTTGTATGTCCCTGGATCGACGAACTATGGAATTTCTCCTTTCGTCATACTGGCATCATTTGCATAATGTAGAGTCATGTTGATGCCTTGGCAATGACACCAGACGGGGAGCTTGTTCTTTTTCGTCCCATCAGTCTTTGTTTGGCTTGATGAGACCGGCCAGTCCCAGGGGATCTCTTCAGAATACTCCCGGTACCGCGGAATTTCCTTGCCATCGGAATTTGGCTTCCGAAACCATACAGATGCTCCACCGTCAACGGTGTCCCCAACAAAGATGTTCTTGGTGAGTCTGATGAGATCAGTCTCGACATTCCTCAATGCTCCGCTGAAGACACCAAGCTTATTTGGGAATTTCACCGATTCATAGAAAATGAGCGTCGAACATGTCCCACAGAAACGATATGTAACGTTTGCAGAGAACTGGTATTTCTGCAGTTGACTGATGTTGACATTTTTCGTTCGGTTGAGGCCAGGTTGTCTCAATTACGAGGAGTGCACCTGTGGAATGACGACATGAGTCGCAGTGGCAAACGTTGCATTGTAGCGGAAGATTGGATTGGAGAACTTCAATGCTGAAAGTGTGTGCTTTGCAGAGGCATTCTGCAGTGATTACAACAGTTTCTGATTCAAAGTTCATGGTTGATCAAGTGTTCGAAGAAGAGTTGGGACTGACACAACGCGCGGGGTGTGGTAGGTTCATTATCACGATATGTGGAGCTGCTGCAATCTACTCCTCTGAATTAGTACTCCTTCGTCAAGGCAATAAATGTTCCTTCCTTGAGAGCTACGGTACTAAATCACAAGAGTTATGTCAGTTGAGGTCCTGAGAATGCTGTCATCACTATAGCCCGACCAACTTATGCAAAGAGAGTAATTTCTCCCTAAAGAGTTTATGATATCCTTCTAGAACTGGCAATTATTATCTGGGTTATTCTTGACGAACAAGTGAACAAATAGCTGTATATGTAAATTTACTCCTCGAGAGAGTGTGGTAGTTACTGCTGGAGCTTTGTTGCAGGTATTGTATTGTGGGTATGATTTAGATTACGCGCAAAATTTAGTAACGCTTACTTGGTCTAATGGTAAGAATTACTCCAGTCGTTTAGAAACGATTAAAGATCTAACACATCCTAGGTTAGGATTCAACCCTTCCAAGGTTGAGGTTCGTGTTCGATTCACGGAGTAAGCAATCATTTAATTTTTGCCCTTATTTTATCTCTTTTGCTTCTTTTTGTGTGCTTATCTGGTCCGTTAAACATTTGGGCTTATTTATGATACAACACTTATAATTATGCATGCCGCAACTGCGTCCAAAAAATAGGGTTCGTTTGTGGATGAATGCGACAGGTTCAGCTACACTATCTCGCTATGTAGGTAGGCTCTGTGGTGGAGAACTATTGGCAGCAGTGGCCCAATTTAAGCATCGACCAGTAAATTGCGGGGTCCTCGTTATTTTTTTTGACTGACCGCCCAAAATTTCACCGTCCTTATCGTGAATTTTATCGAGAGGCCTGGATACCTGCGGCCTCGCTCAAACCACCATTAAATCTGGACTTTGAAGTTTCGCATCACAGCCAGACCAACCAAGATGCCGAAGTCAAAGAGAGCCAAGGTGTATCACCTAACACAGGTCACCAAGAAGACCCGTGAGCAGAAGGAAAAGCTGTTTCAGAACATACGGGAATGCGTCCCCGAGTACCAGCAATGCTTCGTTTTCAACATCGACAACATGAGGAATAACTACCTCAAAGACGTGCGCCGAGAGCTCTCAGATTGCCGGTGTGTTTGATTCACTTCCGTGGCTTCTCCAGCAACCTTTTATTTACTGGATGCGTGTGACAATTGCTGACCTAATCCCTTGATTGCAGACTCTTCTTTGGCAAGACCAAACTCATGGCCCGCGCCCTGGGCCAAACCCCAGACGATGCTCAAGCCGACGGGATTGATCGTTTGAACCCTTATCTCTCCGGCTCCGTTGGTCTCCTCTTCACAAACCGTCCCACCGATAAGATCCTCGAATACTTCAGCAACCTGACCGCAGTCGACTTCGCCCGAGCTGGTGCCAAGGCAAGCAGAGACTTCATCATTCCCTCAGGCGTTGTGTACGCCACCGGCGGCGAGGTCCCCCCCGAGCACGACGTGCCCCTCTCACACAGCATCGAGCCGGAGCTACGGCGGTTAGGCATGCCCACGAGGATGATCAAGGGACGAGTTGTGCTGGGCGACGAGAGCGGCGAGGGCGAGGGCTATACTGTCTGCAAGGAGGGTCAGGTGCTGGACTCGAGGCAGACAAGGCTGCTCAAGCTCTTTGACATGTGCATGAGCGAGTTCAAGGTGAAGGTGCTAGCGTAAGTCATCAGCATTTTCCACCTCCGCCGTAGACCATTACTAACAGCTCATGAAGATACTGGACTGCTTCGACCGGAGAGGTCACCGAGGTTGAGCCGGACGCCATGGAAGGGGTTGAAGAGGATGACGAGGACGAGGAGTAAGCGGCCAGGACCACTTCTCAAATGTCAACAATCGCTTTACTTCTTGTTCGTATTTGATGATACCACGAGTACGGTTCTGGCGTCTGGAAGGGTAAAATGGTGGCAGTCACATATCATAGACGAAAAACATCTGGCCTTCGATAGCCATTACTATCTAAGCGGCTGATGGAACTGGGGATGTTCCATTGACAGTCGGGTGTCTCGCTGTGCTACTAGTACACATGCTTCTCCAAGCATACATTACATCAAGCTGTTCGCTTTATATAGCACAATACTGGTCACCTTTTCCATTGCGCCTGAAGAAAGCTCTCGGTCAGTAGGCTCATAAGTCCTTACCTCTGACCTTACCAGGGTTATTTTAATGCCCTCGAAGCTATGGCAAATCCTCTTCCGTGTCCTCCATGCATAATAATAAAATACAAGTGAAAGGTTACCTGTCCTACCCCATATTGCGTGCGGTGGCATAGATAATTAAGAATAACTCCAGAGCGAAGGAGCTAGAAGTTCGCCCATCTTGGGCTGAGTGGTCCTGTTTTGGATGGCGTAGGTCGGGCTTTGTAACATTTTACCTTGCCAGCTGGCAGATATCCCTGGTTTGGGTCGCAAATTTTGTCATTTCTGCTTACCCTCGAAGACGAAGGGGAAAGAAGAAGACGTAAAGGCGAGATATGAGAGATAAGATAATGGCTGAGGATACCCACCACGAGACAAGCATTGTCTCGTTAGTATCGGCGGATCTTTCGGTGTTCTTCGTAACCAGGGCCGCCCTCGAATGGTCGTTTGCGGGAGTCATCATCTCGGCGACCGTAGTCTCTGTCGCGATACCCACCATTCTGTCGGGCGCCGATGGGCTCTGCATTGCTGCCGGAACCTGAGCGGTCGCTGCCACGGTAGCCGCCGCCGCCGCCGCCGGATCTGTCTTCAAATGAGCCGCCTCCACGACGATCATACCCACCGCTTGAGAAGTCTCTGCGATCGGATCGACCACCGTAGCCGCCTCTGTCACCTCTATCACCTCTATCGCCGCCACCAAAGCCTGGCCCACCTGGCGCGTTAGGCGGAGGACCATTGAAGCCATTCTGCGAACCAAAGCCGCGATCACCGCGCGGCCCACCGAACCCGCCGCCTCTAGGACCGCGATCGAAGCCACCTCTGAAGCCACCGCCCTCTCGTCGAAACCCACCGCGACCCCCACGGAAGCCACCGTGAGGTGCGCCAAAACCGCCAGGTCCCGTAGGCCTAACGGGCATGGCTTTGGTGTATCCGCGACCTCCGAGTCCTCCGCCAAGACGCTGAGGCTTCCAGCCTTTGACGGTCCGACCACGTTCAACGTCGAGCTTGATGCGACGGCCCTTGATGCTGATTCCATCGAGTTGATCTATAGCAGCTAGTCACATGCGCGAACAAGCGCGCGTTTGTCAGTACAACCTTACCAATGTTTACCTTTGCGTTTACGATACGGGGAGAGAGGAAGGGTGAGACAGGCAAGCTTGAGGGCCTGTCTCAGGGAAAGTGGGCAGTCCCACTGGGCTATGATATGGGAAAAGCGGTGGCTAGTATTACCTCTCATGTCCTTCTCGCGTTCGTATACTATGAATGCATAACCTCGATGGGGTTTGCGCTTCTTGTTGCCCTTTTCATGCGCATGGGTGTCCTTGACGATTCGGATCTATAGACCATGTCAGCCCTGGTGAACTTAGTGGATCAAGGCATGTGTGGACATACACGCTCGATAGAGCCAATTCTGCCGAATTCTCGCTCGAGATCCTCCTCTGTTGCATCATAACTCAGTCGCGCTACGATCAAAGTCTTGAAGGCATCGCCACGAATATTTGGATCATCGTGAGGGTTGTCTGTACAATGGCCAATTAGCGACACAGTCTAGATGATAATTAGGGCCTGAGCGAGGCTCACAATCTTTCGGAATCTCGGTCAATAAGGCTTCGACCGCAGCCTTCTTCTCCTGCTTCTTGCGATCGCGAGCCTGCAGCCAGCTCTCAGTTGGAACATAGCCGTCGGCATCCTTGTATGCCGCAAGAGCCGGGAGGAAGTCGGCTACGCCTCCAACAGGCGCAGTTTTACGCTCCTCGGGCGGGTAGTCGGGAGGAGGCACCCATCTCAAGGGAGGGCGTGGCGCAAAGAGCGCCAGCAGATTAGGAGGGAGCTTGTCTGTCATCTTGACGATGATCTCAGATGCTCGAGGGCTTCTGGGTCAAGATGAGACGGTACCCTGACTCGTTGATAGGATGGCTTGATTGGATAGGTAAATATGAATGAAGAGAGGAGCTTCGAGAAAAAGCTGATCTGGGGTTGGCGTAGGTTGCGACGAGTGTTGCGCGACAGCAATCACGCTAATAACGGACGGCCCCACTTTGCACGTGCCCCCTTCTCTCGACAGTGAATTTCTCGAGCGAACGGATCTGCTGTAAACCCATTGAGATGTAGGATTCAGGATATGCAGCAGCCTTTGTCCTCCAAAAGGCCACAATGACCATCAAGGCGTTGAAGGACGTGGCCGTCGGCCGAGTAAGTCTAGCTCTTGATTGCGTCCATTGTCCTGACCGCTTAGCTGACAAAATCTAGAATGGTGTCGGCGCTTTCATTCTTCAATGCAAGAAGCTGGACTTCCACTACTGCGACTGGGCAGGAAGTTCAAAAGGAATGAAGTAAGAAGAAATGCATGACCGACAGACAATTGAATCAGACTGATTTATATCTCGTTAGTGGCTTTATCAAGTCCCTTCTTCCCGAGTTCGCGAAGAAGCATCCACAGATCGAATTTTCCGTCTCTCCCCGACCATCGAAACACCCGGTAATAGTTGGACACTACATCAACGGGCGCGAGAGGTCGATATGCGTCCGAAACCTAGAACCTTTACAGGTATTGAAGAAGGCAGAGCTTCTCCGGGATGCTAGCGGCGAGAAGAACAAGAAGCTCACGAAGCCGGTCTCGAGTATCAACGAGAGTGTGAGAGGTGTTTGGTCACCGTACCACGGCAATGGCATTACTGTATAAACAGGCGGCAGATGTTGTCGCACAGAGTTTCCATCAACAGGCGTTTATGTGAGGGTATCAGTCGACCGTCACGCCTAGAGAACGCGCCCCTGTACCATCAATCGGGCATGTGTTGTCCCTTGTATATCACGGCATAATCAATAGCATATAGGCTTTATACCACAATTGGGGATTTTCAGTGTCTCATGAGTTGAGATTGAAGCCAAATGACAGAGGCCTACATATTCCCAGGACTTTTTAGGGTATTGCTGTTTCCATTCCTCCGGGCCGACCCTGTCCCACACCTGCGAAATGCGTGACCAAACTCCCTTTTCTTACGTTCGTACCCTCCAACTTTCTCAACTTTGATTGATCTATTGTAGGCAGTTGATAATGTCGACGACTATTGCTAAAATCAGCACTTCGTTCCGGGTTTTAGGCGGCAGGAATATAAGACTTACAGGCAGGCTTCAAGCTAGCACCACCGACAAGGAATCCGTCAATATCCTCCTCCTTGGCCAGCTCCTTGCAGTTCTTCTCGTTGACACTGCCACCGTAGAGGATTCGTGTCTCGTCAGCAGCCTTCTGGCTGACTTGGTCCTTCAACCACGCGCGGATAGCAGCGTGGACCTCCTGTGCCTGCTCCTTGGTAGCAACCTTGCCGGTGCCAATGGCCCAGATGGGCTCGTAGGCGATGACAATGTTGGACCAGTCGGTGCCGATGCTGCTCTTGAGCGCCTCGAGCTGCTTTGTGATGACAGAGATGGTGCTTCCTGCCTCGCGCTCCTCCAGAGACTCGCCGCAGCACCAGATGACTCCAATACCGTGCTCGCTGGAGAACTTTGTCTTGGAAGACACGAGCTCGTCGCTCTCGCGGAGGATGGTTCGCCGCTCGGAGTGGCCGAGAATCGTCCAGGTGATGTTGCTATCTCTCAGCTGGGTAGGAGAAATCTCGCCGGTGTAGGCGCCCTCGGGCTTGTCGAAGACATTCTGGGCAGCAACCTCGATGCTCGGCTTCAAGTGCTCACGGACCAGAAGCAGGTAGAGGTGGGGAGGAGCAACGACAACCTCTAAACAAGCTGTTAGCGGGGTCTGAAGCCGGACATGGAATTGATGTCGAACATACCGACGTTAGGGTCCAAGGTAGCCTTGTTCAGGTTCTCAACGATGCCCTTGATGGACTCGATGGTCCCGTTCCTGTAGTGCAGCGCGATCCATCAGTCCAAGAAGCTCTCTACGAAGCTATGCGGGGTTTTCAATGCTATGGCGGGGCTCACATCTTGAAGTTTCCTCCCACGAAGAATTTTCGAGCCATGCTGGGCAATTGAGATATGGATTCCGGTTCAATATAAAATGGGTCTAGGGATTCTTTTAAGGCTTGAGACAAATGAATGCTCTTGAGGAAGGTATATCAGAGGTTCGTTGAGAGGTTCGTGAAAGTAAGTGTTTATTGTCGAAGCTGGCAAAGGCCTTACCGAGACAATTCGGCTCTTGCTCGCCAGAACCCGGGCGTGACGTGGGGTGGGGCACACAGCAGCGTCCACTGTTCGTTGCCGGGATATCGGGCATCCCTACGCCCTCAACAGCAGTGGAACGAGCACTGAGCGCCAGTACCATAGTAAATCCCTCGCCTAATTCTCGGCACTGCAAACAACTAATGCTGCACCTGGCACGTTGATCTCTCCACTGTAACATTGACACTTGCACTCGACAATCCCGTGCTTTCCCACGTGCAGTGCGAGCAAGACGGGACTGTCCATCACCAGCGAGCTTCTATGGAAGGTGTCCAGGGTCCTTTCCGATAACGAACGATATGTTTGCTTGCATCTGTCCTCTACAGCCACAGGACTCCCATTTGCTAGGCCATTTCGTGCTCATCCGCCAGTTCCGCATCCAGCATATTGCAGCCTGGCTGGCAATGGCCCTGATGGCTGCCCGTTTCCTGGCCTAGGCAGCTTGCTGCATGCCGGCCATCCCCAGGCTGTTTTCCCACATCCGCAGTGCCCAATCTAGGCTCGCCTCGAAGGAGCATTGGCTGTGGTTGAACCACGTTCATCCAATTCGAGGCCCGTCCCGCGGGTGCTGCAGTACGGCCCCGCCCGGATCTTCACCATTGGGCATTAACGACAATATCTAAATGGATGAACACTCAAACGAGCTGCTGCAATGCAGCTTCAATTGTACGGGGTAGAGGGGGACAGGAGGCCTTCCCCACGCTTTTCAACCTGTATAAGAAGGCAGGTCGACAGTCACGACATGGCACTTGGTGTACAGACCTATTTCTCTCGACTATCCAGTCAAAAAAATTGCCATTGCTTTTATCCGATCAGGAATACACGACTGAAACAATAAGATTCATCCTTCAACAACGAAGAGGAGATCTGTTTGCCTTCATCAACAAAACAGGAGACCAAGGGTATATTCGACAACATCCATCTCACAGCAGGCCTTGCCATAGTTGTCCCATTCCACGAAACGCCACGTAAACACATGATGACAACCTTGAGGAAGACCCGTCAACGCAGATCCTACTAACTACATGGAACATGGATACAACAAAAACAGTTCATGGGAAACATCAGTCGTCATAGTACCTCCTGCGTGGTGCAAATGGATTGGAAGGCGAGAGTTCTCGACTTCGCATATAATCCTGCGCTCGCCGTGCTTGTTCTCTTTCCAAGAACAGTGAGTCCTCCTCTTCCATTCTGAAGCGTGCATCGGCTGCACGGCGACGACGTAAGTCTTCGCGGCGGATCTCGTCAATCTCATGTGGGTATAGCACCTCGACAGAGCGTCTGGGATCATTGAGATTTAGTGTTGCAAAACGACCATCGAAGTCGTCGAGCTGGCGGTCGACTTCACTCGTCGTGACGTGTCGTACCACGGTGGGTCGAGCTTGGAGGATAGCAGGCCGCGGCGCCACCCGGGGCTCATATCTTGCCGCCGCTTCGAGTTCTCGCCAGTCCTCCTCTCTCTGGGCAGCCCTGCCTTCTTCAAAAGCATTCAGCTTCATGCGTTCAAGGCTTTCATGAGGCAAAGCGGGAGGCATGATTCTCGGAGGCTGAGGTGGTTCGGGAGCACGAGGGCTGCCACCAATGACATATATGGGCCCTCTAGCATCATTCTCGTGGATGCTATGGCGGCGCGTTGGCCCGTTGTGGATACCAAAGTGCTTTGGGCCTTCCTCAATGTACCTGCGAGATCTACGGCGCCGTTCGTACGAGTCGCCAGAAGATCGCGAAGGTTCTGTGAAGGCCGTTGAGCCTTCAGATCTCGATTCGTCATCCGACCAGTCAGATGAACGATCAGAACTTGCCGAGCCACCTCCATGATAACGAGGATCCCGCCTATCATGACGATGTCCCTGACGCTCATTCGGGTGATGTACGGGGATCACGCGTGGTCCCTGTTGCTGTTGTTGGTGGTGCTGCTGAGCATGTTGCTGTTGCTGCTGTTGCTGAGCATGTTGCTGAGCAGCCATCTGCTGTTGCATGAACATGGCTCTCTGCTGCGCCGCTTGAGCTTGCTGCTGAGCGACCATCTGCATCTCACGCATCAACTGCTGCGCGTTGATAGTCGGAAGTGGCGCACGTTTGTAGTACGCAGTGATGGAGACGCGTTGGTATTTCTTTTTACTATCCTTGGTTTTGGTCTTTTTCCCGGAACTTTCCTTTTTCACCTTTTTCTCAAGAAAGGGTTTCAATTGGTGGTCTATCTGGACCAAGGTGTATTCGAACCGGTCATCATTGTCGTTCATTGAAAGTTCTTGGAGGGCTTTCTCCAACTGTCTCTGTTGCGCCGGTACAAGGCCCTTCTTCTTATCGGCCAAAGACTTGGTGTTCTTATTGAGACTCTGGATTTCCCGAAAAGCGACTTTCTTGGAGATATCTGTTACCCGGGTCCTTAAACAGTTCTCCCAGGTGGCCTTGACCTTATCGCCATCCGAGTCATAGCCATCCTCAGTGAGGACCTTTTCGAATCGATAAACGAAGTACTCCGTCAAGTCGTCTCGATAATCGGCCTCGGTTCGTCTCTCTCGCCGGATATCTGAGATCTCTACCAATGGTCGTTGCCTTACCTGGGGCGGGACCTGATGCATTGCTGGTGGCGGTGGGCCTTGGTGGCCTTGGGGGCCATGATGACCTTGAGGCCCTGGCATCATAGGATGTTGAGGCGGAGGCGGCGGCACACCTCCTCCACCACCTCCTCCTTGCGGGTTGACCTGTTGTCGAACCCCTGGTGGTGGAGGTGGAGGAGGGGGCATGTTGCCTCTTCCTCCAGCAGCAGGTCGACCCTGCTGAGGTTGGCCCTGCCTAACAGTGTAGAAGTCGGCCATTGTTGAGAAGTCAAATGACCTCTAGCAAGGTGCGAGTTCGATACTGAGCTTGTCAAGGCAGACGACAGTCCGCAGAAAGAAGTTGGGCGTTGTGCAGTTGTCCAAGACAAAGAAGAGGGGCGTATTGTGTCAATATTAATACGACAACAGGACCGACAGAGGACGCCAGCTATAAGAGGGTGTGTGAAGCCTCGAGTTGTCTTGGAAAGAGGGTGTTGAGTTAAGTGAGGCGGCAAAGGAGGTGCGGGAAGATATAAGGGTGCGGGGTATGGACTTCGTTTTGGCTTGAGGTGTTGCTGCTGAAGAAGGGCAGACTGTCTATCAAGTCGATCTAAGCCACCGTCTTCCAGGGGCTTGGCTGTCTGGCGACTCTATGTGTGTCGTGTCCACGATCAGTACGGAGCCAGCAACACTTGAGAGATCATCTAGGCGACTCTCTCCGAAACACTGACAAGAAGAGTAAGTCAGAGATCGAAATGGAATTTCAACACGGGCAGGGCTGCCGATATTCAGCATCTTATCAGGGAATGCTGTTCAGTCACTGTCCCATAGGCAGACACGTACAAGAAGGGCCGCCCCGCTTCTCCTCGGTGTGCTACTACGAACAACGAAGATGGGCTTTCGTACACCTTTCTTCTTCTGCCGTGTGGGCGGACTGAGTCGACCCGAGCGGTCCGAGTAGTGATTGGCTCAAGACTCAGCCCAGCAACATCCAGAATCACAGTCTAGGAGCTGTTAGCTGACCACAACGTTCTCGTCTAGGTCCATCAATCCATGTTGCCGGTTACATGCAGAAAAAGGTGGGTAAAGAGGCTAGGCAGATAGAGACAAATGGCCCCCAAAAAGGTGAGCAAAGAGTATCATACCCCGCTATTCTATCAATAATTGCAACTTTGTCACAAGTCGCTTACACGGTGCGATTTGCGAGCTGTACAGTTTGCAGTTGTGTAAGTGAAAACCAGAAGTCTGGTGTTTCGTGGTCGAATTTAGGAAGTTATTAGTGTTAAGTAGACATTTAACAGCTGAACCGCGGTGTCATCACGACCAACCTCATAAACCTGAGGTATTGTCTGGTTCGCCAAATAAAGGCAACTGACTTGGCTGCCTTCCCACGGCACAGCCGGGCAACCTCATGCGCGATGTGGTCAAGGCCTGCCCAGGTGCCTCAAACAAGCAGAACACACCTTCTGCATGCTGCAGCCTTGGGATTGGACTGTTTTCGGCTAATTTGCTAGTCGCCCTGCACTGCTAATCAAGTGACTGCAGTCCATCGACACTCCAGAAATCGTTTTGGTCTCATTCGTGGGAGGCCTGCAATGATGCAGCTAGTTGCGCCATACAGAACTCATGGACGCTGATCCTGGGCTCGTAGGTGCCCTTCTTTCTATCACATCCTATGGCAATGAAGCTTGACCGCTTCTCCGCCCGAGTTACATTCAAAGCAACTTGGCTAAAATAACCTCCTTCTTCTCTTGCTTGGCAAATTTGCCATGCGGCTCTGCTCTCTCAGAATCGCCGCTTTGTCAGAAGCCTACTTACGTTGTGTCATCAAATGCAGTCTCCTAAAGGTTATCTTGAGCAAATAGTATCTTTCGCCAAAGAAAGAACCTTGCCCGACTGACTGAACATCTGCCGTTTCAGGTGGTATAGACCTTCGGTCTTCAGTTCTCAGATATCAGTGTCAGATATCAGTATCGACACACCCGGGCAGTGTCCGTTGGTGTGGTGGCTGTGCGCAGACAGGTTCCATTGCAGAGCCTCAGTATCTCCACAACTAACCTAAAGAGACTCTGCCATGCAGATACATGAACTCCTCTAGATTAATCGGGAAGAAATCACTAGTGGTGTGCGCGATACCCTTTTCCGAGGCTGCGCCGCGAATTGATCAATGCACCCGGCAATGAAAATTGATTCTGGATGATAGAAGGACACGGGGTTGCCGTACAGTGTTCTCCGTGACAGAGGCGATCGATAGCCTTGACAACTAACACGACGTGGCCCTCCCACACACTTACGCCCTGGTTTCCAGCATGTGCCTGGCAAGGCAGGCTGTGTCACCACACTCGACTAGGACGACGACGCAACCTTTTCACGGCCTCCGAATCATCCAGAAATCTTGACGATCGTCGTTCTGTCTTGGTGTCTATCCTGGCGTGTTTCTGGCAAGCAGCGCGATACGATCGGCAACGCACATCATATCGCCTGTCATGCGCGTCAATCTCGGCGTGCGTTGGCACGATCGACTGCCTTTTGCTTTCCTCCAGCCCAAAATGGAGGAATGAAATCCGCAACCAATCAAACCTTGCGCTTCTCGTTTGCAAGTTTCGTGCAGTCGCCCGGCTGCCTCGTGTGGTTAACGCTATGAGCGGCAACCTGCATCTCGTAGGCATCTCTCTTAGCAATCCCTGACAACCGATATACCGAGATTCAGACTGCACGGCTCCGATGAATGCGCTCTCTAATAGATGCAATGCCGCGTGTGAGACAAAACATGCGTCGACAGTTCGAGAACGACGCCAGCAATGCCACATAGACATAATTCGCTTCGGCGACGGGGCCCACTGCCGAGCTGTCAGGAGATCTTTGCATCTCAGGCTATGCACCGCGGTTAGAATGCCTCAAATGCCGTGCAATGTTGCTGTCATGGTCATATCTCTCCTGGGTTGTCCCTGGCACCAGGTACGACCGGTAGATGCTGCCGCACGCACACAAGGACGGCGTCCAGCGGTGGTACCCAATGTAATACAACGGCGCACAAAGCCCAACAACACGAGTAGGTAAGGCGTCAATACACATCGAAACGCCTAGAGAAGCCGACGCCGTGCCTTGTCGTAGTTTCTTGTGGAGGCTATCTTCGCGATGGCTGATGGCGGAGCTGAGCTCCACTGCTTTGCTGTCTACCTGTATAACGTTTCTCACCTCTCGGTAAACAAGCGTGTCCAAACCAGTGTCATCTTCCCGTCCCGCGGCGCCGGATAGGAGGCCCCAGAGAGACGGACTCCTGCGGAACATCGGAGCTTGTTTTCCATATTTCCCGGGTAGGTGGCTTGTACATGGCGTAGCTGCCTAGATGTCTCAGGTGAAGGCTGAGACACCCATATGCCTAGAGCCTTGTGGTCGGAATATGATGAGGCCTTCTAGAATCTCCGAGAATATACGCAATTGGGATTTCGAGGCTGCCCGTGGGTATTTTGCTGATGAATCGTGCGAAGATCTTTGTCAAAGAGCTATATTCCTGGCCAGCGGGCCCAGATCAAGACCCCTAAAGTGTTATGGTTTTTGAAATGGGAAGATTGCTTCAGCGAGGAGTTCCGTTGCTGACTGAGACAGGAGAGTCTTCAGGCCAGTCTGCTCATGGTGCGTCTTGCTTTGAATTATTGTCATCCGGCCTTCATCATCATTTTCCACCTGGGAATATGACTAGCTTTGGGCTCTGTTTACTACCCTCATGAAGTCATCGACAATCTCTTCCCATGTCACAAATCATTTCGTCTGTATTTTTTCTATTTTGGTTTCCGCCATAGGCAACCCATGAAAAGGCACTCTGCTAGGGGTTTCCTTTCTTTCTTCTCCTCTAGATGATTTGATTGCACGTCTACAGCTTCCTTCCTCGAACCTTTATCTCAGAACATCATTCGACGCCATGGCGTAATTCCAAGTATTCCCGGTTTCATGTCAGAACCTGTTGTCAATTTAACGACATGCCTATTTCAATCAATGCTTGGAGTAATTTCATACCAGCCGAGTCGGTTTGAGTGCTCCAGTCACAAGATCTCCTATCTCGTATAGAGAAAGAGTTTTACAAGCACACGTCGGGGACAGCATCACTACACATGGACATGTAGCAGACTCATAATACACATTAATCATTAGAGAGTTCGATGATAAATGAGCACAGATCATCCGCTTGTTCCCATGTGGCTCATGTCGGTTGATGACAGGTGCGGCCATGACCAGGTCAGCTAGGATGGGCCACTCTTGACTACATAATTCCCTTCATGTCTCTTATCAGCTCATTAACCTTTTTTTTGCTCATTCACACTTCATTATGCGCCTCTCATAGCATCGATTAAGCTCAGTCCCGCTCGTCCCTCAGATGAAAGTCCTGACAACATTGACCGACGTACAGGTCGGATTGTACGGGGTGCCCGCGGTGACCCACGCAAGTGCATGGTAATAGTAGCCGCCGAAATAGTTCCAGCATGCCAGCCAGTTGTATAGAGGGAAGTTTGAGGTGGTGTTGGGGTACACGCCCGGCTCGAAAGTGCTCTCGTCATAATAAGAGCTTGTGAACATATGGTTCTCGCCGTCGAAGCCGACGTACTGACCGCCTCCTCCAAGTCCGAAAGCGGGAATGGCAACATTGCTGCCTGGGTTGTAGTTGAAGGTCATGCCAGAGCTCACGTTTGTGGGCACGCCGTCGATGTTGACAAGCAGGTTCCAAACGAGAGGACCAGTGGGATACTCCTCAACATTGTTGTAATCAGATTCGTTCAGGAAGTAAGTGCTGGCTGTGCCACCGCCCGATGTGGTCAAGCAAAGCTCCTCGATACCTGCGCCTGCATGGCAGGAGTAAAGGTATACTCCATCAACGCTTGCGTCTGAGGATTCGAGCTTGAGAGTAAAGGGTGCTGATGTATTGTAATCCTGTGCCATAACGGCGGATGCGCCGAGGGCCAGCAGAGAGAGGACGTGTGACTTCATGACTGGAGATCGCCTGAAGTAAAGAAGTAGGTATAACTAGTCAAGAGCAAGCTTGAGTCGTCTCAGTCAAATGCTTAAGAGGAGACAGTTGATGAGGAAGGCGATGCAGCGTAGGTCCATTCCCAGAGGCAGGAAGGGATGGTGACTTTATATAGAAATGAAGAGACGATCTCCCGGCCGTCGACCTTATTACATGTACTATGACTCGGAAATAGGCATGGAGGGAGCCGCTGGAGATCATCGTGGCGATCTTGCCAAAGCTAGCACGAGCCCGCCTGAAAGCCAAATAGTGTGGGGAAACCGCCGTAGACGGGGGAACCAGCACCCCGGGCGACAAGCTGCGAGCCAAAATCTGACCTCACCTCACTTCAGCTGTATAGGCAGGCTAGATTAGGTTCGTGTTGTGTACCGGACATATCAGTGTATTGGATCTCGGATCACGACGCTGCAGTGCGAGCTCGTTCCTGCACGAGGAGTGCTTAACGTGATGAACGGCTGGCAGGTGCGGAGTGACGGGATACCACCCGCCGTTTACGCTCTACATGAAGGTCATGGCAGATCCAGATCAAGGGATTAGAAAACGCTCATCGTGAGGTGTAAAAGTGACCCGATGAGAGCAAATGTGCTCAGAAAGTGCTCGTATCTGCATGTGATATACATCAGCGCGTAATGGACAAAGAGCACTACCCCAGAGCCATGCTATGCTACAGTGAGTGAGCTGTGCGCCGTGGAGCTCCGCGAAGTTGGGGGCTGTTGCTACATCATTGTAAAATAAAAGACCTAGGCTCGCAGATTGACCGCCTGTTTTGGGCAGTTGAGCCTTCATAGTTCAACATGTCGTAGAGACGAGGCCAATGGGTGTAGAGTGGTCGGGCCGGGAGGGTGCTTTTTCTCGTATTCACATCATGCGGACAGGTGAGCCCGTCGCTGTTTCTTTAGACTTCTCACCATCAAACCCTTGCTACAGGCCGAGTCAGTTAACTGGTTGGAGAAGGACTTCGCAGATCACCGCGCCAGTGGTGCAGGGTAAGTCGTTGGCCCGGCACATATATACCGAGCCTAACCAATGGGCCAATGGGCCAAAGCGCAATGCCCAATCATTAACCGGGACACTTACACGATGTCGAGACTGTCAATTGGCACCTCGACGTCATCTTCGTTGCCCTGGCATGTCGTGTTCTGTAGATGGCAGACGTTCGATGACATCTTGTCAAACATACCGGCAACATCGGCGAGAGCGGCCACATATTGGACACTTTGATGGCATACAGTTGGGGTCCACGACAGACTTGGCTGGTCCGACGGAGCACCGTCAAGATCTGAGGATTTTATGCGCCCGGTCCGATTGGACTCTGTCAGCCGACTGACGGAAGAACCGATATCTTAGAAACCTTCTTACAGAACCTCATCTAGCACGATGGACATGAGCGCTTTGAGGCGCAAAGCTTTGGACCATACGGCATCTGCCGGCCGCCTTACTAAAACTCAATCAGCTCATTGAGGAGATATTGTCATACATGCTGAGAGCCGCTTCACCTCCTCATCAACGATTTTTTTCAATTGCGCAAGAAAAGTCTGGACGTTCTCGTTTGATTCTAGGACCGCATACGAGGAGTTGCATCATTTCGTACAATGATCTCTCTTTTTACCCCTTTCACACACATTGCTCACATGTTACATGTCCATCAGTGGTACTTCTGTTCCATATAGGTTTCTCCTCGTTTCACTCTTCTCCTTTACGAAGTACCATGTATCCGGCTGCCTAACGTCGTCGGATTCTGTACGCTGCTTGCAAGCGCAGTATGATCTCCAACCATGGCTGTCCAGCAGCTCAATGATTCTCAGCAAAAGCAGTCTTGTTTTCACCGTGGCTTCTCCGTGTGCCCTCCATGGTGCATATTTGAACTTGAACTCGAACGAGTCAAGGTTCCATTCACCGCTTTGAAACACATCCATGCCCTGGAACATGTCTCGTAGGCTCTTCACCACGTCCGGTTCGTCGCCGATGAGTCGTAACCTCTTACTATGAGTGAGCCCCAGGACTAACCAGTCTACAGGCGGTGGGGTAGGAGAGCTTTCTCGTTGCTTCTGAAATATGAGACTGTCCTTGGTCCCAACCCGTATTGAATGTGACAGGGGCGTGACCAGTGCCCAGCCCCGTCTGTCCAAGAAGGCGAAGAGGTTCCGCAGCAGCATCCGCGAGCCAACTCCTTCCTGATCTCCTGACCAACCCCAAGGACATCCTTTGAGTTTGTACTCGTAGGATTCGCCGTACATCTTCTGCTCCTGGAGGCCTGGTGGCCATGATTGAATGATAATGCTCTCCGCTGCTGTATATATCTCCTCGGGGAATTGCAAAAATCGGATCTTGTCCCGCTTGTGCAGGGACATAATGGCGAATGCAGTCCCAGTTTGGGACGGCGAGGGCTGAAAGGTGGCAGCCATAGTCTGATTGGGGTCAACGGTGTAAGTGGCGCTATCTTTGGAACAATTTGCCTTGAGTGGACACTCAAATGACAAGTACAAGACAAAAACACTTGTGGAATCTCACTGTCGATATTCGTTTCTTCTTTCGCTTTTATGTGTTCAACAAGACAGCTCACTTGAATAAATTGTTCAAAGATGGAAGAGGTCACTAACACACCTGCGCTCTGGACAACTCTATATAGCAGCTCCAAACTTTCCTGGAGTCAGCCTCGCGGCACATTCGGGGCGCAACATATCGTGGCTTCACTCATCGTAGTGCCTTCAGCCTATGGTGGGAATTGCTGAAGACGTGCAAGCTCTTGATTCTTGGTGTTGCGCCATTAACCTATCAGGTCAAGTGGGCTGCGCCCCGATGCGCAAGAGTGCCTTCCTACCGTATTTCGTATCATTTCTCGATTAGCAGCATGTTGATTGGTCTATGTGTATTGATGAGCATTCGTGGCTTTTGACCACGCGAACTTGAGCCTCGTTCGAATGATTGCCCCCGGTGTCCGGAACAGGCGACCGAGGTGATCTCGAGTATTCTAAACTGTCACTTACTTCAATGTCTCGGGTACAATCAAGCGCATTAGATCTAGTAGGCATGTGATCGCCAGATCTTTCCCTTTATATTCTCTTATCATGGGCCATTGTGCTCAATACTCGTTGTTCATTACATATTATTGTACTTTGGCATGAAATCGGCTCAACGTGAACCGCAACCAGCTTGAGGGTTCCTGCCGTTCCTCTGACTTATCTGTAGCTCAATAAGAAATGCAATCTCTCTAACAGACTGGGTAAGAAGCTATCGTGCCCAAGTCTTCCGGAATCAGATTCTTCGATACGGCAACTTACTTCTGTTAGTTATACTTTTATCGACATATGGGGAAAGTACTCACGCTTATAATCCCAACGTGCATCGCCAAGTTCAGTTTTCCATGACCAGAAAATCCAGCCATTGGTGGCCTTTTCGTAGGACTTGATTTGAGCCGCAAACCAACTCTTGTAGAAGTCAGGATCGTTGTCGACGCTCCAATCCGCCGTTCTTTCAACTTCATCTGCCACACTCAAACTGAACTCGCCAACAATGGTTGGATTTTCGCCTTCAGCTTGGCGGTTGTCATTGCAAGACGTTTTGATGTAGTCCTCTTTCGACACGGTCAGCTGGTCCTTTGGCACCCACTTGAGGTATCTGTGGTCATCAAAAGCAGCCCAGTAGTGGGGATTAATGTCTTCAACCGGATTACCGGCTCCCCACAGAGAGTTCATGAACTGGATATGGAGTGATTCGTTTTCGGTGATACCAAGCATGTGTTCTTTCTCTCGGATAGCCTACTTTCTGATTAGCAAACCAGCCCCAGCTTCCGAGAGGGGTTCCGACTTACGGCAAAAGCCTTCTCATAGAAATATGATCGAAGAGTTGCTGGTGCCGCGCCCCATTGTAGGGGCTCGTTGAGCACTTCGAGCATGAAAACATGGTCGAAGTCACCGCTATATGTGTATATCATCTCCGTGATCCATTCGAGAAACTCAATACCGCGATCGTACTGATATTGTTGGTAGAATCCGGCTGGGTTAGCATTCTACTAAACGTTAGAATGATAAAAGTGCTGCAACGTTATATGTATTGCACATACTTGTCCTGTGAAAGCGTTGCTGGTGGCTTGTGCTCCTGGAGCTCCGTGAAGTCTTGTAGCTGTTAGTTGATTCTGAACATACAACTTCTTGGCCTCTACTTACACCAGAACCACAAATATTTGTCTACTCTTGGCCCATGATGCAACTTTTCTCAGGTACTCAAATCCGCCCTAGGGAGATTAGCAGATGGACTATACATCTTGACGATCTCTCAACTTACTCTTGGAAAATGTTCCGAATCGGTGTAGACTAGCTTCTCATACATCCAGTATCCAATGGGAATACGGACTGTATTGATGCCATAAGAAACCATCTCGTCAAAGTCCGCCTCAGTGATGAAAGTTGACCAATGTTTCTGGAAGGCAGCATCGCCTGCCTCTTGGCCGAGTACCATCATGCAGTCGAACTCGGAAGCCTTTCCACCGCAACCCATCTTGCCCCAAGTATCTCCTACCATCCACGGCTCGATGATAAAGAGTGAACCGAGGTTCACACCACGGATTTTACTAGGCGTCATCCATCGCTTGCCGTTTCTATTTGCGTATCGAAGAGAGAGTGAATAATCGCCGTTCTCGAGGCTGCGCTCGGTCGGAAGCCATGCATGCACGAGAGATGCAAGAGTCGCTAAAGCGAACAATGCACCTCGAGAGAGCATTGTAATGGAAAAGGAGACAGGAGGGCCTTGACTATCCTACACACCCTACAAAACGACAACAATAATGAATGAATGGATAAGTGAATAAAGATTGATCCTAACAACACTACCAGACCGACTGAATGGAATGAAGAAACTTTTCTGATGACATAAACGAAGACATAGAGAGTTGAAATGGCTAACGATCGACACTTATGGCCTTTGGCTTACTCTAAGATGTTGGAGTCATGGCGATTCCCCTGCAGGTAGTTCATGTGCTTGATGCTTGATCCAGCCTTTACTAAGGCATCTCGATTTAGTAACAACCTTACTGTGCAGCACACGCATCCAGGGCTCGGTCCTGGAAAGGAAATTATTGATTTCGAGGACCAATGATAGGCAGCCTTCCGTACAACACAACCCTTGCCAACGCGGCCGCTGGAGGCTGGAACACAGAGCCCAATAAGGGGCTGCGGCCGCCGTAATGTCCACTGCGCGAAAGTAAGTTTAACTCCATTGTGCGGTAGCATTATGGTATCAAAGCGCAGGGCTGCGGACTTCCGTGAAAGATAGAGAGCTCTGAGCCGCTGTCCTAATGAAGAAGCATCTGACGTGAGATAGTTAAGGCCTGCTTTTGGCTGGCTCTTGCCCCCATCGCAGTATCAGCCGCACCGTGTTGTTGTGACGCCCTGTAGTTGCCAGAGACCTATTGCCCGTCTGGGAATATCTTCTTTTGTCGCTTATACGCCACTCGTGGTTTGCCAACGTATGCCACTCAGGGGCTGTCGCATATAATTTTGTGAGGCCCCTGAACATGTCAGAGAATACCGAAAACGTCATTGATTTGAACTATTTGATATGCTTCAAATGCGCGATGTCCTTTAGATACAATAGGCAAATACCTTTCTCAATCACTGGTCTATCAGCTCCAACAATGATGGTCGGAGAGGGCTGCGCTCCAGAGAACCTGGCAAGGATACCCCAAACGGCAGCCGACCCCTGCCGGTGTGCATTGCCTGTTGATCGTGGCCTCAGGGCGCTTGAAAGGCACAGGTTCACGTTCTGGGAGGAGATGATATAGTGAAGTAGTCTGCAATTAAAGATGATGCCGACATTCAACAAAGTCATATAAGATCTTCACCGTGTTGATAGATCGAGCGTTCTCACCTAGCTAGCGAGGCTTATCACATTCCAGTAACTCCATCTGATTTCCCGCAAAATAAGCTATCATTACTGAAAAGCCGCTTTTTGATATGGTGATTTTGCAATTGCTATGTTGAAAAATCAGAGTGGATGAATGGATGCGCATGGGCAAGCCAAAACCAAAGTCGAGACGGCTGTGCCTTCGAGGAATGACTTTTCGAAGTCCATAAACAAGCAAACTCCTATGCCTTTGAACGAGTTTGAAATATTCGGGTCATCTGATGTCCAGTGGCCATTTGGACAAGGGGTGAGGCGAGGCGAGACGAGGGCGCAGGTGTTCTCCAACTCAGCTCGGGTACCTTAGCCATTGTTGGAGACGGCTGGCTGTTCATCAACTGAGCTCTGGCGAGTATGGTCATAAGTTGCTACACCTTGAATATCACCTTCGTAAATAACACTCAACTGTTAGCTAGCCGGCATAAAGCACATGACATTGGGCCTTCATGTAGTCTACAGATCTGTAAAGTATGGGCTTTGATTAACTTCAACAGTGTCTCTTGTGAAAGACAACCCTTAGATTGGCGCCTACGTCATCGGATTGAAAGAGGGTGGGTGGAAGCTGCATGCTTATCTCTCTTTCTATCTACCAAGGTGATGCCATTGAGTTTTGATTAAGGCACAGTTGCTATCGTCTATCAGCACACATCATGTAAGGTAGGATGACATGACCTTTAATTACAGACATGCGCTATCGGACAAGACTGGAGGTGAGCTTATCAGCAAAGAGGATTTGAGTTGTGCCGTCTGTTAGCGCTACTTTCCGACGATGGAGCATCCACTCCCTCGGAGCTGCAACCAACCAGCCACCACAAATTGCTCCCAACCTTGGAAATGTGGAGAACAGAGATTGAGTGATGCACTGAAAGCGCCGCCGCCGGCTGGCTGGTTCTGGGTGCACCACCCGCTGTAGTTAATCAAGGAATAAGCTAAATCGCTTGCGTCGAGGTCCAGATCTCCTCCACACCATCTCGCACCGCACACACAAATGAAAGAGCTCTTCCCCCACATCACACACACCTCATCTTACCTCACACACAAAACCGCCCTTCTCGACGATAGCTCCTGTGCCTGCTCCTGGATGTGACCGCATGTCCCGGTCTCTGCTGCGATCGGCTTGTATGGAACCCTGCTACGGCTCAGCCGCATTCCCAGGGCCACCGTGAGTGCAGCGGCACCCGTCCAGGCAGCGCAATTGCCTGTTAATTGGGCCCGGGGTTCTGTGCGCCGGCATCGCTTGCTACCTACCTGACGCAGCCATGGATGACGCGACGAGGCTCATCTCGGAGCTGCAGGCAAAGCTCACCGAGCTTGACAGCAAGGTCGCCGCCTACCGTCAGGACATGGCCGCTGAGTTCACCAGATACTCGGACCAGCTGCTCAGGAACATTCCGGAAGAGGTCCTGCAGAAGGTCTCCCAGGCCGTGGCTGACTCAATGCCCAACTACCCTTCATTGAACCTTCCACACAAGTCCTCCACCACAAGCAGCCTCGACGAGCCTCGGTCGCCGACTCCAACAGACCTCCCCGGCTTGTGGCGCGGTCGCATCTCGCCTCCTCCAATTCTGCCTCATACCTCAGGGACTCCCAAGGAGGCTGTACGAAGCCCTCACGACCGCGAAAAAGAGTTCCACGGCCTATTTACTCCTCGCTATCTGCCGCTACTCGACGGTTCTGAACGTCCACTCCACTCACCTCCCACCTCACCACCGACGTCACCCCCTCCTGTGCCCGAGAAGGTCGAAGAGAAGGTGCAGCTCGAGATTGCGCAGACACTGGAGGTTAAACCAACTCCTGCGGAGGAAAACCCCAGACCTGCGCCCATCCGTTGTCCGACCGACGCCACCACTTCATCCATCGACTCGGTTGGAAGCGACACGAGCACCAAAATCCGCAAAAGCGCCCTGCGCCGCTCCTCTAGCGCCTCAAAACCACCTGACAGCCCACGGGATCCCCGCCGAGTGCGCTTCGAATTCCAGGGCGCTGAAGTTCTACCTACTTCCTCTCCACAGTCATCAGAGCCTGTTCCTCCAGAAATAGGCAGCGAAGAGGACGAGTCAGCATTTCCAGAAGAGTCGTTCCCCGAATCGTCAATAGGTGATATCGAAGGCGAAGAAGATCCACCTCCGAAGAAGGTCTCATCTTCTCAGGCTCTGCGCGCCTTATCAAGAAGTCCGCTGGACGCCGGTACTGTTTGGACCGTAGTGAATCCCGATCCTGACCCTGACCCAGAGAATTCCGCAAACTCAGAGGGGCAGGATAATACCAGATCTTCATCTGAGTTGAGCTCACCAGAGCAGACAAGCACAATGCCTCCCAAAGCGACAGCAGTCCAACCGAAGGTCCAACCTTCACGTGATGCTCAGGCATCTCAGGAGCTTGGCTCACGTCTCGGGGCTCTTGATATTAATAAAGACAAGGAGAAAGACGACGACGTATCTGACGACGATTCGTTGTTCATGTCCTCGAAGAAGAAGCAGAAGAAGGGCTCGATTTCACCTGGTCCTCAATCGCCCATCCCAACTGCTGCTACATCCACTCCGCTTGCTATTTCCAAGTCAAACAAGCCCAACTCGACTACACCTACAGCAACTCCCCCTTACCCATCTGTCAGAGCTCGAGATGACGAGGCAGATGATCTCTTTGACCTCGAGGTTGCGGACGATGATGAAGGTCTCAAGAAAGCAACCTCAGCTCAGACGTCACCAACGAAGCACCTTCCCGAGCCAGTTGAGGATGAGCCGGAGGAGCCTGCTCCCAAGCACAAAGGGTTCCCCGTTCCTCTCTACTCTTCTTCGCCCGCCATGGGTATACCCCAGCGACCAGTCGATGTCAACAAGCAGCCCCCTCGAGCTACTCCAGTCCCCTCTAGCTCCTACGTAGCTGGGTCCGTTGGATCTTTCAAGGGCCGGCCTCTGTACATGGGCTCGGTCAAGGATCCTAAGATTCTTGAGGAGGTCTTGGCGATGGGTGATGTGCCCAACTTCGTGGGAAGTGTTAATGGCCGAAGCGGAGTTGATGCCTCTAACCCTAAGAGCTACCGAGCCACACTGCAGAGTCCTGGACAAACCCCGACTCCAACCAGCTTCACCGAGCGCTACATCAAAGAGCGAGACGAGAAGGGCGGTTATGACACCGAGGAAGAGAAGCAGGCGCGAAATGACTACTTCTAGGTGCTCATCTGGTCGGAATACGCGTAACTTTTGTACGATTTAATGAATCGCATTGCGATCGAAACACGCTTATCTTGTCCGACTTTCGAGAACCTAGGTTTTCGTCATATGGATGCCTCCTCTCCGTTCAAGGGACTCCCCCTCTACAGAGCAGGCTCTCAAATTCATGGACAATACATGCGACATTCTGCATAGGGACTCAGGTTGCTTCGAATATATAGCATATGCGCTCGCCCCCTTGGCGGATAGGTTGCAATGTCACATAGACTGAGCAGAACAGATACCAAGCAAGATATCTTGGTCACTCTGGAATATGTCGGTTTAGATGTATACGAGGGTACAGGCATAGTGCATACAAACGCGATACCCAACAAATATAATAAAGAATCCGTCTTGTAGCCATGCGGTGCTATGTGATATGATCAATCATTTTTGCTCGCTACTATGTATACTATCTGATGCTGACTTGAACCACCTCATCCACTGCTTTTGCTTCGCTTTCTTGATCTGATCGTGCTGAATCATTAAGATCAATCATATTTCGATGACTACTTTGAACTTTCAATTTGATATATTGAAGGCATCCAGAAACATGCAGTAGGTAAAGACGATACTTCTTGCTTGGTAGCACCTTGTGAGTAGAACTTGGCCAGGCGTGGTCTATGGAGACCCCTGAAGTTGCTATCTTTAGGTAAGCCCAGCCTGTGGTGTGGTCCTCGACGAACGGGGATCGGCACTAGGGTTGAGTCACCAATTTCCAACCCAAGGAAGGGATGGGACAGGCGCCGGAAGGCCCCTATAACTCAGGCTCAGATCATGACTTGGGGCGGGCGGGGACTGGGTGGCGGGGCAGAGATTGATTGGAGCCTGGTCTACTGGCAGTGACGAGTTACCCGCCGCATCGGCACCAAGGACTATCTCCTCACAAGCACCTGCACCTGCACCCGCACCCGAATCTGAAGGGCGGGACAGCGTGCATTTTAGTCTCCTGAGACGCCGCCCATCTTTCCCTGACACAAGTCAAGAATAAGCCTTGCCTCCAGCTCGGCATCTCCATCATTACAACCTTCCATCCTTCCCTCCCTGGATTCATACTCGACTTGACCAGGAACTTCGCTCTTTTCCCCCTTGGATTTGGATTTGGACTGGTTGGCCCACGAGCAACAAGACGCTGTCCAGCAGGCCCTGCTTCTGCTCGAACAGCCGCACCTCCGTCAACGACGGCTTCCCACGAGTCTCAGGCGACTACCGCACGCCCAACGAAGTCAGACCTAGACCACCTGCGCCAGACCACCACACCTGGCGCCGTCCTCTTCGATTCACGATACTCTTTGCTAGCACAACCGCCGCCCGTTCCTCACTACGCGAATTACCCCACCTTGACCAATTCCACGTCGAGACCATCGGACAAGCAAGCCATGGACGGAAAGCGGCATTTGAGCTCCTTCCAGCAGCTGGAGAAGTTGGGAGAGGGAACGTACGCCACTGTAAGTCTTCCGAGATTGCCTCTCTAGTATACGCCAGGTCCTAACAGAACGGATTGCAGGTGTTCAAGGGCCGTAATAGGCAAACCGGTGAGCTCGTGGCCCTTAAGGAGATCCACCTCGACTCGGAGGAGGGCACGCCCAGCACGGCGATTCGCGAGATTTCGTTGATGAAGGAGCTGAAGCACGAGAACATTGTCGCCTTGCACGATGTCATCCACACCGAGAACAAACTTATGCTGGTGTTCGAGTACATGGATGGCGATCTTAAGAAGTACATGGACACCCAGGGCGACCGTGGCGCGCTCAAGCCCGGCCTCATCAAGTCCTTCATGTATCAGCTCCTCAAGGGCATCGATTTCTGCCACCAGAATAGAGTCCTGCACCGAGATCTGAAGCCCCAAAACCTGTTGATCAACAGCAAGGGCCAGCTGAAACTGGGAGATTTTGGACTGGCGCGCGCCTTCGGCATACCTGTTAATACCTTTTCCAACGAGGTGGTCACGCTGTGGTACAGAGCGCCCGATGTGCTGCTGGGAAGCAGGACCTACAACACCAGCATCGACATCTGGTCCGCCGGCTGCATCATGGCCGAGATGTACACGGGGCGCCCGCTGTTCCCCGGTACCACGAATGAGGACCAGATCATCCGTATCTTCAGAATCATGGGCACGCCGACGGAGCGTACCTGGCCCGGCATCACCCAATTCCCCGAATACAAGCCCACCTTCCAGATGTACGCCACGCAGGACCTTCGCCAGATCTTACCCCAGATTGACTCGACCGGTATCGACCTACTGCAGCGCATGTTGCAGCTCCGCCCTGAGCTGCGCATCAGCGCCCATGATGCCCTGCAGCACCCGTGGTTCGACGAGCTGATCATGCAGCAGCATCACCAGCAACAGCAGTCGCACGGCATCCCGGCCCAGTCCAGAGGCTACCCGCAGGCGGTGCCCGCGCAAGCAAGTTACGACAACTACTAGAAGTAATCTTTCGTCTTCTTTTGCTTTCACTTATGCATCGGGTTATTAGGTTGAGCCTCGGAGCATGGGTTTTGTTTCAGCCTGCTGTTACTTATTGGTGATTCGGAGGTCAGGTAGATATGGATGCTTTTCCAACTCTCAGGCTAGTACCATTTTTCTGCGTCGACATGATTTCGCTACATGGACCAGGGTTGTTGGTCAGGGGACGAGACGAGGATGAGAACGACGATATCCGGGATCAATCCAGACTTATTCACTATAGAAAAATAATACCACAAAAGCGCATGCTTCGGCGTTGTCTGAGTTCTCGATTGGAATACTAGAGGTCCTTTGGCCGTATGATCAGTATTGGGCAGCAGAGAATGGCGTGCTCGAACTTCCTTTTCTCTGTGCTACTCCAGGGGACAATCACAATCATCCATTCTACGGATCGTCATCTTTGAAAGTCATAATACCTGCTTGATCTTAGAAATATAGCATAACTCTCTGATGATGCATTTGAACTCTCTTGATGTGATTGGCTGTGGCGGTTTTAGAGTTTTACCGTTCCGTGATAAGAGTCTCGGACCGCTGTCTCCATTGTGGAGTTGAGGCGATAAGGCGACCACGACTCCACACTAAGCCTGTTCCTCCACCTCAAGTGACCTCCAGGCCACAGACGCGCGACTCTCAGGACGGTGGTGCCTGTCGCTCAACTTCATCATCGATTTTTATTTGTCTTAATATATCATAGGGATCTCCTGTGACAAGAGGTTGGGGAAACAGATTGTATTACTCCTCCCTTGCGGGATATGGCCACCATGGCGGACGGCAAAGGTGAGGCTGCTCAACTCTTGGAACGATATGCATCTTGAGGCTGATGATGGGATTGTTCAGATGACGAGGCAACGATCAAGGTTGCATCGAAGAAGAACGCAAAGGATAAGCCGAACGGGATCATCAAGTTGAAGAAGCCTGCCCCGAAACACTCTAAGCCGGGCAACTGGAAGGATGGCACTGTCATTGATAGTGAGTATATACTAGCTATCCGGAGCCGTCAACCTAGCTTGGATGGGCGGCCGGATGATCGTGAAGGATCTAAGATACCCTAACACCATGCAGATGACAAGAAGAAGCCCGCTCCGAGCCCTGCCGGCATCTCGGCCCCGTCCCCCGGCCCCGTCGTCAACCCACTCGACGACTCCGCGCGCGAGACCTTTGCGACCGGCCAGCCGCTCGAAGACAACCCGGATCTGCAGAGCTGCAAGCACTGCAAGAAGAGCATCTTGAAGACGGCGGCGAAGCATCACATCGCAGGCTGCCTGCGGATCAAGAAGGAGAAGGCCCAGCGCAAGAAGGAGGCACGCGAGGCGCGGGAGCGCGCGAGAGAGGCAGCGAAAGAGGAGGAGGCGCGCAAGAACGACGAGGACGGTGAGACGCGTGCGGACGATGACAGTGACGATGACAACGACGGCGAGAAGAAGGTGAATGGTGGGAAGACTACTAAGAAAGCGGCGGGCAAGAAGGCGGACACCGGTGACAAGAAGGGAACGAAGCGGAAGGCCGATGGTGAGCCAGACAAGGCGCCTAAGCCGAAAAAGAAGAAGGACGAACCTAAGCCCAAAGTCCCTAAACCCAAAGGTATACTAACTTTGTTTTGCAACAATCATCAACCTCCTGGCAAGCAAAAATGCTGATGGCGTTACATGTAGGACCGGTCGATGTTGAACGGCAATGTGGTGTCATTTTACCGAACGGACAGCCCTGCGCCAGGTCGCTCACTTGCAAGTCACATAGTATGGGCGCAAAGCGTGCAGTGGCAGGCAGATCCCTTCCGTACGATATGCTTCTCGCAGCCTACCAGAAGAAGAATCAGGCGAAGCAGCAGAGTGAGTTATAGCCGTACTAGTGTTTTCATTAATTGCATATCTTCTAACGCAATATCTAGAGGCGGCACTTGACGCCAATGCACCTCTCGAGGATGACGATGAGGCGAACGCGGGTCCGGTTGACTCAGACGAAGAGACAGCAGCTGTGATGTCAGCGTTGTCGAGATGGAACCCACAGCCCGTGATCCCACAGCCAGTTTTCACACCGATCAAACGGCAGTACCAACTTGCCAGGCTACACGAGCAATTGCAGACAGCAACCAATGGCGGGCGTGTCAACATCTTCAAAGTAGTTGGATACGGCGCTCAGCGCCTCCCAGACGGCCACCCGGGTACAGTTTTGGATACGGAAGATGCGCCGGGTGAGCCAGACCCGGCAGTCATGGGTATGATTTCTAGGCGATCGTCATCGAGCTTTAGCATGGGCGCGCCACAACGGCGACCGTCCGTCTCAAGCAGGGCTTAGGAGGCTAGGCACGGGGACAGGCGGTTACGATGATACGGATGGGGCTTGAACATGGGAAGACTGATGACACGATGGACATGTTAGACAACTGGATTTTCCCTCGTCCCCACCTTTTTGGACTCTCATTGCCACAATCTCTCAAGCACGACATGACGGAGAACATTTCATGCGGCACATCTGTGGCCGACAAGCGGGTTTCTCATTTTCTTTTTTTCTTTCATACCCCTCTAGGAGGCTATGGCATTGGGCGTTGGTCGGTCTTCTAGATGCCCTGATTTAAACATGGACGCAGGGGCGTTGGCAGGTATACTGGGCACCAGATGATAGGCCATGGAATTATTATTAGGGACAAAGGCATTCGATACCAAGCGATCTCAATCAAGGATCATCCGTCTCCAACTCTTACCGTGCAGTCCTCTCATAGGTACACGATATGCTTCGTGTAACGGTGAAGTATCTTTCTGGTCCTGCAAATCAGCGTTCGACGCGTCTATGAGAGGAGTTTTTCCTTGAATAGCCCACGGTGAATCCACTGTAAATTTTAAGCCACTCGCGGCATGAGGCGCCTCAGATGCACGTTGTATACCGTTTGTCTACCCGGAATAGCTGCAGCCATCGGGAATGTCCCTGGCCAGTGGGACATTTTAGCGGGGTTAGGCTGAAGGTGCAGCGTCGTGTGGGTGCCGAGGCTAACAAGGCGACATGACGTCGATCACTGCGACCGGGGAGCTGGGGTAGTATAAGCCAGCCAGCACCTCACATGCCAACGTTGCGACATCCAAACAGTTAAATGAAGACCAATAATCAAATTCTTTGCCTGTACAACAAGTAGCAGGCTCGTTTATTTTCTCTACGATATCTAGCTGTCAACATCAAAGCATACTAGCCATGCCTGCGGACAAGCTGCTGCCAGCCTTGGGGCACGCCGTTTCCGGGTCCGCAGGCACCGCCATCTCGACCTTCACAACATATCCCCTCGACCTAGTCAACACCCGGCTGAAAGTACAGCGTCAGCTCCGTAAAGATGGCGCCATCTCCTCTTCAGAGCAATATCAGGGCATAGCGGATGCCTTCCACAGGATCTACGAGCGCGAGGGCGGACTCGCGGCGCTTTATGCCGGGCTGGGCTCTGACGTCGCCAAGTCCATCGTTGACTCGTTTCTATTCTTCTTATTCTACAATTGGTTCCGGTCCAGGAGACTAGCCGGCCGGAACTCGAGACACCTCCCTGCCTGGGAGGAGTTGGCCGTTGGCGCTGCTTCAGGAGCATGTGCCAGGGCCTTCACAACGCCGATAAGCAACGTCGTCACGAGGAAACAGACCGCCAGCTTGGTGAATCAGGATGTCGAGGCGAGCAGCCTCTCGGTCGGGGAGATCATCCACACAATCCGCGCCGAGAAGGGCGTTTTAGGCTTGTGGTCTGGATATGCAGCGACGTTGGTACTGACGCTCAATCCAAGCATAACATTCTTCCTGCAGCAGACGCTGGAGAAGAAGCTGCTCTCGAGACAAAAATGGGAAAGCACCGGGTCGGGAATGACTTTTCTGATTGCGGCAATGAGCAAGGTCGTCGCGACGACAGTTACATATCCGTTCCAGATCGCCAAGGCGAGATCGCAAGTCTCGGCTCCATCCGAATCCGGAGAGGAGGCACCGAGCGATGAAAAAGAGACATTAACGATCGACCAAAACACTAAAACCCAGTCACCACCACGCAGTCCGGTGAATGCTATTGCGTCTAGGATCCGCCACATTACCGAAGACAACATCTTCAGTAATGTTCTGAAAATTGGGAGTGCGGAGGGTGTCCCGGCCCTCTATGACGGTATAAGCGGCGAGCTATTAAAGTCATTCTTTAACCACGGAACAACTATGCTCTCGAAGGATATTGTCCACAAATTGATTGTCCAACTATACTTCTTCATCCTGGCGACGTTGAAAAGATATCCGGCAGTATATTCGTCTTTGCTCAGCAAATCGCGCGACCTTTCCGATAAATTGCAGAGCGGCTTGAGGGAAGTCTCGACGAATAGTAGTAAGATAGCGAAGCAGGGTGAAAAATATGTGGAGGATGCATATGACTCTGGCGAGACAGTAGTGCTGAACTTGCTGGACAGTAGTCAGAGAAAAGCCTCCAGGTAGTTTCGTTATGCGTAATAATTTAATTCGAGGCGTTCCAGCGACCAATTTAACGCCTGTGCTCATGGACGTCTGTGACTTAACATGTCGTCGAATCAGCACTGAAATACTACGCCATTCTTCTTGACCTCATTGACACCGCTAGCCGAGAAGCCAGTGCCGTCGCTCTTCAACTCGACTAGGCCAGGTCGAATCTTGTCCTTTTCTTTCTTGTCGCCTTTTTCGGACTTCTTCCTCTCCGTCAGGTCGGCATCGCAAACATAGCACCTCACCATATTTGGATCAGTAGCACTGTCATGTGGGTCAATGCGCCCTGAGGGCTTCATGAATTGGTTGACACAATTCCTGCAGACAACATGCCCACAAGGCTTGGCCAACTGTGCCTTGGATGCATTTGTGAGGCCCTTTTTGCAGGACGGGCATATTTTCTGCACTGCCTTCGTCGTAGAATCCGTTTCCTCGGTAAATTTTATAGATACCAGCGTGTGCAAGGAATAATGGTGTGGCTTGTCCTCTGCCGATGATGGGCAGACTGGCGCTGTCTTAGTCTTCTTCTTCACTTCATGTAATGTATCCTTCTTGTTCGAGGAAGGAGTCACTGACGGCACCCAGAATGATGGCAAGACAGCCTTTGCGTTCTATGAGGCAAATTTAGCATGTGTAAGGTTTGAAAATCCTTCATTGCTCACCTTCTCGTCTTCAATGGCTTTCCGAGCCTTCGCTCGGTCGTCCATCGCGTTCCGTAGAACCTCGTCCTCATCCAGTGAGAATTTTCGTTTCTCTCCCCTCTTGACCAGACTTGTATCTTGCGCTCCTTGTGCTGTTGTTTCGCGCTGGCCAGACGAATTCCCACTCCGGCCACCTGAGCTGTTGAAGCCCGCCTGTATCAGCTCGAATTCTTTGACAGCCCTCTCCTGTGCCTCGGCATCTTGTCGGGCCTGTGACTCCGCGGCCTCGCGCTCCTCCTGCTCTCTTGCCTTCTCCAAACGCTTGATCTCTTGTTTCTGGGCTAGAATGTTGCTCAGCGCGCACTCGCGACAGAAGATATCGCCCATCGAGCACGCGACCGGATCTCGAGCCTGTTCTAGGCACAGGCAGCAGGAGGCGAAGGGCAGGAACGAGTCTCGAGACAGGCGAGCGGACGACGAGCTCCAGGCGCTCTTGGCCATGGCCCTCTCGTGCGAGGTGAACACGGCCCGGGAGGTATTTCTTTTGCCTTAACTGTTAGCTAGGCCAAGATGATGGGCATCTATTGACAGTGTCCAAGGGAAGAGCCAGCATACTGTGAGACATCTTAGCTATTCGGTGATGTTACGAATAGGGTGCTATAATCGAGTAGCAAATGGTGTCCCAGAGCAAAGAAATGTCCTTTTGCGGGACTTCTTGTGCAACGCTGAGAGTAGAATTGAACTTGTTGGTATCGTGGGGGATCTGAAGTGCGGCTAAACATAAAAAAGCGGGATGATGCACGGTCTAGCGAGATACAGCGGGCGACAGGCGGATCCAGCTATGCGGGACACGCTAACTTTTCGCCCGAGGTGTGCGAATGAGGCGCGGTCTGGTTGGTCAGGGCGCCCGAGAAACGGCTCATCATCGAAAAAAAGTTGAGGTCTCAATCCTACGACAGGCGATATTGTCTTTCCCTTATTCCAGACTCTTCACCTTGCATTTGTGGTGTACGATTATGAGTTTCTGAGGCAGCTCGTCCTTGTAGCTGCCTCTCCACGCTCACTTCCACTTCGTTATCCATCTTTGGGCGTCTCATTCTGATGTACTGAGGCGCGGTCGCGCTCTTTGCCGAGGTGTTCAGTGAGGCCACAAGGCGAGGCCCGTAGTGAGAGATGACAACCATAACTAATGCGCCGAAACGGCAACCACATACACTATGGCGCGGCGCATCCAGTTTTGTGATGGGAGTCACAGGTGCACTGTCAAAGGGGTTTCTCTATGGGCTTAATTCGGTAGAAACTGTTGGGATGGAGCGATTCCTGGAGCTATTAGAAGCACGGAAAAATCCCTGGAGTAGGGAAAGGGGCCTCATCACTGGTAAGTCTGCGTTCATACTCTACTTATTCGACACCTTTGCTAAGATGTGAACAGTCAGCAATCACATTTCTGTGTAAGTCGGAGTTCATCTCAAGCATTTAGTCGTCTAGACACTTACACAGCTCTTATAGCCTCGATGACCCCTTAATGTGGGGTGTGCTGCCCCTGAAGAATGACTTTGAGCCCTCCAACCTGCGCTGGGGTCTCGGTGCCCACGACATATGCTTCGCCAACAAGGCGCTCTCCACCTTCTTCAGCGTCGGTCAGGTTTTGCCGACTCATCGGGGCTTTCACTCACCGCTGGGCGGCCTCTTCCAGCCGACCATGACGCAGGCAATCCGGCTGCTGTCCTCGGCGCCGTACACGCCCAAGATCCCAGGGGAGACGGCCGAGGCACCCTCCCTCGCCAACGTGCGCTTTGACGTGCCCGACCCCTTCAGCACCGGGAGCCTGACGTACAGCACGACGGGGCAGGACCTGTTCGTCGCGCCCAGCGCCTACTGGCTCAACCGCCACAGCTGGGTGCACATCTTCCCCGAGGGCGGCGTGCACCAGCACGCGACGCGCAGCATGCGCTACTTCAAGTGGGGCATCGCCCGCCTCATCCTCGAGGCCGAGCCCATGCCCGACGTCGTGCCCATGTTCATCGACGGCACCTGCGACATGATGCCCGAGGACCGGACCTGGCCGCGCTTCGTGCCGCGGGCCGGCAAGCATGTGCGCGTGGCGTTCGGGGAGGCGGTGGACACCGAGAAGGTCTTTGGCGACCTGCGGACCAGGTGGCAGGGCCTCGTTGCGAAGTCGAGGAAGGCGGCGGCCGCTAAGCAGGAGAAAGGAGATGGCTCAGCTCAGGGGAAGGAGGTCATGCTCATCGGCGACTTGCCCGATGACCTAAAGTACAGCAAAGAGGCAGAGGAGATCAGGATAGAAGTCGCGCAACGAGTGAGGAACGAGGTGTTGAAGGTACGAAGAAGCCTAGGGTATCCCGAAGAGGATCCGAGGAACGCGCTGGCACAGACCTGGGCCAGAGACCCCAAAGATAAACCACACAGGAGTCCAGTTGATGGGAGCTTGGAAAATACGGTGTAGATATAAATGTATAACAGAGCATGGTGTCCTCTTATATCGAGGCATCTGTAATGATGATAAACCAGTAACAATAGACTTCGAAACCTCGGACTGTTATCCCGAGATGCGTGTACGTGGGTATTCTGAATTGACATGCAACATAACCAGCCCAATGAATGACCTAAACCTTGATATGATGATGGGCTAGAACCGCTTTATATCTTTGTAACCGCCCATTGATCCCACGCCAAATCCAAAACGCCGTCTTTTTTGAGCCCTCCTGTCCCATTTTTAAGTTGCCAGTTTCCCAAGTAAGTGCACTTCGCAGTGTCATGTCTCAAATGATGGAGTGTGTCAACAGCCCCTCTGCAACCTCCCTTTCTAGTTTATCTTGATGCGCCCGTAAGACCTCGGCCAGGGAGCGAGCATGCAGCATGCCCAGATCTCCCCAAATGGTATCCATGAGATCCAGAGCCCACTGCCAGATCTCTTTGGACACCCCTGGCGCACAGGCAGCTGTCTTCAGATGGAACACGATTGCTGGTACACCCACCGCTCCAGCACTCGGCCCTCCTTGGATCTGAACTTTGATCTGCTGTTCCTCGCTCAACCTCGGGTCTTTGTAATGACAGGGGGAGCTTTGGAGAATTTCCACTGCGAGACGGCCGATGTTGCTGATGAACTTCTCCTGCTGTGTGACGGAGACATACCCCAGACTTGACATCGGATACCGCTCCACAAACTCCAAGATCATTTGCTCGATCAGTATCCTTGCCCACCGGTAATGAGACCATGTCCTCGCAGTCCACATGTCCTCATAAACATGATACTTTCCACGGAAAATAGCCTCGGGTGGGAATCCCTCGACAGACTCGACCGTGACCTGCCATGTGCCGGTCCGCTCGGACTCCCACATTTCCATGTCCCTATCTATTTCCATGAGTTGCTTGATTACGTTGGCCGTGCTGTTGCGGCCATCGCTGAATGCGACCCCTCGAACATATGCCGACAGGTTGACAAATCGCGAAATCAAAAGAACGAGGTCAGATGCAGGCTGCTCGTCCGGGGTGCAGATCTCGTTGCTAGCTCGGCACCAATCGAAGAATGACGGTGGAAGATCCACACCGTTAACAACACATGGTATGAACTGAGAGCTTCTGTCAGAACGTGGCCGTCGGCAAAAAGTTCGGGATAGAAGAGCATACCAATGAGCAACATAACTGCAGCAAGCCCCTGATTCCTCTAGCTGGCGCGGTCCGCACCGGTAGACAACTCCTAATCAAAGCACCAGCACCGATGATATGTGCTCTGGCGCTGTGGGTGGATTCATGATTGCCCTTTACAACCTGAATGGCCGATCAGTTGTTTGTTTATGGCTATACGCTGTGTAACACAAGGGACAAGCAGACTTACCTCGAACAGAGCCAGCATCACCACAGAGCGCAAGGCTACTTCAAGATTTGGCCCGGGGGTTTGGATCAGTTTTCCAGTTTGTTGCAGTGCTTGGACATATTTGTGCCTCGCAACTCTCTTCATTTCCTCGTCGCCGTTTAGGTTGGAAAGGCCCGCCAGGCCAACAGCAGCCATGACATTTTGCACCGAGGGCTGAAAGAACCACACCTTCTCACTCAACTCAGTCGCAGTCTTGGGCTCATTCGGATAACCAAGTATGTAACGATCAACGTAGAACTTGATCCCTTGCTCGGTCAGGGTAGACTCAATGGGGGAGTACAGGGTCAGTGGCTGGACGATTTCATTGTCACGCCGCTGCAGAGGAGTCGCATTGACAGGGCTTTTCCTGTCAGTGGCCGATACGGGAGAAGAGGAAGAGGAGCCATATGACGAAGGGCTGTAGCGCTGCGAGGACGACGAGACGGATGAAAACGTTGGGGCAGAGGGAGCGGTTGGAGACTCGGACGTCTCTGGAATCCCCCAGGAGGCATGAGCCTTCTGCATCACCTTAGTGCTCTCATCCCTAAACATAAGCGAGAGCTGGTCCCGATATCCAGGGCATTTCTTGCTGGCTCGTATGCATTGTGAGCATTCTGGCCGAACTTTGTCACACTAATACAGCTCCAGTCAGTATCGCTAGGAAATTGGGATAAGCAGCCCAATCGAACGTCATTTCGAGAGATCATATTGCAAAGAAGAGGAATACATTTAAGCCTCGTATAAGGCGGAGTTGAACAAAAAAGAAGGAATTGGTAGGCAGAGGTAGGCTCTCAGTGCTGAAGTGATGGACGACGAGCATGCCCAATTGTGGCATGCTGTTCGCCTGCGTAGACAAATGACAAACGCACCTTGATTCGTCTTATTCGACAGCTCTGACAACCCTGGGACGCCTTCCCACAATAAACCATAGCTTCGTACCACTGGACCCAGTGAAACTAATGAGCTGAAGAGAGTAAAAGACGCTTTTCTGGTTTGACAGGACCCTTCTTCTGTGGTCACCACGCTGCTGGGGCCCGTACCGTAGCGGCGGGATGTGGAGGAAGGAGGAGGTCGAAAACGGAAAGCAATTCGTAGGTTGAGCGTCAGAAGGCCTAGAGAATGACGCGCCACATCACTATGGATGGATGGATGGATGGATGGATGGATGGATGGATGGCTGCACGCTGGTCCACTGAAAATAAAAAACCGCCTAGGTATGCAGCCGCTGCCTCCGGGCACTATATCTTCTGGCCGTGCGCACTCCTGGCAGAGGAGGGAGGCTGAGATCTCTACTCTTCTTTCTCGTTCTCGATGCGACTCTCAGCTGGCCGCCACGTGGAGAGAAGGAGACGCAGGATCGAAGACGAAATCGTTGAGACAAGACGCCTGGGCACTCGAGACGAGAGTGGCCGTAGTAGTTCCGCCGGAATTGGAGAGCAGACTAGGCCCCGGCGGAACTGCGTGGGTCCTTACTCTTTAAGAGACAGAGAGAGAGAGAGAGAGAAGCGGAGGTCGGCGTACCGAGAGGGAAATCTTCAATTATGACAGCGTGAGGAGACAGGAGACAGACACCTGAGGAGAGTCTGCGTTTGCAAGCTAACCCTTTCCTACCGACTCTTCATGCTGCTGTTGCTGGTGCTGTTGCTGGTGCCAAGTCCAGTCCTTTCCAGCACCCAATCCCACGATCGTCGTGCTCACCGTATTCGTACCTGTCGATGTGTGAGGCGGGTAATTATCGACTGAGTGAGTGCTGCTGCTGCTTGCTTGAGAGGAGCATCTCCAGAACATCTAATCTGTCTATCTTGCTACGAAAATGGGTGACGCGCCGACTTGAGGAAGCTTAAATCCGAGTTCCCGCTACCTATTACCAGTCACTCGCCTCTAGTCGCCAGCCAGCAGTGGGGATCCCAGACTTTCTCCTCAATGTCCCAGCTCAGTCAGTCACTAATCACGTCCGTCAATCATTTCCCTGCAGTCAGTCACTCACTCTGTCAAGTGTGAAACGGAACGAGCCGAGTTCTGAAGAGTCCAGGGCTACGCAGCATCTTGCATTTGTCAGATTTCCCAAATGCCATAGGGCTCGGCACAGCGGCAGCATTGTCTATCAACACCACTTCAGGGCCTTAGCTGCCTCGATTGGGAAACCCCTCGTCCTTGCATCAATAGGGCCATGTAGGCGTACGACCCGGGAGGCTGTAGAGTCGCGATCCGCCAGCATGATCAACCAAGCACAGCGCCG
This sequence comes from Phaeoacremonium minimum UCRPA7, assembly GCF_000392275.1. Lineage (NCBI taxonomy): Eukaryota > Fungi > Ascomycota > Sordariomycetes > Togniniales > Togniniaceae > Phaeoacremonium > Phaeoacremonium minimum. The sequence continues at coordinate 55,030 of NW_006920910.1, forward strand.
ATCCCGCAGACGCTCGTCTCTGGTGGCTTGCGGTACTGTAGATGCTTGTACGCCCCGAGATAAACATGCTTTATGTTTTGCATGACCTCTATCTGTCTCTGTTTCTCTCTCGCGAGTCCGGGGAGAGCCAAAAATGCCACCAAGGGCAACTCTTTTCTCGAAGTGTCAAATCCCCCAACTTGATAACTTCATTGTTGCATTAGTCGGTGCTGTCCCGTCAGGGTCCTGTCTCCCCCGCAGGAGGCGGTCACCAATAGCATTCCTCTCTAGCACGCCGCCGCAAGCCGGCAAAGACCTGTAAGGCAGGTCATAAATGAGCATTCGTCACTCTCGGCCGATAACACGGCTCAGCGCCCAAACTCCTCGACCGCTACTTCAAGGCGTTGACCAGGGAGCCGTAGATAGGCTAACAGCCGCCACGGTACTCGAGCATAAGCCTCTCCCGTCATCAAAAGGAAACAAGATGTCAATTGAGCTCGCCGACCTGTCTTAAGTTGCCAGTGCTGTGGTATGTCGAGCCGATGTTGCAGCCTCAATTCGTGGATGAAGGAGCAGCCTCACTCGCTGATCTCCCGCGCTGTGTAAGTTGATCGCCGGCCTTGGGGGATACCAGGTAAGCAAGGGTCGGTATCGATTGCAACACAACAATGGCACGTACGCACGATGGTTTAAACGGTTAGATAGTTTCTTTCTCCGGACAGGGTCACTCCAGCGCTTCGAGTAAAGCCTGCTACAGTATGGAATAGCATGCCGGCACACATACCACCTGCCAAAGCATTCACTTCTCTCCACATCTAATCATTGACATTTACCAACATCATTTGATACAGGTCGCGAAGTGGATATAATTAGGTAGAAACAGATGATGAGAATCGGTTAAAGAAATTTCTATGCACGTTCGTGGATATCTTATCGAATGCTCCGTCCTCCGTCTAGAGCTCTAGGTTACCTCCCGTAGTAGCAAGTGTATAGTTGCCAGACAAGACGCCTTCCAACAAATAAGAAATCCGTTCTAAGCAAATAGGCCAAGCCAGCATATTGGCTGGTATTCCCAAGGGTATCCTCTTTAACACAGACAATGTCCGCCCCTGGATCTGTAGCACTTCGTGGGCTCAAATCAGAGCTTCGAATGCTAGCAAACATCTCTTATCGATGGCAATTTTGGTTCGACGTTGGTCAAGAGCCTTCTCAGTGCCAACTGCACCTTGTTTAATACAGGCTTCTACACCTCGTTTGAGCGCGTACCCATGGCGTATGCATCGGAAGAGCTGTCAGCGGAAGCCAGCTCTCGTCCCTCCTTCGGCTGGCGCCAGCCCATGTGGACGAAGCGTCCAGGGGGGCAGATGAGATAGATGATGACAACGAACAGGATCGGGACGGCATCGAAGACGTAGACGCTGAAAAAAATCCAGATTAGCACCGGTCTAAAACGGCCACAAGCGGCACCAGATACTTACTACCACTCATGCTTCTGGGTAGTTCCCGTCTTGCCCTCGGCAAAGTCAATCTCACGGTAGACGGATCGGACCTAGGCAGGTGAGTTAGCATTGCAGTAGCTTTCATAGCAGATCGCGAATTCCAGCATACCATGATCAAAAGGCAAGAGATGTTGACAACGTAGAGCATGCGCCGCCAATTGGGGTTGAACTTCTTCGTGCTACCAGGCATGGTCACGAATTTGCTGCCCTCCGCAGTCTGGACCTTCTGCTCGAGGATCTTCCTGAACTGCCTCGAGGTGAAATGGAATCGGGCGGCAATGATGGAGAACAGTCCGAAGGCGATAATCTGAAGAGTGACACCGACCATGGCAATGTCTCTGCCCCTGTGCAGCTTGTCCTTGGCGTTCTTGTCAGTTGGCGACGTTCCGGAGATCATGACGGCACCGATGAGCTGGAGCAGGAGCGCAACGACGTCGAAGCCGACAAAGATGGGAGTGATCCATCGAGCGGGCACCCAGAGGAACTTTGTGGTTCGGTGCTGCGATGGGACGACGAGGAATACGATTCTTCCGAACACGACATAGATGACACCGGCCATCAGAACAGGTGCCAAAACGACAAGACAGAATTGCGCGACGTAGAGGCTCTGGTTGGTAGGGTCGCCGGCGGACTTGACTCTTGCTCCGTAACCACTTGCCTCCACTGTTGTCTGTCAGGTCTTTATCCCTTGCAAGCGCTTTTACAATTCATGGCATGAAAATACATACTGGCAATGGCTGCCACCATAACGAACCATATCCATGATTTGTGCCTGATTGATAGGAAGATCGTGGCAAGACAGCCGACCGCGAAGAGACCAGCAACGGCTCCTGCGGCGGCCGTTGACGGCTCGTATAAGTAGTATGTTTTAATCTCCATACTCATCTTGACAGCTAGATTGAGAAATTTCCAAGTGAAGAAAATAAACAAATGGTGTGTGTTTCCAGAAGGGAAACCACAACCAGATATAATAAGAATGGGTTGGGTGTATTGGAAAGGGGTTAGAGATCAGATCAGATCAGACCCTAGTTGAACAGGAGATAAACAAAGGAGATAGGTATATATGTATGTAAAGATGGGCACGCCGACCAGTACGAACGACAGCCGACTAGACTGTGTCTCAAAATCGGCGGTCGCATCTTTTATCTACGGTGATCGAGGCCGGCGGCGTCATTGGGGAACCTTAAACGCCAGTGGGAATGCAGCCCAAATGGGACATCATCTCGTCTTTCGTACATCTGCACGAACACGGAATGGTGTACGGTGAGGACGGAGCCCCAGGTCGGCAGAGACCGACATTGCGCTGGTGGTGGCATATTACGCCAAGTCAACGAATGCCGGGGCGTCGTCCCCTAACACACTGCGCAGTCCTCGCATATACTCGCATGCCCTGCAGTGCGCCGGCCTGTTAAGCCTGAAGCAGGCCGACAAATAACCAGATCTTGCGCGGCCAGATTGGGCTGCGCCTCTCAGAGGTTACCGACTCATGGTGTGGCACAGGGCTGGATGCGCGAGTCGTGGGCTTTGGTTGAGGCTCCTTTAAACTTTGAACCACGGAAGTCGGTCGGTCGGGGGTGGTTCTCGCCGTCCAACCTCGTACGCTAAGCTGGATTCGGCCACCATGTCGCGGGCTGCCCCAGGAACCTGTCAAACGAGAGACAGACATGGCTGCATCCGTCACCCCAGAGGAACCTCAGGGGTCCTTCGGCCTCGAATGCCAGTGAGGCGGAGTACAAATGAAGACCAACGCCCTCAAGCTCTGGCTTACTTGATCCATCGGCGTTCTGGCCGGCTCTAGCCACCAATCTTCACCCCCAGCAACACATACCGGTGCTTCACGAGTAAGCAGTCGTCGGATTGTCGAAGAGGTTGTCGACACCGCCCGGGCCTGACATGCAAGTCGCGGAGCGGAGGATAGAACGCTTGTTTGTGACCACGGTTCATTGGGCATCCGTGTGAAAATAAGCCCCGGCTGACGTTCGAACCTCGGCTCGGCCCCGGCCTCCGACTTGTAAATGCTGGATATCCATATTACGGCTTCATGAGATGGTAGCTTGTACAACGGCAATGGCAGCCGTTACGCGGTAGTCAAGAGAACTGCTGTCCTGGTGCGGATATAGGTCGTAGTGGGCGGCGAAGAAAGTATTATCAGCGTACTTACAGCCTACACACTTCCGCCGCTGGCGGTCATAACCTTCAGGTTGTCAATAGTGAACACGGTACCCATTCGCGGCCTCGAAAGCTCGTTCATCCCCATCCCTTCAGCGGCCAACAAAAAATGACGGGGGTTTTTTTTTTGGTTGTGACTTCTAATGGGCTAGGATTATTAAATCGACAGAGGACGAGAGGGGAGAGCCTTTTTTGCAGCAAACACTCATATCAAGCTGGACAATGGTCTAGTATGTCTGCCAACAATCTAAGCAGCAGTAGTTTTTTGAAGTCCATGCGTTGTCCCCTCCATCGCAGTCCACAGTAGCTGCGATACTTCTCGAATTCTATTCCAATAATTACTTTCATCATTGGACAGGGCTATTCTATCCTGTCAAGACAAACATATGGCCATAGTTACCCAAAGGCTGTCGTCACTCGCTACATAAATCATCACAAAAAAAAGTGTCATCTATCCCTTGGTCACGTTTACTCGGATAGCTCCTCGATGCTTGCAGTCGAACTCAATATAAATTCGCCATTCATCTGCTCCACGACTTCATGTCGCCCTCGTACTCAGATAACACCATCCAGTTTCAGTTTCACTCCAATCGTCCAACATTCTCCGCCTAAAGTGGTATAGTAACTACTGTTCTTCTAGATTCTGCCCCCGGACTACGGCTCGCTCCCCTGACTCTAACCTATCCTTCCCGAAAAGTTGCAGGTATAGCTAAAATTATCCTGTAGCAATGGTCACTTGCCTCAAGATACGATCATTTTGCCTACTATTCAATACGAGTAATGAACACAGTTAGAGGATGTTGATACCTCTACTGGATACTGGACTAGTTGAAAGGTCTCTGCAGATTTTTTTCTTTTTTGGGCCATAATGCTATCCACCAAGTTTGATCAGCACATCTGGGAGATGATCTCATGGCTGTTAAAAATGTCCTTGAATGTTCAAGAGCACTTGCACCTACATATGAGGATCATTGGTGTTCATTGTTGCACTACGTAGTTTGCTTCAGAACCAAAACATTTGAAGCTTCTTGCCCAGACACTTCAAACAGGTTGCGAATACCATGCTATGGCATGGTGAGTAAGTAACGTTGGAAAGCCACATATCTCAAGCATTACATGCTTTTATGAATGCCCGAATTTTGGCCTTGCGTCACAAAATATATACGGAATATCTATCAAGAACAAGGCTATTATGTTGCAGCCAACCCAACTGTGAGACATCCCTGCTAGCCCAAGCAGTGATCTTATAATTGATGAATCAGAGAAGCTGCAGCAGTACCTCGTGCTCAAGAATACTTCATCTGATATAATGATTGACAAAGTTCTAGTGAACTTCTTCTTCTTCCTTATGCGATTGAAATCGTTTTTGATGAATGAAGCGCTGTAGAGGCAGTAGTTTGCTGTATTGTTACGAGAAATGTACTCTCTTCGGTAATTTTACGTGGTGAAATACATCATAACTATCAGCAGCGCAAGCATCGGTTTGTTGCCGAGTCTCCTAGCTTAGCTTGGCTGGGCTTCTGCACTTCCGACGAAAAACTCCACTCAACGCCAGAGCAATAATTGATTGTGAAATTCTATGACACTTTTTTCCCAGTTGCCGACACCATCGCCATCTCCTCATCTCCGCATAAGAGTTTTGCAACAGACGCCTCCACTTCATCAAACAGGACCATCATTACTGTTTGTTCTCCATCGATCTAATCATTTACCTCTCTCCATCCAACCCAATCCCCAGTCCATTTGTCGCGTTCTGTTGCGCCTCTTCCCTCAGCCGCGAACTCTTGCCGGAAGGTCACGCCTCCTCCACTTCCGTCCATAAATAGGTATAGTTACCCTTTGTCTCCATTGTGTCTCCTCGACAGTTCTAGAAGCTAAATAGTGTGTTTTTTCTATCAATTTAGATACTCTCTCACTCCTTATAATACGTCGTGTCCCGATCTACTGCCATCCGCGCCCGACCTAGCCCGAATCTCGATCCTCCCGTTACGATCGCCTCAACCACCACCACCATCATGGCAACTAACGGAAACACGAATCACCAGGGTCCCTCTGACCAGTACACAGCTTCATCCGCAGCGATAGAGACCTCTGGTGGTTCTAACCCGAACAGCAACCTGTCTAAGGATGAGGTTGGGTGGTACTTCGTCGAGCAATATTATACCACGCTAAGCAAGTCTCCGGAGAAGCTCCACGTGGGTCACGCAATGCACCAAAGAGAGGCTATGCGAAACTGATAGATGATACAGCTTTTCTACGGCAAGCGATCCCAGTTCGTCTACGGACTTGAAGCCGAAGTTGCCAACGTTTCCGTGGGCCGTCAGGTACGCTTTGGAGCTTGGCTAAGATAATTTGATCAATATACTAACATGTTATCTCATCAGGCCATTCAAGACCGCATCAAGCAGCTTGACTTCCAAGACTGCAAAGTCCGTATCTCCAACGTTGACTCCCAGGCCTCATTCGACAATATTGTCATCCAAGTGATCGGAGAGACGTCCAACAAGTCAGGGGAGCCAAAGAAGTTTGTCCAGACCTTTGTCCTTGCTCAACAACCTTCTGGTTACTTCGTCCTTAACGACATCCTGAGATACGTCAATGAGGAGAACGACGAGGAGCCGATCGACCCCGTTGCCCAGGATGCCCCAGTAGCTGAGAGCGAGATCGCCGAGAAAGCCCCAGTTTCCATCGAGGCCGAGGCTCCGAAGATCGAGGAAACAGAACAGGAGAAGCCTCTGGACCCTACTGTCGTTGACAAGAAGCTTGAGGAGGTTACCAAGGAAGCTCCCCCAAGCTTCACTGCCGAGACTCCTGCGGAGCCTGCTGCCGCAGCTGAGGAACCTTCCAGCAAGCCGGCGGCCGTTGACCCAGAGAAGGCTGTGCAGGAGGTGGCCGAGGAAGACACTAAGAAACCAGAGACTCCCAAGGACCCCAGCCCTACCCCTGTTGTCACCCGCCCTCCCGCGCCCGCTGCTACCGAGCCAGAGAAGCCGAAGGAGCCTGCCAAACCGATGACATGGGCGAGCCGGGCAGCCGCTGCGGCCGGAACCCCTCGTGCTATTGTCCCTCTCCCCAAGACCGCTACTCCTCCAGCCCAGCCGAAGCCAGCAACTCCCACAGCAGCTACACCTCAGACCAGCGCACCTGCTCAGCCTACAGAGTCAACACCTCCGTCCTCCAAGGAATCCGCTGGTGAGTGGCAGACTGCTGGTGCGGACTCCAAGCGACAGAACAGGCCTCAGTCCATCTCTGCACCGCCGCCGGAGAAGGAGGGCACAATGGGATATGTCAAATATGTCACGGAGAAGGTGAAGGCAGATGACCTCAAGGCTGCTTTGGCTAGCTACGGTGAACTCATCTATTTCGATATCAATCGCAGCAAGGTATGCGTCCCCTTCATGATCTCGCGCAAAATGCATAACTGACAGACATTCCGCAGAACTGCGCTTTCGTCGAGTTTGCCACGACTGCAGGTTATCAAGCTGCCGCCGCGGCTAGCCCGCACGTTGTGAATGGAGAAAACATCGTCGTCGAGCCCCGACGGCCAAAGGCGAGCGCATATGGCGGAGCTAACTACAATTCCGGAAGGGGCAGCATCTCTGGTGGACGTGGACGTGGTGGCTTTGAGGGTGGACGATCCGGCAGCCAAGGGGGCGGCCGGGGTGGCTTCACGGGCCAAAACCGTGGTCGGGGAGGCGGTGCACGTGGCCGTGGCACCTCTCAGGCGGCAAACGCCTAAGCAGGATTCCCGCCTCCGGGTCGGCAACAAATCATGGTGTGCTGGCCGGCATTCCACAGGTGGTCACATTGCCCCCTTTGGACAAACGGACGAAGGTAGAGAACCGAAAGAGGTGACTGACGACACTCGCTCATCCCATCATCCCTCCCGTGTGTTGCGTGTGTATGTGTGAGTGCAGCATACAGGCTTTGAAAAAGTTAAAGAGGATCTGGTTTTGGGGAGTTTTTCTTGGACGGATGGGTCTGATGATCTTGCTGAATCGGCGCACCGCATATATGTTGTTGCATGCCAAAAAAAGTACCAGTGATGAGAATTGCTTAAATGGGGAGAGGGGCTTGTACAGTTTCTGTATGATGCTGAGCAGTGTTGAGGAAGGACAGAAGGCCTATTGCATGAGTGGTAGTTGAGGTGTTTCATCCAAAAGGGGGGAGGAAAACACATGAGGGCTTAATTGTCATCTGTATAATACGGAGAGGATCTGGACATAGTACACCCTACCTGAACATCGGGAAGAGTAAGCTAAATATCAATCAGCGATGCAGAGTTGGTGAAAGACTGGATTCCGAAGACCAACACCGTGTTGTGCTGTACCCCAAAAGCTGAATAGAAGCACCTCCATGTGTGTAAACAACGGCTCTATTCCGCCTTCATCCGGGTAAGGTGACTTTACACCGTCTCCAACCCGAGCGCAGCGTCTTACAACACACCCCTTCTCAACTCAGTCTGCACTAATACTGGTTCCATACTACAATACCTGACCTGGACGGGAGCGGTTCCGACAGGAAGTGGTGGAGGTGCCTACTAGACTCAGCCAAGAACGCCATACAGGAAGTTCAGCAGGGTAATTAATATAGAAATGTGGACAAGATCGTGCACTTTTGTCGTTGAGGGATCCCATCAGCTTGGCGCAGTTCCTGCAGGCCGAGACTCTTGACAAGATTGATTCTCCTTCCCGAGACCACCAAGACACAAACGCCAGATCTGGGGGCGGCCCCAGGGTCTGTCTGATCAAACAAGCACGAAGCTTGATTCTCACGCCAAGTTGCCCAGCGGACCGAACAATGGCAAGCCACCTCCTGCCGCTTTGCCTCGGCGCCAAGCGTGATGCGGGAACACGCAGGCCAAGCAGTAGACAGCGCCATGGAAGTGAGATGGAAGACGGAGATTCATGCTGGGTCTCTGGCATCTATGTCCAGATTGGATTGGATCGCGATTTGTGATTGATTGCGCCGCCGATCAGCACGCACGCCATCAAGGTAGCAACATACTGCATATCATGGTGCAATAGCAAGCTTGCTTCATAGCTAAGAGTACAACAATAACAACAGCAATATGAATACGGTCGGGTAATTACTTCTGTACTTGCAGCGGGCGACATGCAGATGGCAAGTAGCGTGGTCTGCGTAGAGAACGTGCGGCGGCCGTGTGCAGTGAGTGTGTGCGAGGCAACCCAATATTGTCTTTTGCTCCTTCCCTTTAGGTCAGGCTGGTCCGAGGCCATCCAGGGAAGCCATTCGCTGAGGCGGAAGCTGCTTCCCACCCAGCAGCCCACTCCTGCCACTCGAGCCACTGTAGTGCCAGTTGCCAGAGCCAACCCCACAGCATCGTCAAACTCCTAGAGTCCATGGATTGCTTGTTGGAGGCCCAGACACGCCGATTCGATTCGAACAGGACAAACAGCCCGGCGGCGAGGCCACTCGGTTCAGGATGTTGCACCCGACAAGTCCGGCAGTGCAATGCTGCCAGTTGGTGAGGAGAGCCGGTGTCTTGCATCGACTGATTGACTGATTGCTTGACGGCTCTACATACCTATCAAGGTGTACCTTCGGAGGAGTGATCCATCGCCGATTCCCCTCTCATTGCTTCTTCTAAGCCATCCAGCTGATGTGTCCCTCCCCTAGAAGAGCTTTGGAAGCTTTCGACACTGCAGCCTCCACGTTGTTTGCTCTTCACGTGGCACAACAGGGGATGTTTCATGGCAGATGCATCGAAATCTCGCCTCGTTATAGGCTACTTTACGTGTGGCCGTTGGGTCTTAGGCGAACCAAAAGCACGCCGCCCGTAACAAGCTCAGGGCAAAGCACGCAGCTCGCAAGCAGGGCTCTAATTCTAGATGGATTCTTCAAACATAATAAGCACAACACCACTCGCCGAGAGGCTGCGACGGCCGAGGGCAGTCGTGGGTGTTGGACCACTCCCAGCGCCGTCTGCCCCTCCACAGGACACACAGCGCACGCCCTTCCGCAGGAATCAGTGCGTCTAGTGCGTCCACTATGGCTGTCGGATGTATGCCACCATCTGCAGTTGACCCGGCGCCATTTTCCAATCGTTTCCGCCCTCATCCACCTACCCGGAATGGCCTAGGCTGGAGTGCGTGATAGGCCATACCGCGCAAGCGTCTGGCCGGGGCACGAACATCTACGCGAGCTGTGCTAGGCTGCAAGAGGGGGGTGGCATCGCATAACCTAGGTTTGCCTGTCCAGATCCAAATTTTCCAATCGATATGGCCGCCGGCCGGCTATCTATCGCTAGGCCTCTCTTTGTGCCTGCTTGTTGGCCTGCTGGCTCGCTCGTTTGTTGTGTCTGGGCCATTAGGGTATCTTTTTATTAGTGAAGGTTTTATGGTGATCGGCCTCCTCGTTCGGCGTATAGTTCGCGACTTTGATGCTGCTATTCAGCCGTCCCGTTGTATCCGGAATCGTCTTCCCCCATCTGAACAAGGTGCCCCCGCTCACCCCCGTCCAATACCCCCGTCGGCCAACCCAAGCTTTAGGGTACGGGGCTGGCTCAAGCATTTGCTACCAAAAAGCCTCAACGACAGTGCGCTGTGGTGCGCTTGATCTGGCCAACAATATATTACCTGAAACGTCTTATTAGTCCCCAGCAGTACGTAAGACCTCTCGTGCTCATTCGCGGGCAGCTTCCTCTTTGCGCGCAGCGTGCCAGCGGTAGCCTTCGCCTTTACACAGCGCCCAGCATCCTCGCTACTCACATCTGCCCATGTAACATGTTGGTGTAGGTTGGTTGGTGGCCGGACTAGAGCGCCTCATCCAGGAACTGCATCCTTCTTTCATCTCTCCCGTGCGACCTTCTTCTCTTTTCCCAAACATAAGCTTTGATCTTCCCTCATCCAAGACTTTTGCCTTCTCCGCACTTTCTCCACCCCCGTTACGCCGGGAAGATATTCATGTACATGCATTGGACACGTCGTGGTCTGTTGTCTCAGTCTAGCTGACGTTGTCTGGTCCGTGTGCGAGCGAACTACTGCACTGGACTTGGACTGGAACTGGGCCCCGTCGAGAAGCTCGAGCCGTCTTAATCTAAAGTGCAGAAGGTCCGAGGAACCGGCAATACAGCGAGTGATCATGTAACGGCTGGCGCAACGGGAAGGAGGAAGAATACCACCCTAAGCCGACTCCACGCACTTTATCCTCTGGCTCTTGTCCCCTCTCTGGGCACCTCATATATTGCCCGCCCGCCCACTTCACCCCCATGGATCCTAATGGCCGCGTTTCACATGAAACGGCAGCCGAGTCGCCGCCACTCCGGCGGCGTCTGTCGATGGAAGAGGACTATTTCTACCAAGAAGTTATGACCCTTCGGCGGCCCTCGCAGCCGCCCCCCTACGAAAGTGCCGTCAGGAAGTCACTGTCTGCGGTAGCCAAGGGCAAGGCTGTTGCCCTGGAGGAAATCGGTGAGGATGAGGTTCTGCCGCCCTACTCATGTGATATTCATGTGGAGGGCGCGTTTCAGATGAAGATGGAGATTGAGGATGCCACCAAGCGAGCAGAGTACCGGAACTGGAACACCGTCTTCGTTGTCCTGCATGGGACGGCGCTCAACATTCACAAATGCAAGAAAGACTGGGGATGGGGGAAGTCGAGGAGTCTGCATGGACCAAACGTCTCGCCTGACAACCCGCCATGGCTCAAGAAGACTGAATTAGAGAAGAGCTACAGCCTGCTGCATGCTGACGTGGGGATTGCAGCTGACTATCACAAGTGCGTGCTTCTGGATATCTCTGATGCCATCTTCCAACGCTAAAGAAACTGACACATTTGTGAAGGCGACGCTATGTCATCCGAGTAAGGGCGGAAACAGATCAATTCCTGCTTTCATGCGTCGAACTGGCTAGTTTTGTCAAATGGCTGGAGGCTCTGTTCGCGGCAATCGATGTCGCAGTACCAATCGACGATCGAGACTTCCCTCGCGACCAGAGTATCCCTCGGATTCAAAGATTACGTTGGTTTCGTGGCCAGGATTCGGCTCCTGTCAACACCGAGTCTTTCCCACGCTTAACTAATCAACTGAGCGAGCAGCAAAGCAACGTGCCTCCAGCTGCTGCTGTAAAGAATCAGCCAGAGAATCAACCAGGATCAAACGCGCCGCCATTGGCCACCCCGGCGCCGATTGTGATGCCGCCTGACCCTGAGCCCGAAGCTGGACCGTCTAATCAAGTAGCCTCGAGAAGAGCAGACCCAATCGGACGATTATCAACGACATCGTATCCTAACGAAGCCATTGACGCCGAGACAGGAAAGTGGACACCCCGGCATCGGTGGACCGAAAGACATGACATGGTCTACGCCAAGCTCTGCTACTCGATCCTGCTATTCAAGAGTCCAAGAAAATCCAACTACATCATTATGAAGGGCAAACAGTGGTTCGTAGACTGGACCACAGGCACCATGCGGCGTGTCTTCCCCCCTGGCTACGAGGACCCGGATTACTTTTTCGGACCTTGGCAGATCATTCATACAGAGAACTCGCGGATATAACTCTTCCGGCCTCCCCCAAATCCCTCATCCTTCAGCATTATGTGGTTCTCGAAAATTATATTGCATTGGCATTCTTTCTTTTGTTTGCTCATTGGAGTGGCGTTGCTAGGGCATGGTTGCGTGTGCGCATTTGCATTTACAACGTGTGACGAACGGAATGCATGGAAAGCAAATGATACTCCGCATTCGTCGGAAAGGGCGGGAGAAGAGAAAGCATCTTCATTTTATACCGGGCTCAGGCCTCTTGGAGCGGAGCGAGTCGTCTATGATCTATGATGACTGTCATGTTATTTGTGTATATACCATTGAATAAATAAATAGGTATCCTCGTCGACGATTTCGTCGTCGGGGCCAACGCCTGTTGCGCCTTGTATCAGAAACGATGCAAATCACCCTACCCAACCGTGGCCTACCTAGCCATGTCGTGTCCGTATCGTCGTAGCCTTTTCCCATCATAACATATCACAGCTACTATTGCCCTCGGGTATCCTGTCACGAGTCCGCCATCTCGACCTCCACAGTCCTCGTCTCTTTCGCCAGATCCTCGACCACGCCGTCCAGCAGACCATTTGCACCATCTACATCCGCAAGCACTTTCTCCACCGCAGCTAGCAGTGTCTCTATCTCCGTGCGCTGTGCCTGGATCTCCTCAAACAGCCGCACGTTGTCCGCCTGCATATTCTGCAACTTTGCGTTGATCTGCGACTGCTGCGACGCTAGATGGGGTGCCAGATGCGCCGCGAGGATATCGTCGGCAGGCAACAGATGCGGCGGCGTGGGCGGCGCCGCCGTGGTCCCCGACTTCTCGTCTTTTCTCCGTCCCGCGTCACTGACCAGACTCTCGAGCTCGTTAAGCTTTGGGACAACATTGCGATTCTGTAGCACGAGATCGAACTCTTTCTGCATATGAAAGACCTCTGATCAGCCCTTGTCGTTTTGCTCAATATCTCAGGCCCGTCCGTGTCCAAGCCAATCCATTACTCACATTGCACAGCTCGCCTAACCGTTCCACCATCTGCTTCTGCACCTGCTTCAGCACGCCGGGCGCCTGCGCCGCGATGGTCGGGTAGCACGCGGCGAAGTTCTCGTAGCTGATCTTGTTGAGCGTATGCGACAGTGCCAGGTTGTACATCTCCTGGAAGCGGGCGGCGCGCGGACCCGGGGTGACTGCGGTGTGGCGCGCCGGCAGGGGCGGGGAGGCCGGCGCGTCTTGCGCGTCTTGCGCGGAAGGTTGTTGCTGCTGCTCTTCGGCAGCCATTTTGTGAATGTGGCCGTATCTCACGACGGCGGATTGGCGGGTGATTATCGTGGGTTGATGTCATGCGAGGAGTTCGCAATGTGCTGTTGAGTGAGCTTGGCAGGGTAGACGCAGTACACCGTAGAGGGGAAGACGCGCAGCGCGTTTTGCGGCGACTTTGTGGCTTGCAACCCCCACATTGCTGATCGTGGGGTACCTTAGATCCAGCCGCCGTGCAGGCCTGCTTGCCAAGCCGATCCTGCATATACTCTAGAAGCCTTGACAAGCTTCCAAATCTTCATCGTGTCTGCCTTTCCTGCCTTCAACGCCGACGTATTATCAAATCAGATGGTCCTTGTTCGATGGATCTCCCGGATTGACAGGACATCGGGCTCCATAGATTTCGAAAAGCGAACGAGTAGCTTGACCTTGGGTGTAGAGTACAGGAACTGCCAGACCAAAGTCGCCTAGAGTCGGTCGCCAAAAGGACTACATGAAGAACACGGGGAGAGGTGTAGATATCTATGTTGCGCAGTTCGCACGTGTCATTTATATATGGCAAGTTACCTATCTTCGACTCCTGGAAAATTGCCCACAAGCGAGTATCCTAAACGATAATGACAGCTGCAGGATGTTTTGCAAATCACATGTGAGGATAATCAAAACCTTGATCTCTTAATTTGCGTGAGGGCGGCTGTCAAGCCAGCCAACAACATGAAGATGCAATGCAAGGTGAGAATGACTTATAGAAAGAATTACCGGAGTTGGTTCATTCGTGGTTAAGAATATCAATCCTGCACTACACTGTCATCATAACCCTTAGCATACACGTATCCGCATTCTAACATCATTGAGAATGCTCGACATCCCTTTTCATCTCTCATACATGCAAGAAGAAGAAAGTCATCAGCAGAAGACTGCGGTCAGATCTCTACGGCCAATCTCCTGGCCAATCTCCCGGCCAAAATGCACCACGCTAAACTATCCTGAACGCCAAGCACAAGGTCCGTCGTGCTGAATGCAATCTCGAGAAGGAAACATAAGGATCACGCTTCTACGTAAAGTCCACGGTTCCAGCTGGTGGAGCATCTCTCCGTTCCAGTCGCCTCCTTCTTCTGCGTTCCGCCGCTGAAGCGGTCGGGTCGAATCGAGCACTCGGCGACGGGCTGGCACCGCTCCAAGTCCCGTGGCTACCAAGACTGGACACGGTGGCCCCCGCCGCCGGAGTAGACCCAGATGGACCAGGCTGTCCTGAGTAATACGCAGAATCCTTCGCTGGTCGCCGGCCGCCGGCGAATGCAGGAGCTGGCGGCGAAAGAGGTGCTAGACGTTCATCATCCGTCACGGCATGCTCTGCAGCCTCCTCCGCACGCCGTTGGCTAGAGTCCCTTCGGTAACGCCGACGGGTGGGAGAGTCTGTGCCTGACAGGCTACTAGCCGAATCGGCACGTCGTCTGCGATCCCTTCTTGCTGCCGCGGCCTCTTCTTCGGTCAATCGTCGCAAGGTGACGTTCCGATCCCTGTCATCATGGACCTTGACCTTTACGCTCACCGGTTGCGAAGGTGTGCGAGATCCTCCACGATCTGTTCGTCGGCGAGCCTCCTCTTCAGCGGCAAGCATACCGGCGGTGGCGGCCGCGGTTGCCGCTGCAGCTTCACCTTCTCTTCGTCGGCGTGATGAGTGTCGTCGATGCGGACGCCCACCAGAAGATGTGTACGCCTCGCTCCCCG
The DNA here is from genome assembly GCF_000392275.1 of Phaeoacremonium minimum UCRPA7. NCBI lineage: Eukaryota > Fungi > Ascomycota > Sordariomycetes > Togniniales > Togniniaceae > Phaeoacremonium > Phaeoacremonium minimum. The sequence goes on from NW_006920910.1 coordinate 70,162, forward strand.
ACTCGTGGGCGAGGATACCTTGAGGATCGGGAGGCATTGGGGGCATCACCGCTGGTCCGACGTCGTGTCTTGACCGCGATCGAGACCTTGAGTGAGCACCACCAGCTGGTACAGGAATAACTCCCGGTGGCAGTGGTGCGCCTGGAGGATATCCTCCGGCGGGAAGAGGTGGCATGGGTGGTCCACTAAAGGCAGATGTTCCAGGGCGAGGCTCTATGAGAGATGAGCCTTCGCCTTCAGTCACACGGGATATCGATGTCCCTGTCTCCACTCGGCTAGGGACCGGTCTATGGATCCGGCGGCGTGACTCTCTACGTGTCGGCGTGGAGTATCCATCTCCAGTGAATCGAGATCCTCGGTGTCCCGACCGTCTCTCGTCTTCCTCTTCTCTCAACCTGTCATGTTCTCGTTGGTCTCGACGATCTTTCATTCTCTTTGCAAACCAGCCCAAGCCAAGACCCGCAAGTATCCCTTTGCCAACCCCACCGCTCGTCTCGCCGGACTTACCTCCCCTTCTCGAAGGACTGACGTACGAGGAGTAGTCCGATTCATCAACACTATCAATCCTCGAATCGCCCCTACGGTGGGAAGGCCGCGGCGTCATTGGCCTAGCGGCAGGACGCTCAGCTGCACTAATAGCTGCTGCCATCGCCGGTGGGCCACCTGGACCAGGGAGAAGGGGTGTTCTGCGACCATCCCGGTGGAATTCTTCACTCTCTTCGCTCACTTCACTGATGACAGGGTCATGTCGCCTGTGAGATCTTGAACGATGCCGTCTGCTAGGGGTATCGGTCTCGACGGCAGAATACTCTTCATCGTCCCGCCGACGCTGATTTCGCCGACCCATGAAGTTTGAAATTAGAGCGCCTGCACCAAGAGCAGCCCCGGCACCCAGGACCTTATTCATGAATCCGCCACTTTTCCGTGGTCTTTCTGAAAACTTCTCATCTTCAACATAACTCTCAGACCCACGCCTAGACGCAATCACCTCAGGCCCGCGGCTTCGGCTTCGATGACGAGACAGTGCTCTAGATCGACTTTGGCTCCTGTTCCTACTCCGAGATCTGTCGCGGTTTCGCCGGCCTCGAAGGAGAGCAAATGCGCCAGCACCGGCCGCCAAAGGACCCAACCAGCGCATCATGCCACCTCCCGACTTGCGCTCAGTACGCTCCGTGTATTCGGTGCGCCCAGCCTCTGATCTTCCACCGCGAATGACATAGTCGGGTCTGTCCCACGCGCGGTAGTCTAATATGAAGTAGAGGAGCACGAGGAACGCCATCCAGAGGGCGAAGAGAATAAAGGTGAACTTTGGAGAGCCATAAAGAGCTAGACCAAGAGGCACCTGAACGATACCTAGGATGGCGATGGCTCGTCCAGACCATTGGTGGATCATCACTCTCAACGAACGGCCCCTGATGTTCTTCACCAAACGTCCACCTACGACCTGCAGAAGGATCAACGTGTAAATTGCGACGCCAATTCCGTGATGAGGATTGCTCAGACTTCGTTTTGGGCCGACAGCAAAGAAGCCGAGCACGAAAACAACAGTCGATAAACCGACTGCTAGAATTTGGAGGTAGGCATGATATCGTATGGCAAACCCGGGCCGCCTCCTGTAGAAACGGGCCATCATGATGGCTATGGGTACAATGAAGAGGAATGTGATGACGGCAATGACACCGTGCGCCTTGACCAGGCTGTGATACTGGGTGAGTGTTGCAAATCGATTGCCCATGCCTGTGCAGTAAGTCAGCATTGTTAGTCGCAGAGGAGTCGTTGGGAACCGGAGGGGTCGGCATACCATTGTATCGCATAGTCTCAAAATTGAGGCCCACCAGGTTGGGTAGTAGGAAAGTGTTCTTGGTAAAGTCCCATGTTCCATCACCAACATTCATGGTGTCCGAGGAGTAGGACGCCGAGCCTGGCGGCGACAGAGTATCTGCCGGCGCCATCTTGGCGACGGGACTACCCTTTGGGCAGCAGCAGTATAGTGAGGGTCTTCAGGGAGTTTCGATGGAATGCGGGATGATGCTATACGGCACCGACAGACTGGATCGCACTGGAATGGAATGTGTCAAACTTGCAGTGACACACAATGGTATGGTGTTGTCGGGAATGAGACTCGAGCTCGCAGGACGTAAAGTAGCGGTATAAGACGGATGGCGGGGTAGCTCGGACAGCTGATATGGCTGTTTTCTTCTGGAATGCCTGCGTTTGGGGCGTTGTAGAGATATTGAAGCTATCGCAGGATATGACAACAACCAACAAGCAGTAGAAAAGAGAGTGTTACATGTCAAAGACACCTCATCGTGGAGAGGTGACCTTGGGGTGGACCCTTGGATGGGCTGTCAGGTCCTCAGCTCTCCCCGGTCCCAAATTTGTCGCTGAGCCACGCGTTGCGAGGGGTGACGGCTGATCGACCAGCACCTCGCACTAGGTAATAATGGCACCTCACATCCCTGCTTATCGTGCTATAGAAATATTATCACCACGTGATTCTTACTACATCAACTTCCAGGGTTCATCTCAGATGCTTAAACGAGGGTCAATGTTGAGGGCTGCTCGCTTGCGCTGGGTGGATTTTGAGAGTAATAAACCGTGAGGATCAATCAGCCCGTTTTCACATTGTTTATTACAATTGATAGTGTTTATTATCACACTGCTGTTCAAATGCTTTGCTTTGCTTTACTCTTTCGGCACCGAACGTCCAGTCATGCGTTTATAGTCTTACGCTTTGGTCATGGCACAAAATTTCAATACGGAAGTCGTAGGCATGTGTCATAATGCAATCATTTTATGATTCGGCAGGTCATACCACATGGGTAAGCAAACTATCAAAGCTCAGATACATAAGCAACCATCCTAGGTCACAAGGTTCCGTAAGGTCATCTCAATCATCAAGGTCGTTCCCCTTCACGCGAAATATCGAAACACGTACACCTGTTCCGCGACAGATGCGCAAGCAAACTTTTTCCAATGATAAACATCAGTCCCAGCCGTCATATCCTTCGTGGAAAGCACAAGGACCATGCGACAGCGCGAGAGAACTCAGGCGAGAAGTATCTCTCTCAACAAGCAAGAATAGTGAACATAGTGTGCCATGATGGTGATAGTAGACATAGAGGATCCCGGAAAGAGCGACTGCCATTGGTGTGCATAGCTGCAACAGCTCTGGAAGCCGGAAAGTCGAAAAAGCTCTCATCAAGCTGTGGGCCGGTCAGGTTGGCCATGACCAGCGGAGCTCAATGCCTTCTTGTACTCCAGGTCAGCAGTAGCGAGCAGGCGACGCAGATTCTCTCTAGCCAGTTTCCCAGCCTGTGCAGATCCTGTGCCAACAGCCAGATTCATGTAGTCGTGCTTGATCATGTCGCAGACCGCATCGATCTTGGTAAGCATCTTGTCGCGCAAGAAATCACACATTCTACCAAGGCTCTGCTCACAGGTCGAGAGAGCTGCGTGAAACATAGTGCCCTGGTTGTTGTTGACGGAGACCATCATTGCATCCTTGGCGCGCTTATAGCAGCCAACACCTAAGATCGACTGATTAACATACGAAGGGACGTGATTTCTAAATGTTTGTTACCTCTTTGCTCACTGGACTGGTGGTAGATACCACCCATTGCGCCCATGATCACGGGAGTGAACTCGCGGTTTGCTTCCTTCTGAGCACTCAGAACTGAATTCCAGAGACCTGTCATGTCGTTGTTGATGCTCTGCGAGTATGTGGCAATCTGCTCTCCGACCAGATCGAGACATATAGGGGAGGAACCTTTCTGGATCCCCGCACGGTTCGTCACGTTTCGGTGAAATTCATCCAAGGCGGCAGCGACCTCGATCTTATAACGTTCAAGAGCGCTGGGGCAGTTCTTGGTGAATGTTCGTTCCCAATCTGCAGCAATACTTGTCTTCAAGGGTTGAGCGAGCTCTGAAAATTATTCGTTAGTCGACAGTCACCCCCTATTTCCCACCGTGTATGACCCGATTTGCTCACCTTCATTGAAATTTCTAGGGCCGGCGCTGCCACAGAAGACGCCGCTACGATCTTGTTAGCATAAAGGGGACGAGAGGGGAGTGATTCACTTACTTTCGTCTGCAAGTTGCCTTGAAGGTCATCCAAGACATCCCACCTTGATCCTTGGGCGCGGTCCATCCTGAGACAGTTGCCGCAGCTTTGCTCTTTGCGGCACTCTCTGCGTGGAGGAAATGCGCAAATATGTGTTTCGTCAAGGAGTCTCGAAAGTTTGAGTCAGCCTTGTCGACAAGTACATTCAGTTCCTGTAAAAAGTTATTACCATTCCACTATATTGTGAACCCATTCTTTAGCTCTCGTACCTTGTTAAGACGAGCCAACAAAACCTCGATGGCTTTGGTCTCGCTCTTCTTTGCATCATCTGCGAGCTGGAGACTATCCTGGCCCACCATGATCCACATGGACAAGGAGTTGACAAGGCCTCTCACCTCGTTGAGAAAGATCTTGCTCGACTTGACCCGAGCCTCGATAGTGAGCTGCTTGGCATGCTCCACCAGCTGTGGAATTTCGGTGTCGCGTTCGTCTTCATATCCATGCACAGCACCATCCTTTTCAAGCCTTCCCTTCAGCTTGTGGAAGGCACGACTTGAGACACAAAACACGGGCAGTGATCCAGCAACATCATCGTAGTCTCTCTGATCATTGGTGGGATCAAAGTTTTGGTCATCAGCTGCCGCGGCCATCTCTTCATCGACCCTAGAATTTCATCAGTAAAGGGTCTTGCCTTAGGATACATTTTGCTTACTCTCGGATGCCTTGAGCAAATTGGTATTTGATACAGGGCTTGGCATAATCATTGCGTTCACGGATCATGCAAGCAGCGTGCCAACTCTCGATAGCGCGGAGCTCAGCCTTCAATTCACCGATTCTGGCATTCAGAGGCACAATGACGTGCCTTAGCTCCTTCTTCTTGTTCTTCAAGGCGCGTTTCTCCGACTTGAGCTGCTCGAGCTGCTCCTTAGCTTTCTCAATCGTTAAAAAGTGATGAGGCTCGTCATCGTCCTCGCCATCATCAGTGGAAGACGAAAAGCCGTCATCTCCACCTTGACCCATCTGATCATGAGTGCTCCCGCGGGTTTTCTTGCGATTGTTACTGGATGCACCTGACCTCTTGCGCTTCATGGGAGTGCTGACTTTTACAAGAATGCACCCATCGGCGCCTGGGTTTTTGATGCTGTCTTCCAATACATCGATATTCCTGTCAAGCTTCGTCAATGAAGATTTAATATCATCAAACGACTCCATCCGCGGTGTGTACTCGTCATCTCTGATCTGGAGTTCTTTCTGAATCTCATCTTTGCGGGTGAGAGCCTCTTCCATCTGACCCGACAGAGACAGATTGTCGATGGCTTCGGTAACTGAGATGTCATCGGTCTTTGAGCATATGAACGTCACATTGTTGTATGAGCCGTCCATCTGAAGCTGCCTCTTGAAGGAGTCTCCCAGCAGCTGCTGGGATGCCTTGTCGTCGACGGCTCGTGAGATTGGTGCCACGATCCACAGATTTGTGCACTCTTTCATGTAACTGTCAGCGACTGCTGCTCTCGCAGCGTTCGAGTCTTGAATTCCCGGCTAGATCAATCAGTGAATATACTTCTCATAAAGGATTGATTTTGACTCACAAGATCCACAAGAACAAGGCCGGTAGACAGAGCATCAGACTTGACGTAAACTCTCACGACTTTGATCAGCGGCCATAGCTCCATTTGGGCAGGTTTACTACTCTTCTTGTCGCGAAGCTTCTCCTTAGAGTCGACGTACTTCTGTAGCTTTTCGTAGAAGTGCTGCGGTGACTGGTCATTGACTGTCTTGATTGAGTCAAGATACCCAAGAACGGAGGGGTCGTTGGCCAACGCAGTAGGTGTTGACGAAGTGAGAATGTTGTTGGACTTTGCCAGTTGTGGGTATACTGCCATCAATTTGGCCTTGGCCACGACTGCAGCCGGGTCGGCGTGAGAAGATCCCTGGGCAGTATCGTCCTGAGAATCAGAAAGGTCGCCGAACAGAAGGCTCAGTTCCGCCACCCAGTCTTCTTTCGAGATAAACTCGATCTCGGCTCGGTAGGCTTGAGCTGGGTCGTCTGATTTATTGTATGACAGCTCGGTAATCACTGCCGTACAAGCTCGGACGCAATTTGTAGGTATAATGCGTTCCTCGTCGACGACAGCGTTGATGATGGAGCTCTTACCTGAGCCTGTGCTGCCAACAACGCCGACAACAGTGCGCTTTGTCTCGGCATGGTGCTGCATATCGCTGATAGAGTCTATCAGTCTCGCCACCGCAGTGCTGCTATGAGCTCCCTGAAGGGATGTGCGCAAAGAATCAAGCAGTTTGGAAGATATCTTGACGCCAGCTTCCAGTAGGTCAACTGACGTCTGGCTGGAGATGTCTCTCAAGCCCGCAAGACCGACGTCGCCATCGCCAGGGTGATTACCCTGTACACCCGTGGTTTCCATAGTTGTGTTAATTTAGGAGTAATAACGGGGAGGGAAAGTCTCTTGTGAGGAGGTTGCACCGGAGATGATACAATAGAGATGATGAGATGAGGGCAGTAGCGAGTGGTGGTTGATTCTGAAGAAAGCTTGGCTTCACTCGATGTCTCTGAACTGTCTCAGCTGAGAAAGGCGATGAAAGTTGCGAGCAGCTTCTCGATTCGCAAAGCACTGATTTACAAAGTAGTGCTGATTTGAGATAACCTTCAGACTCAGGTAGGCAGAAAGGGGGCAAAAACAACCACTGTGTGTGGTCAGTTGGTAGAATCAGCTGTTGAGGCTGGAAGGTGATGGGCGTAAACAGAGCGTCAGATCATAGGTCAGCTCTGACAGAAGCTCTTGCCTAAAATGTCCTTCTTGAGTACAAGGCAAGAGCGAGAAATAGTATGATCAGAAATTTGAGACAAGGATGAGTCGACACTAGAGTGGTGAAGTAGAGAAGTGTGAGAGGGCGGTTAGAGGTTGTGTACAGTCAAAGAACGTGCGGAAGGTAACAGAAGTTTCCAAATAAAAATGAGAATAGTGCTCAAAGCTTCCTAGGCAGCTGTCTTGGAAACGGAAGTTTCAGAACGACGTTATTTATCACTGGAATCATCAGGCAGCACATACGATAATACTTGTTTACTACCGTATTTGCCGGTCCGTTTCACCCAGTGAAGGCTTTGAATCATAACCGTTCATTTTCAGTGTGTTTCGTTGCTTAATATTTATTGGTAAATTTACATTTGTCAATCGACTATCTCCTGGACTTCTGGATCATCGCAGTGACATATCTGCCGCCGTGGTCTTCCAGCAGTAGTCCGGATACACTTTCCAAAGTGAGTGATGCCACTCCCAATATCCATATCAAATGTAGACATATTATTTCTTCCAACCTCTTCATGATAGTGATATCCTTCGCATGCTCTTCTATATTTCATATCATTGTGAAAACCGTCCACGTTACGTCTCTGAATAAACAGACAAGACACTGCTATAAACCAATTTGCAGAGTTAAAATTGCCCATGGCTGCCATCGCGAGCAAATGGCAGAAGTTGAAAATGATATGATCTGAGGTTTAACAGCTTGCAAGACGTCTGGAAAGAGCCTAAATAGCAGTTGTTCTTGCAATAACCTGCCAGAGCGTGTCAGCAACTGGTTGCTGAAGAAGTTGCTGCATTTTGTGAGTCTTCTCCAGCTGCGATAAGACGAAGATCATAAGTGAATAACGAGTCAATGAGAGAGTTGTATGGCACAGGACAAGAAAAACAATGCAGAAGGAACTGTACGAGGCTTCCAATGAAGCGACAAGCAGATCGGTGCCAACAGAAAGAATCGTCTCAGCTGGCGACATCTTGAAAAGAGGTCTAGGGAATTGCTATAATGTTGCTTTGCAAAGAAGCCAGCTTTTATAGGGCACTCACTTACACTCATTGCACCTTTCCAAAGAGATGGATACCCTGAGTGCCGCATATGAACCATCTGTCTACAAAGGCTATGAAATGTTGCCCCAATAATCTATATTTTTATATGTTCGGGTTCTAGTTTCAGTCTATGTAAGTCAATAGAGCACTGTCGGCCAATTGTTCAGCGCACAACGACCGCAGAATTTATCTGTGCACTATTCGATTCTATGAGCAAGGTTCTACGAGTTGAACCATAGATACCGTTATTACCAAGTAAAGAGCATACAAATATTTCCATTTTGAAGTTATAGAAAAGCTCCAGATTGTGCCCAGGTGTGTAAGAGCTGATGTTGACTGTCTTAGTCAACATCCGTCCTATAGCGCTGTTAGCCGCTCCACCAAAACGCTTCCTATGCAGTAGACAGGGCACCCCACGTACGTCTTCCTTCACTAAATTCTTCCCGCAACATCCACCACATCCAACGCCAGCATGCCGCGCGAAATCCCCCAAGAAGAAGAAGAAGACTACGCTTCCTCCGAGGACTCGGATTTCGCGCCTGATGAGGCCGCCGAGCGCGAACAGTCGGAGGCTTCTGAAGATGAAGAGGGCGCCGCCGAGAAGCCCGCGCCATCGGCGAAGAGGAAACGCGCTGCGGGCGATGACGAGGCAGAGGACGCCGGCTTCGAGAACTCCGGCGATGAGGCCATCATAGAAAAAGGCAAGAAGCGGCGGAAGAAGGGCAAAGCGGCCGAACGCGACGATGACGAGGGCGGGGAAGGCGGCTTGATTAAGACGCGCAGCATGCGCGCCGCTGCGTATGTCGCATTCTTTCAATAGCAGTGGGAGACTGGTTACTGACAGTCTGTCTTTAGAAAGGAGGAGAAGAAAGCGCGAGTAGTGAGCGGGCCGGTTACAGTCGATGTCGACGCGCTGTGGGCGCAGATGACTGCCGGCCCAGCAGTCCCTTCGACGACAGCCGGGCAAGAGAAGGCGGATGGCCAGGCCACTGCAGATGGCGAATCGGCAACGAAAGACCTCCCAGACACCGACCATGACAGACAGAATGGCGAGACAAGCAAGGACAAAGAGTCGGCCGAGATGATCAAGATCAAACGCACGTATAACTTCGCAGGCAAGGTGCACACAGAAGAAAAGATGGTTGCGCGGGACTCGGCAGAGGCAAAGCTTTATCTGGCTTCTCTAGGCGAAAATGTCGATCCTGAAGCGGATGATGCGCCGCAGAGGCGGATGCCGAAGAAGGCTTTCAGATCGGCATTTGAGCCCATCATAGACCAGCTGAACCAACGAACGGACCTGAACTTGGGCATGACTGTCAGGCTGAAGGCACGAGAGATGGCAAAGGAAGCGAAGAAGCTCAACGTGGTGGAGAAGAGCAAGATGGACTGGGCCGGCTTCGTGGACAAGGAGGGCATCAAGGACGAGTTGGCGCTGGCGGGCAAGTCAAAGGACTCGTATACGGCGCGCCAGGACTTCTTGGCTCGAAGCGAAGCAAGGAGAGAAGAGGATGCAAGAAGGGCCAGACTGGCTGGCAAAGTGTAAGATCATGGCTTTGCGCCTTGTATCAGTATTTCACGTTCCAAGTGGCGTTAAAAAAAGGCAATGGCTTAAGAGGACCCCAAGATACCCAAATATAACACAGATCATGTCCAGCAACCGCTTCCTCGGATTTTCCAATTATAGATTGATGTTCAAACATGCCCAGACTCATAACTTAGATCCAGCCTTTGGAGGCAGCAATGTAACATCCTGGTAAGGGAGGCCCAAAAATTCGTACACAAAATGAAATCTGGACAAAGTGTTAGCAGAGCCCGCCGAATGCGAACAACGATTCATACCTGTCACTTCCGAAGAATGGCTCGCCTTCCCCCTTGCTGTTCGTTACCCATATCCACGGTGCACCAAACGCGCCTCTATCCAAGGCTTCTTGTGTAGCTTTCTTGAGATTGTCTTTAGCTTCTTGCGACGATGCGGCTTCTACTATCTTCTTGACGTCTTCAGATGAGAAGACGGGCTTGCTAGTATCACCAGTGCCCTTGCCCCTGAAGCCGGTAGGCACTTCTGACAGACACTTGATGAACACGGGAGGCTGTGTGAGATTCAAGTTCGGCGGAGTCCAGAAGCAATGATAAAGATAGCCGAATACTGCCTCAAAGATGTCATTGGGATAGTTCCGCTTGATATAATGCAATGCTCGGAGTGGCTGCCCTGCTTTAGCATGGTCAGGAGGTATGATGACATCAAGGGGCTTACAAGGACAGTGTGGCTCATTGAGAACAGGTCGTCAGGGAACCCGAGGTCTGTCACTCCGGCCCTTTTGGCTGATCTTTGGCCATCATAAGTGCCATACTTTGCCTTCGCAGGCAGCATCCATGGTGGTTTATTTCCTTCGATGAGTTAGCTCATGAACGATCTCAATAAATCTTGCGGCGAGCAAGCTCACCAGAGCCGGCGTTGATTGCGCCCAAGAGGACAGGATGGAATCTGGTAGTTGTTTAGTATTAGGACCGGAAGATTGAGCCTGATACACAAACTTACTCTACTTTCACAGAGTGTGCATTCAGTAAATGTTCATTGTCAAGCAATTGAGTGAAGGCAAGGTAGCCGTAGAAAGATGCTGTAAATTGGTGGTTAGCAGCTTGCCCACCACAAAATCACAAGCGAATCAGGTACTCAACCTACCAAGATCAATGTAGCAATCAATTCGGCCGCCCATCTCGACTCCTGTATCCAGCTCTCAATTATAAATGAAGCTGTGTGACGTGATTACGAACAGGTATGATGACAAGTGTCTGGTCCATGAAATATCTAACTGTTGTTATCTCTTGATGATTACGGTAAGCTTGCCAAATGTGTTGTTGACTGTAGGTTGTCAATTAGCCTCGGCATCTGGACAGCAGCTAAGACACCCACTGACATCTAGCTCCTATGTAGTACAGCTAAAATGCGCTACCCCACACATCCCGAGGAACTTACAGATCACTAATCCAACCCCATACTTCGGCGAACGAGCTGAGACGGTATCATGGGACAGTCTATGTAATAAGCTGGCCGGCGTAGGATCTGTTTTCAAATGTTAATCGTGCTTTTTCAATGTGAAGATTAGAGGAGCGAGATGGCTGCACCAAAGAAGGTAGCTCTTGTCGTCGGAGCATCGAGAGGCATTGGTCGTCAGATCGCAATCGACCTTGCAAAGAGCGATTACAGAGGTATGAGAACTCAGAGTACCAATCCCGCATGATACGCATGTGCTAAAGTCGCAAAGTGGTCGTGGCTGCAAAGTCCACCAGCGATGCAGACAAGACAACGCCCTTTCCCCCTGACCCAAACTCCTCCAAATCCACAATAAGCACAGTGGAAAGGGAGATCAAAGACGCGGGTGGAGATGCTACGGCTATTGCCGTAGACACCAGGGACTTTGCCAGCGTCCAGCAGCTCATTGACAAGACCATCGAGGCAAGCTGTCCCGTCCCTCTTTCATAAAGCCACAAGCTAACAAGCAACTCTAGAAGTACGGCCGGCTTGATGTTGTCGTCTACAACTCCGGTGCCATTTGGTGGGCGTCAGTGGAGGATACACCCATGAAGCGCTTCCAGCTCATGCAGCGCGTAAATATAGAAGGGCTGTACGGAACCGTACAGGCGGCACTTCCACGTCTGAAGAAAGAAAAGACGGGCCGGATCATTGTAGTCAGTCCGCCCATCTACAGCCGTTTCTTCCGGGGCAAGACCGCCTACGCTATGGGCAAGGTTGGTATGAGCGTTTTGACCAAGGGCTTGGCCATGGACTTTGAGAGGCAGGGCCTCAAGAACATGGCCATCACGAGCATTTGGCCGGCTGTGGTACGTATCTCAACTCAGTATACTTGAATCAAGGTACCAACACATTTTCTCAGGCCATCGAGTCGGCAGCTACGGGGCAGTTCACCAGCAAGAACCCTGATGAGGCAAGAGACTTGCGAAAAGCCACAATATTCTCTGATGCTATTCTTGAAATGCTGAAAGCGCCTGCTTCGGTCGTCAATGGGAAGCTCGAGCTGGACGAAGACTTCCTCAGAGAGCACGCTGGTGTTACGGACTTTTCAAAGTACTCGGTCATTCCGGGATCTTCTCCACGACGGATAATGCCGGCGGAACTGCCAGACCTGACTGTAAAAGAGCAGGATGATGAAGGCAAGCGATATGAGAGTTCTCAAAAGGGCCCCAAGCTCTGAAGAAGGAAGCCAACGTCCTGGTCCTCTGTCGCTAGCTCATTCTACGGATTAGGCTTTTGATTAGACTTGGTATACTCGAAAAGCAGTGCTCTGGACGATGTAATAATGATAAGACTTCGTAAGAGTAGATGTAATGTACGATTTTCTGCTTTTCAATAGCACGCTGAACCTAGCGAAGAGTCTGGATGGAGGAAACCGACAAGGTTGTCAAGCATAGTTTCGCGGTGGTTACTACGGCCGTACGATAGGTTGATCAGATGACCTTAAGATGTGCCAAAGGTTATCGTGGATGTAGCACCTGATAGGGATGCCCAGGTTTCGGCCTCTTACAGTATTGGATGTTGCCTATTTACGCTCACTCCGTGGCAACAGCAATGCACAATCAGAAAATAGTAAGCCAAGCCGACGAAATCCCAGCAGCTCTCTTATGTCATAAAGTATATTACACGCTGGCTGCAACCATGGACGCATGAGAGAAGGCACATGGGTGTTCATGATGATCTAAAATATCACAAGGATAGTACAAATTTTTGGTAGCACGGACAGCCTTGGCCGACACCCAAGATCATCACCTGTATCCGTACTGTCCAGCATATGCAAAGTCGCGCTCCTCCTGGCTGGATTGGGCAAAGCCCTGCATCGCCTCGATATCCGCCATCGTCTCATTAAAGACCTTGATCAACTCTCCGAGAACCTTCATGCGGTTCCACTCACCCCTGGTATTCCAAATTTCATCCATCAGCTCACGGTTGATCTGTTCTAGTTGCTCGATCGTGCAGCCTGAGGTCCGCTCCGTCAAGTCGTTGAGGAAGTTCTGGACCTGTCCATCGTTCAGGACAACGAGGTGCTGGCTCGATGCCGACGATTCGCCCGACTGACGGATTGACGACGAATTCTCCGACACGGGATCATTCAATATGTTGGCCATGCTTGGTGCCTGTGACTTAGAAGCTCTTCTCTCCCCAGGAGCTTGCGATGAAGTCGGGCTGGTCTGACCACTACGTCCGGCTAGGTTCGGCTGTATATCTCCATGGAGTATACCATGCGCCTGTGAGTGCAACCAGTTACCGGAATCCGACTGGCTTGGGCCTGAGATGTCCATTGGTAACGTGTCGGGTAGCTGCGAATTACCATGCTCAACGCCATCGCTGTGGAATCCATTCGTGGCTTGCGTGCTCCAGTGCCCCGATGATGGGTTTGTAGAAGGATCTGAGGTCTTCGTTGTCGAAGCTTCATTGATCACTGCAGAGGGAGACACTCCAGGGGGAAGAGAGGTGAGCGCAGACACTTGGGAAATCTGAGTCGCGCCACCCATGGTCGCTTTGGCCGAATCAGTGGGTTTGTTCCAATGAGGTGGCCGCATCTGCGAGTTGGGCTGTGTGTCACCATCACCATTAGTCTCTTCTCCAGTGGGCCTTGACGGAACAGAGGTTCCATTGCTGAGATGATTTGAATCCGGTCCATTACCGTTCGAAAGAGGACTCATGACCTGGAACCGAGCTGCCGTGTTGACAGTCGGGACTGGCGCACCAACTCTGATAGGACCAACTTGGGAGTCGCTGTCCTGGCCGGTGCCAAGGTCCGATTGCACAATATCAACAATTGACTGCAAAGCAGACTTCTTCTTCGCTTTCTCTGCAGCTCTCTGAGCGCGTTCCTTCTGTCTCTCGAATAAGGCGTCCCAGATAGCGGCACCGCCTAGGTCATTTTCGACCTGCGCAATATCAACGTCCACATTGCTGATGAGCTCGTTGGCCTTGATAATGCGTTCTCGGTCGCCAGTGTTCTTGGCATCGTTCACCATTGCCTTGATATCCTTGTAGAAGTCCATTGGTCGGGCGTAGTAACCATTCGATAATCGCTCCTCGATAGTGACAATTTCTAGATTGTAGTAAAACTTGCCTGAAGCTGTTTCTCGCAGACCTTCGATTCCGTCTTTGTCTTTCGCAATCTCAAACGGACGAAGCTGGTTCTCCATGAGATCGGGTCGGACAAAGTTGGGATCCGCTTCATCAAACAGGTATTTGATCTGCTGATAGGGGATGACTGGTTGCCTAAAGGACCTGTACTTCCTCTTGATTTGATCCATGATGGGCTGCAGCCGCACCTTGAGGACATTTAACATTTGTCGATCTTTCTTGAGTTCAGCCTTAAGCTCGGCCTTGGACCGTGGCTTGGGTGGTGGGGGAGGCGCAATTGGCAGCTCTTCAAGCACTCTCTTCTTACGATGCGAAGGGTCTGGGAATTCGGCCGGGGTTTTCCTGATATGGGTGACGATATTGGTGAAGTATTCCAGACGGTTTTCCTGAAGCAAGGTCAGTTGGGACAGCCATGGGTGCACTGGAAAAGGATTCTTACTCTATTCGGACGGTTAATCTCTGTCCGGTTCTTCTTGGAGAAACCAAAGAAGTCCTTCACAACTTCTTGAGGAATGTCCTTTGCCTCGCATTCAGCAGTAGCAAGAAGCAGTACTGCATCAGTCGGCGGGATGGACCTGAGCATGGTGATGAAAGCAGTCACAGCAATACTTCCGACAGTCGCGCACCAAGCATCAATGTTGGGTATGTAGATGACGCTTGGTTTATGGCGCTTGACTTCTGTAAATAGACTTACAATGGCTTGTTCAAGAGGCTGTTAATTGTTAGCGATTGGTTTGCCATTGCAGGTTCCAAGCACTTACACGGCCATCTGAGAGCAAAATGGGCAAATCAAAATTTTGTACATGGACACCTTCGAGATGGTGAAGAATGGCGGAAGATAGGTATCCTTGTCCCATACCTGGCAAGCCGGTAATCAGCAGCCGTGGGCGGAAAACTCGAGCTCGTTCGAAGTCTTGTTGCATATTTTCTCGACCAAAGCCATGATCAGCATCGTCATGTGGCTCAAACATAGCTTCTTCAAGAGCAGTGATCTTCTTCTTGCGTGGGAGGACATCCTTCAAGATTTTCTCGATCGAGGAAAATTGGCTCCGCAAGAGTGGCTCGATAGGCTTCGGCAATGGTGCTGCACCTGAACCAGCCGAGCGTTCAGAAGACGGCACCATCTTCTTGATTGATATCATGAAATCTGTTGCATGAACAGTGATTTTGTCGGGGTTCACGATGAGCTTTTCTTTCGACGAGTAGATCTGGGGATAAGTTCTCTGGATTGCATTGAGTGCAGCCTCCGTGCAGAGAGCTCGAAGATCAGCACCTCCATAGCCCTTGGTATTCTCAGCAAGTCCGGTCTTGAACGAATCGGACAGACCCCACCCCTTGGTGTGGATGTCCAGGATGGAGCGACGGCCTTCAACGTCTGGAAGGGGGAAGTAGAACTCTCGGTCAAAACGACCAGGTCTCCGGAGCGCAGGATCAATGTTGTCAGGACGATTGGTTGCGCCAATGACTATGACTTGTCCTCGACCATCCATGCCATCCATTAAGGCAAGAAGGGTCGAGACAATTGATGCGTGGATCTGTTCTTGCTTACTAGACCGAACAGGAGCCAATCCATCAATTTCGTCGAAGAATATGATACTTGGTTGTGTCTTTCTGGCCTCCTCGAAGAGAAGTCGAAGTTGCTTCTCAGCTTCACCAACCCACTTGCTAAGTGCATCAGCACCCTTGCGCATGTAGAAGGTGATCTTACGCCCGCCAGCACCAATGGAATTTGAAAGAGCTCGGGCAAGCAAAGTCTTACCCGTTCCTGGAGGACCATGGAACAGAACGCCTCGAGGCGGTGTGACATGGAACTTAGCAAATAGCTCCGGATAGAGTAGAGGGAGTTGAACCATCTCCTTCAGTTGGTCAATATGACCTTGAAGACCGCCGACCTGGCTGAAGTCAACACTCATGTCGACTCCAAGTGGGTCTGCGTCTGCAAAGGCTTTTTGGTTCTTAATCTTGCCAACGTTCGGAGTGGCTCCAGCTCCAGTGATGGCCTCCAAGTTGAAAGGCTGCCCAGCGACTGGGAACGCACCAGGGGCTGTGCCAGCCGTTGGAGTCATGCCTAGAGTGCCTCCAAGACCGGCAGGACCCGGCCTAGGTCCCATTTCATCATCACTGCTATCAGACTCAACACCACCTGTCGCACCAGTACCCCAAGGCCCCCCAAGGATCGAGCCAAATCGTTCGGTTCCGCCAAAGGGGCCAAAGGTTGAGACAAGTGGTCGTTCCCAAGCTGTGTTGCCTCCGTTACGGCCCTTGCGGCGAGCAGGGGTGGCTGCAGGTTCATCATCGTCATCATCTTGCTCCACAACAAGCTGGTCTAGAGGCTTGATTGTGTAGTCAACAGGTGCAGTCCGTCTCCGTTTCGAAAGAGGCTCTTCGTAGACAATAGACGGCGACCGACGACGGCGTGCGCGAGAGCGCGAACTTCGTCGAAGCTCCTCTAACTCCTCGGCCATTTCATCTTTGTCTAACTCGATCTCCTCCTCGCCAGAATCTTCGCCGCGTCGCCTTTTCGTTCCCCGAAGCTTGGCTTGAGTTGCGCGACCGCGTCGAGGCTGGGGACTGGAATACTCGTCGTCGTCATCGTTGTTCTCAACACCCTTTTCAGAAGCCTCTCCATCTCCCGACTCATCACCCGGCTCAAAATCGCTACTAGGCTCTTGAGTACTCTTTTTCTGTTGACGTCCAGATCTGCGTGTGAGTCGTCGTGTCTTCGGGCCGCCGTTCTCAGATTCGTCATCTGCCTCCTCAACCTCAGCAGGAGCAGCGAAGCTTCCCCGTGTTCGTGTCGAACGACGCGTGATCGGGGCATCATCATCGTCCTCCTCCTCTTCGGCGGGTGCATTTTGCTGCAATTCATCTGCCTCAGCATCCTCCATTTCCACATCTTCATTCTCAGCTACGTCGCCCTCAACGACCTCTTCTTGAGCTACGTCCTCGGGCTCTACATTTTCTTCATTCTCGGCTTTGAGGACTTCAGCCGCGTCAGCCTGAGCACTGCTTTCTTGCGTCGCCTCTTCAATCGGAGTAGCAGCAGGCTTTTTCAAGCCTTTGCCGCCACGCGTGGCCCTAGCTGCACGTGCTGCCGCCTCCGGGCTCATGCTCTTGGAAGATCTAGCTGGCTGCGCATGTCTGCCACTCGTAGTGAGTTCGACGAGATCCTCCTCAGCTTCTTCGGTTCGCAGGCGTGTCATGCGACGTGTTGGGTTTGACGTGGGTGCCGGCTCCTTACCACCGCGTTTGGGACGCAGATTCTGAGGCTTTGTCTTCAGAATGATAATCTTGCTAGGACGCTGTGTCGACTTCTTCGGCAGATCTTCCAGATCATCGGCACCAGCATCAGAATCTTCAACTACGCTGTCATCACTGCTCTCCTTATAATTCTGGTGCTGAGCTGCAGCTTTCCTTGTTCTGCGACCTGCAGCATTTACAGGCGCATCCTCGTCCTCGTCCTCTTCCTCTTCCTCTTCGAAGGAGTCTTCCTGTTCACTATCGGAAAGTTCCTCGTCGTCATCAATATCAGACCCGTTATATCTTGCGTGTCTTCTGCGGGAGCTGGAGCTCTTGCTCTTGAATCCGCTGGATTTCTTTTTGGAGGAGCGCCGAGGTCTGGCTTCGGATGGGTCGAAGTTCTCGTCCTCAGAATCAGACTTGTTTGGATCGAAGTCCAAGATATCCCTCTTGCGCTTGACTGGCATTGTCGCGGTTGCACTTGATAGAGCTTGTGATGATGTCTTATGATGGGTGCAAGTTTCAGTCGTACATCAATTACTATGGATGGGCATGAGAACGGATCGCTAGCGACACAGTCGACAGGCGCAGAGGCAAGCTGTTGCTAATACAATGGTGTGTTAGCTATTGTGCTCGGGGTGAATGAATGCGTCGCAGAAAAAGGACCCAAAGGCGAATCTAAAGGGCTATGATGATGCGTCATATCAAGTTTAGGGCTGCGCTCACATTGTCTTCTGACGGCTGATGCGGTTGACGATGGCCAAGGTGGGTGTATTTGACGGGGGGCCCAGATGATTCCTAGATGGGGGAGAGCAAGGGTGGTCCAGCGAGAGACCAAAAAGTGGTGCCCCGATATTGACTCGTGCAATGAAAATGTCAAGTCGATGAGCCGAAGTGCTTTGTCGATGAAGCACCCGACTTTTTCGACAACCTTGACGAAGGCCGACGGATACTTGTTTGCGCGGACTGACAGTTTTGGGGGGAAAATCTGGGTGAAGGGCAAAACGTTCCGAAGGGGAGAGAGCAGAGAGTGTCAGCGGGCGCGTCCTTTCGCGGTGCGAGCCCACGGAAAAGTGGACTCAATGCACGTG
This sequence comes from Phaeoacremonium minimum UCRPA7, assembly GCF_000392275.1. Lineage (NCBI taxonomy): Eukaryota > Fungi > Ascomycota > Sordariomycetes > Togniniales > Togniniaceae > Phaeoacremonium > Phaeoacremonium minimum. Next base: position 88,552 of record NW_006920910.1, read on the forward strand.
CTCAACCAATCACGACGGCGGATCTAGCGATGGTCCGAGCTTCCCAGGCAGCACAACAGCTTGCAACTCCAAAAAATGAATCATCTTGGAAAACAATGACAATGGGTCGCGACACCCAAACACTTGTGAGGGTCATACATGTTCATCAACTGAAGTTGTCTACAATTGCTCTAATTGATGTCATATTACACTGCATGCATCTCATATATATGAAAAAGACCAATTGTGGTGTGTTATCGAGAAATGCCAGAGTCGCAGGTGCTATCACCAAAAGACAAACAGATTACTGAAAAGGGAAATGTGTAAAGCATCAATCTTGAAATTTCGTCATCTGCGTTCAAGGGGACCAGCTTCTCGGGACTCCACGTGGCGTGGTGCGGCTCAAGTGCGCGATGCGGGATGGAAGGCGGGAGGCGGGGAGGACAAAAGATCGGCCCCTTGGACTTGGACCAGCCCGGCCGACAGGTTCGGGGTCCAAAAAGGGAAACTGGATTGCACTGGCATGGCATTGCATTACATTTCACCTGGTTGGTCTGTGCCAGCAAGCAGTCTGGCGACATAGCCCGGGCAAGCAGGATGAAAAACGACGGTAAGCATGCTCCGACAAGCTTCCGTCGTCAACCCACCCGGTGACAGCCCCGTTGGCTCCGTTCTGTGCTCAATAGGTCTGCTAGAAATGTTTTCTTTGCAGTAGCTCTTAGGGTTCTGGCAAGATCCGATTATTTAGGTTGCTCTTTTGAAGACTGCTTGTAATTTTGCAACCTTCTTTTTGGTGTTGCAGATCTATAGTGTGGTCGGTACCTTTGGCAGCGTCTGATATCTGAGTCTTACTCAAACACCTAAGCTGGTGAGCAGGCCCAGCTCAACCCCCGCTTACACCACACATGCACTCCACTATTGTATGTCCTGATTCATCATGGTCTCGTCTCGTAAAATTCCATATGCCTACCTACCTCGTCTCTGTAATCTCATCTTTGGAAATACAAGTGGTAGTGCAAGCTTCGCCATGTGGTCTGTCCGCTCAGCCGACTTGGATATCCTCGTACGGGCTCCGATCTCCGACAGATACTGATTAAGCTGTTTCTGCTCCAGCTTCAAATCCTCCTTGAGATCCCATGTGTTCAGATCGAAGCTATCGAGAATGAGGGCAAAGGCGCAGCAGTGTGTCATTAGCAGGTCGATGTGGAACTTACGCATGACACCGTTCTCCGAGAACTTCCTGCGTATGTTCTCGATCACAACCTCGGGAGCAGGGGACAGCTCCTGCCTGAGTTTGTCCCTCTTTAGGATCTCCCTTGTCCCTCGCTCCCTACCTTGCTTCGTAGTTATCCAGAAGATCACGAGGAACAGCAGGTACCTCAAAACCCTCAGTCTCTGCACCGCATTGTCGTCCGTTCCTACTCTATTGATACGGTGTGCGACAAAGCGGGAGCGGACCTGTACCCCCTCGGCGTTCTTGATCGCCTCTTGCCAGTCTCTGACAGGGATGGCTTTCAACACTTCCTCGCCGATGATCTCCTCAGGGACGTAGACATCTTGGATCTCGTCTGCGTCGAAGTTGCCCTTGGGAATAGGTTTGGCAGCATCAACCACAGCTTGCAGCGCTTCCCTCGTCGGCACGCTTATTGTCGACTCTTTAATGGTCTCCATTAACGCGAGGTCTGCGGCTCCGAGCTTCTGCGGCGCAGGCTCGCTGCCGTCCGCGTTCCGTCTTGGTGCAATGGCGTTCTCCGTAATGGCCGCGATAGCCTTCTTCGCCTTCTTCGTACCGAAAGCCTGGCCGAGATCATTCCGCAAGTCGGTCGTGGTCTAGTGAAGCTTGTTAGAAACGTCGTTGACGATGGCCGTGCGAGCGATAGCTTCCTTACACTTGTAGCAGTCTTCTGTACCATCTCCTCTTCCGTAGCTTGCTTGGCTCGCACCACTCCCCGTATCACCATCTTCTTGGCCTCCACGACCTGCATCTTGCCAGTCTTTGGGTCGAATACGCCAATGTAGTGTTTTAGCAGGGCATCGGCACCTTTGCCCTCCCTTGCTGTGTAGTCCACCGTCGTGTGCGCTGACGAATGCAGCAGCATCTCACTGGGCGTAGCTGGTTCATTTTTTCGCTGTTTCGAGGGTTTTCGAGCTTTACTGTAGGAGTTGAAAGCGAGAGAATCGGGCAGACATAGTCCAGGAGAGGTTGCTGTCCATGTTTTAGCTCTTTGTTGACCGTAAATTCCAGAACTGGGAAAATTAACTTACCTATTATCGGGGGAGCGAACTGTGGTTTAACGATCGAGGAGATCTTGAACGAGGTAGGCTGCGGGCCTGCGGTGTCCCTAGACGTCTTCTTCTTCTTCTTCTTACTGAGTACCGAAGCGTCATCTGTGCGCCTGCGCTTCTTCGTGCTGTGTTCTGTCATGATTGCGGGACGAGTCTTCGCAATCACTTCATGGTTTGGCAGATGTCAACCTCGAAGTTGAGGCTTGGAGGCGGGTGTTCTGGGCCGCCCAAAATTTATTTTTTGGCCGGCATAGACCGACCACCCTAGCGAGTTTTTTGCCGTCCACCCACCCACACCAAGAATCTGCAGGCGGTCAAACCCCACCTCGAATGTTAAGAGCTTTGATTGCGGCCATGAGCTTTGAGCAGCCATTCATTGCATGTGTATAATGGCCTGGTCTCAATCGTACTAATTGTCTGTCGCGAGAAGGCAGATACGAGACATCTGGATCTCAATGTCAAGCCATTGAACATTCCGAACAGTAGTTAACCTCGTCATAGCCAGCAACACGGTGATATAAAGCGAATCTTCTGCACTACATGCAGTTACGTCACAATTGGAAGCATCACAGCGGGCAAGGGAAAATAACATGTCAGAAGCGAACTGCCGTTCATTTGTCATGTGTGATGCTAAGCTCCGTTTCTACCACATTCGGTGACCAGTTGGCTTCCAATGCCGTCCTGCAAACACAGTCCAGGTGGTCTCAACCTCGAACTTGTCGAGACAGCTCCCACTCCAATACGGCTCCATCAAATTGCCTGACTTGCGCGTCCTCAGAATTCCTAGCTTCACTTCCACTAAAACTTGGGTCCGGGAACCTCTAGAGATCCGATCCTTCCCAAACGAGGCAAGCGGTAGGTAATGCCGACAACACTGATGCGAGAGATTGCACTAGTCGGGTCTGGTGATTGCCATGATGGCGGCCAGCTTAGATGCTAGAGCTGATTGAGGTTGAGTGCTGGCGAAGTGTTTATTTGCTACAAACAGATTGTGGTCAGCTGGGATCTCGACTATGGCAATCAGGAGCATTAAACTTACGATCTAGCTCTCATCTTTCTTCTCTTGCGCTTAAGGCGGCGAACCCGCTTCTTTCTCCATTTGGCTCTCATCTTGAACGACTGCAGCAGCGTGGGGTTAGCTTCAAGAGCTCAATATAGCAGGACACGCGACATGGCGAGAACAACATGATGAAGGAAGTGCCGTAACAATCGATAATGCAAAAAACGTGCTATACAATTGATTCGGGGTAAACTGCCGGGAAGGGTGATGCGCTTACCTGTTCGTGGACGAGAAGTTGCTTGGTTGAGAGTTGAGATGTTGTGTGCAAGTTTTCACAGCAAGGCCCAAGGTTTTTGTAAGGCCGTGGGAGGAGGGCTAGGTCACCTGACGAGTTATGGAGCGTACCCCGCAGCCAACATCCAATCAGAAGCCATTTACGCCTTTTATTATGGGACCAGACATCCCATTGTGTCGACCCAAACGTCATCCACTGGAGCTCCAGGGCATTTTGGAGCTGATAGACTTTGCAGCCACCGCAGTGTAAGGCGACGGCTCGAAAGCTTACAGGCGCGAAGGGTTCTCTTCCCAGAGCTTTAGCGCTGCTCCAGTACCCTGACCGCAACGCGTCGAACGCGAACGTTAGGAGCAAATCTTGGACAGTCTTCTGTCGTACCTGCTGAGATGAGATCCGCAGTACACTTGAGGAGCTCGCATTGTATGGTAATCGAGTATTAACGAACTCAACGATGCAGGCGAAGACAACGTCTGACCAGGAAAGCCAGTCAGCCATGCTTCCACATGAATTGACCCTCATTCTCGCAGCCACCCGTGACATGGGCATTGGCTTGCGAGGAACCTTGCCCTGGACAGGGCTGAAGAAGGAGATGGCCTACTTCGCGCGCATTACAAAACGGCTTCCGCCTCAAGTGAGCGAACTAGAATTTTAAATATCCCAACGTCTTCATAGTGCTCATAAGGAACTAGGGAGAAGCCCCCGCAATGAACGCCGTGATCATGGGACGTAAGACTTGGGATAGTATTCCACCAAAGTTCCGGCCTCTTAAGGGACGACTGAACATCGTCATCAGTCGTTCATTCAACTCACCGCCTGAGGAGCCGGCCAGCCTTGAGACCGATCCCGTCAAAGCTTCCTCCCTGGAACAGGCCATTTCCTATGTTAACAGCAATGGCCATGTTGGGAGGATCTTCGTTATTGGCGGCGCGCAGATCTACGCCGCTGCACTGGAGATGAAGGAGGCACGGAGAATAATGCTGACCAAGGTCATCTCCGACTTCGAGTGCGACACGCACTTCTCCTTAGCATTGAAAGATGACACAGAGACCGCCGGCTGGACCAAGAGATCGAAAGCAGAGCTAGATGCATGGGCAGGAGAAACTGTACCAGAAGGTGTTCAGGTTGAAAATGACACTTCATATGAGTTCCAGATGTGGGAGAGGACAAATTAATATAATACAGAATTGCAACCCTGATCCCTCTATCATGCACCTTATATCTATTTTGAACACCATCATACAGATGCCGCTTCTGCCATGTACCCAACAGATATGATACAGATTAGTTGAGTTTAATACATACCTCTTCACGAGGTGGATCTGTTAGTGGCTGGTGCAGGAGTCTTGTCACCCAGCAGACCATCCAGCAATTTCGATGGACGATCGACAAGCGTCAGCTCTGACTTGACCGGCCACTTGAATACGCTGGCTCCATGATACAGCAGTGCCGGGTCCTGCATCTGATCTAAGTTCTTGAGACATAGCCTCATCCAGCTCACAATAGCCGCCAAGGACCGTAAATCGACATCCTCGCTTGCCCTGAATATGTTCCTCCACACAGCTGCGGCTAGAACAGCATCGCCCTTAGCTAAGCCCTCATCGTAGGCTAAAACATTGCCCCTCCATGTAGTGAAGAGATCTTTAAGATATCTCTGTCTGATTGATCTCGAGTAGACATTGTGAACGAGATCCATCTTCTCTTCCGCGTCATTGAAAAAGTGGTTCACCAATTGTTGCTGCCACTGTTGGTATGTCTCTCTGTCCAAGCATCGTAATCGCACGACAATCAGGTACATATGCAGCATGGTCACTTGCGACCATGTGCTAAAAGTCGGGAGGAGCTTAAAATCTAAGTTCTATCAGCGCAGGTCCAGCGAAACGTTCGAAGGTCATGAGGTACAGTGCATACCCTCGTGCCATATGCCACCTCCAACACCAATCTCTTCGCCACTTTCTAATGTAGAGACGGTACCATTCCTCCTATCCTCTTTCGATATTGTGTATGCCGCTGGCTCAGCGCAGGCCTTGTAGATAGACTCGGTCGCGCCAAAGATCTGGTATGGTTGTGTGGTTCTTCGCATGGCACCGCCAATCGCATCCTTCAGCTTCGATCCCCATGAATCAGCCGCTTCATCGTTCCTGTAAGTCGGCGACTGATGTAAATGCCTTCTGGGTACTTTCGCAGCCTCGAAGGCGATCCGATAGCTGGGCGCCGTCGCGCTCGTCCGGAAGTGCAGGTCACCCAGCGGCCGAAGTTGCCGCCCCAGGTCGCGACACGGCCTGCATACACGGCACGCCATTGTGAAAAGCGTTTGTAGGGCGGACGATTGATCCGACGCCTAGGAACACTGTCACAATGTGGTTCGTCCTGCAAGTCAAGAGGCAGTCATGACATCTTAGATTGCCGAATCCCCCAAATTTTTTGGAGCAACGCGCTAGACACGTGATGGCCCTATGTCTATGTCAATGCATCACCACCCAAACCTTGTAATTCGAAGAATATGCGCCTAATAGCCTTTATTTATATCACTTTAGTTCTTTTGAGACAAATCAACTGAGATTGGCTAAGTATTGCTTTTACATTATTTCTATTTTACATGTGAGTGAAGTCTCCCTACCTTGGCTTCCGCCGAATCCTTTAATCACTTTTTAGGGGGTATAGCGGCTGATATCTCTTGACTCCGATAATGTACATTGTTGATAATAGTTTCTTGATGTCTAAATTACTTGAATTTTGAAAATACCAGACTTGCATTAGTACCGCCAAACCCAAAGCTGTTTGAAATTGCCACGTTCACATTCTTTTCCTGTGAATGTAGTGGAACGAAGTTGAAATCAGTGCCAACGTTCGGATTCTGTAAATTGAGGGTCGGTGGGACCACGTCCTACACATTGTGAGCTTAGTACAGTCCTTCAAGAAGCATGAGATGCCTCAGTGCATGTTCTTACCTCTGAAATCGCCAGTATTGAGAACACAGCTTCGATCGCACCAGCAGCCCCCAGTAAGTGGCCAATCGCACCCTTGGTGCCACTCACAGTGACTTGCGATTGGTCTGTGACCCCGTCCTCGCCTAGCATGAGGCTTCCGATCGCCTTGGCCTCCGCAGCGTCCCCAACGGCGGTACTGGTTGCATGCGCGTTGATATAATCGACTTGGCGAGGCTTGATTTGGGCATTCTTCAGCGCTCGTTTCATAGCAAGGAATGCCCCTGAGCCGTCTTCTCGAGGGGCCGTCATATGGTGGGCATCGCCGCTGCAACCATAGCCTTTCAACTCGGCAAGGATGTTGGCACCGCGCGACTTTGCATGCTCGAGTTCTTCCAGAACAACGACTGCTGCCCCCTCGCCCACCACAAACCCATTGCGATCCTTGTCAAATGGACGGCAACTGGCACTAGGATCATGGTTGAAGTCTGTAGATAATGATCTGGACCTCCCGAAACCCGCAAAAGTCAAGGGGTGTATACAAGATTCTGAACCGCCCGCCACCATCACATCGGCATCGCCAAAGGCGATAAATCGTGATGCATCTCCAATAGAGTGTGCGCCAGTGGTACAAGCAGTTGTGGCCGCATGATTAGGACCCTGAAAACCGTACTTCATAGAAATATGGCCAGCGGCCATATTTATGAGGATCTTGGGTACGAATAAAGGAGAGACTTTTTTATAACCCTACCTATGATCTTAGCTCACTCCCGTTGACTTGGATGGTGGCACACGGCCAAGCTCACGTCTTTGTCAAAGGCCAAACTGGTGGAATACATCTCGTCCAGATTTCCTATGCCGCTCCCAAGACACACCCCTGTTGCCTCGAGGTGGGCGGGGTTGGTGGGCTTCCAGCCGGCATGCTCTAGGGCCATCTCGGTAGCTGCAATGGCATACTGCGTAAACTTGGACATCCTTCGCTGTTCTGTAGCATCTATCCAGTTTGAGGGCTGCCAGACCCCTTCACCCGAGCCACTCGAGGGGACAACCCCGGCCACGGTGCTGGTCAAGCCTTTCCATTGACTCCGAGGCTCGATGCTCGTGATACTGACGATGCCAGACTGGCCTGCCAGGAGGCGTTGCCACGAACGACGGACGCCAACCCCAAGAGGGGTGATGGCGCCGAGGCCCGTCACAACAACTCTTCGCATGATGCTTCCATGTCCAGGGTGCTGTACTTATCGATCAGTCTGCACCGCGCCACACAGCCATGGATGTTAGTAAAAGTTGGGAGCATGAAAGAGGGTGAGAGGTTGATGTTAGAAATCGCAAATCGTCATAATGCGCTAGGCCGTTCCAGGAATAGCACTCTTGTCAGCCGCTCCAGGGGTCCTCCAAGAGCCTGGACTTTCCGATCAAGTCAGTGTAACAGGGGGCTCCAGCTCTCGGGTCGCTGCAGGCGAGGTGGACTAATACGGAAATATCCAGTCGATGCTGGACAAAGACAACCCAACGCCACGTCTCCTCCCTATTGTCCTTTGCCCCGACCAGGAGTGAGTGAACTTCCTGGATCTCCATCATTTGCGACAGAAAGCTTTCTTCACAAACACCTCGCATAGACGTGAATGATTCAAAGAGCCACATCAAGTTCTTCCTTGCAAGTGTTTACGGCATCGGAACGTGGGGGCACAGGGCATTGGAACGCTAGGATCCCTCAACACTAGAGGTCCTTATCGATAGTGGCCAGGCCACGCACGACACCCCTTCACTGTGGTGTTTCAGGTGCAACGTCCATGAGGCTCGACATCGAGTACTCTACTCATTCGCAAAGCTCAACCTTGGCAGAGAGTGACTGAGCTGTCGATTCTGGTATATTCAGAGTTGCATCCAGTGTGCCGGGCTGACTGGAATCCTGCAACACGTGGCCCCATCTCGGCGCTGCAGAACCACAGATGTATTGCTGCACCCTCATCTTCATCCCATCTCCGATTATCCAAGATCGCTAGTCGTGCCATTGAGCACTGCCGCATGTTGGTTTCAGCGTTGCAGATATTGTTTCTGTATCTCATCGGTCAATTAAACGCCAGCCTTACCTCTGGAACAGTCCTTGAGCTCCGCTCATCCCAGCGCTTCCGCCAGCCGCCCATGCATTGATTCTCACGGCTCAGACTCGGCAACCTTGTCTTCCTTGATACACCATAGCTTCATGCCTTTCGACTCTCACCACCAGTTACCCGAAGCAGAACATCCCTTATCGCCTATTCTTGTTCCAAGAACCTGATTGAACGAAACCCCAACCCCAAATTGAAGTCCTGAGTTGGTGATCTTCCAACCCCTACTTTGTGATCCCTGTCACTAGTGCTCAAATCACACCTTGGTGGCGCTTTCTAAGGCTTTGAGGCGCGGAAGAGACTTCACGCCGCCTGTGGAACGATTATCCCACGGGAGGCTATTCTACCCGGACTTTTGGGATATTCCATCTCTTGCTTCATATGCGTCTGGGATCGACAGACTTGGCTCTAGTCTGCCCACCCTCCTGGACCGCTCGGTTGGACACTTAGATAGCCCCTTATATAGCACCCACTTGCATGCTCATGTCAATCTTTGGGGTCGTCGGATCGTTGATCGTTCTCCGTTGCATCGGGCTCAACGTTCAACATGGATACACCACCCAGCGAGAAGTTGTCTGGCACGACTTCCCGAGTCCGGATCGCAGACGATGATCGGGACTGGGACCCAAAGATTGACGCGGAGGCAAGTGGGCTGGAGGCTACCCCAGGTCACGCAGTGTCACGGTTCGATGACCCGGTTCCGTCCGGACGTCGTCTGAGTCCTGTGGAAGACCTGAAGAGGCGCCTCTCAGAATGGGGTGAGTCTAGTGTCCATCGAGGTCTTGATGAGGAAGAGGAAGGATCAGAATACGAACTTCTCTTAGATCCCAACCTACCGGATGAATACAGCAGTCGGCTACAGAGCTTCGACCGCGATTCGGCCAGCTTCGACGACGAGGTGGCGTTAAAGCGCACGGAAGAAGGAGAGGACTCACCGTACCCCGAGGTTCGAGCAGCCGTCCGCAACTATGACGAAGACGTGCCTTGTAATACTGTGAGGGCTTGGACGATTGGCTTGGTGCTTGTCTGCGTCGGTGCTTCTATGAACACTCTGTTCTCTCTTCGATCCCCTTCGATTGGTCTTGGTGCTTTGATTGCTCAGATCATCGCGTGGCCAATAGGACATGGGTGGGCTAGGATTATGCCAAAGAGGAGGTTCAACTTCTTCGGTTTGAGATGGTCGCTAAACCCAGGGCCCTTCAACATCAAGGAGCATTCCATCATCGTAGTGATGGCCAGCGTGTCCTTCTCGGTGGCATATGCTACTGACATCATACTCGCCCAGAAGGTTTTTTACAAGCAGGATTTTGGTATCCCATTTCAGCTCATGTTGACAATATCAACTCAGTCACTTGGATATGGAATTGCTGGCATAATGAGGAAGTTTCTCGGTAAGATACGTTACCTCAAAGTGTCGACACTCGACTAATCCATTCAAGTCTACCCGGCTGCGATGATCTGGCCAGGTAACTTGGTTTCCGTAACTCTGATGAACGCCATGTACGAGAACAATGAAAGGCCAGACCCCACAGTACTCGGTGGTAACATGCCACGATATCGCTGGTTCGGTCTCGTCACTTTGGGTGCATTTGTATACTACTTCATCCCTGGTTTCTTGGCTCAATTTCTCAGTGTCTTTGCTTTTGCGACTTGGATCGCTCCAAATAATCCGGTCGTAAACCAGCTGTTTGGTGGCACGACTGGACTGTCAATTTTGCCAATCACATTTGACTGGACTCAGATTGCTGGCTTCGTGGGCTCTCCGCTGATCCCGCCTTGGTAAGGCAGCTCTGCTCAACAATAACCGGCTTTACTAACCATGTTTAGGCATGCTATCGCCAACACTCTTATCGGTGTTGTAACATTCTTCATTATAGGATGCTCCGTTTTCCACTATTCTGGTGCCTGGTACGCCCAGTTCTTGCCTATGAGCGATTCTGGCACATATGACAATACAGGAGCACGATACAATACCTCGAGAATTCTCACTCCGGACTTCACGCTGAATGAGGAGGAGTATCATAAATACTCTCCATTGTTCATCAGCACGACGTTTGCCATGTCGTATGGTCTCTCATTCGCTGCTATTACATCCTTGATCGTCTACACCTATCTTCATCATGGTAAGACCATTTGGAGGCAGTACAAGAACAGCACGAATGAGCAGCCAGATATACACATGAAGTTGATGAAGAAATATCCCGAAGCTCCAACATGGTGGTACATGACGCTTTTCATCCTCGTGAGTTTCTCCTTGTTCTGGGATAAGAGACATACGCTCATGGATCAACAACTAGGTTCTTGCCCTTGGATTCATTACAGTCCTCGCTTATCCGACCAACTTGGCTTGGTGGAGCTTTCTTTTAGCAGTCGGGATCTCGTTCTTCTTCGCAATCCCGATTGGCATCATACAAGCTATTACCAGTGAGTAGACGTTAAAATGGGCATTGAATATCGCACTAACTTTAGCAGATAATCAAATCGGTCTAAATGTGCTGACGGAGTTCATTTACGGTTACATTCAACCAGGAAGGCCGTTGGCTCTTATGCTGTGAGTTTGCCCTGACCGCCACAAAATGATATAATGATCTCATTCCAACAAACAGCTTCAAAACTTACGGATATATCACGATGTCTCAAGCTTTAAACTTCGTTTCGGACCTCAAATTCGGGCATTATATGAAGATACCCCCAAGGACTATGTTTATGTCTCAAGTCGTGGCCACGACATTGTCATGTTTCATCCAAATTGCGGTTCTCAACGCTGCTTTGGGAAGCATCCCTGAGGTTTGCGAAGTGACACAACGCGAACACTTCACGTGCCCCGGAGGGCGAGTTTTCTTTGCTGGTGAGTCAAAACCAGCAGTACCAAGTTCTTTGGTAGTTCTCGTACTGATGAAAGCCAGCATCCGTAATCTGGGGGCTCATTGGGCCGGCCAAAATGTTCTCACCTGGTCAGATCTACGCAGGTCTGCTCCTGTTCTTCATTCTTGGTGCCATCGTTCCGGTCATAATCTACTTCGCCGCAAAGAAGTGGCCAAAGTCTCCCATTAAATTTTTGATAGCCCCTGTCATCTTCGGCGGTGCGGGTCTCATACCTCCCGCATCTCCGTTGAATTACCTATCATGGGGAATTGTCGGCTTCGTCTTCCAGTACCTCATCCGCAATCGTTACTTCGGATGGTGGAGCCGCCTGAACTTCCTTACGTCCTCCGGTCTAGACTTGGGACTTGCACTGAGCACGCTTGTCATATTTTTCGCATTTACACTGAACAGTATAGACCCGCCTAGCTGGTGGGGCAACGATGTCGTCCTATCGACGATGGACTTTCAGGATACTGCTGTCCAGGCGGCTGTAGAGCCTGGCAAGATATTTGGTCCGGCGTCATGGTAGACAAGGGTTTTATGACTCGAGACATTGTCGAGGGGATCGGCAAATTGTCGGTTGGGCTGGAGTTTGGTGATGTCTGACTATGCTCATCATATGTCATGTACGAGAAGTACTGGGTTTCTGGTAGAGTCCTCATTCTGGATCCTTCATGTAATGCTGCCTGTACATGTAACTATATATATACAACATTTGGCGAACCTTGATATTGTCGCATCCCCCTCCTGGCGTTTCTATTGGGTGTCGGGGACCGCCACAATATGTTGGCCCTGTCAGTCACTGCAGGTGCATATGCGGAGTACAGGATGTCGAACGCCAATTGAGGCCCGACAAACATGGGCTGCCTCGATCCCATCTCATCGTATCGGAGACATGGGGCTCTCAGGAAGGTGTCGTGGAGGCTCAGTGTGATTGTCATACATGACTAATAGACCTGCGTTGGCCGATTAGGACAATCAAGGAACATCCATAGCTGTTCAAGAGGCTAGTGTCACCGTTGGTTCGTTGCGGGAGGGCTAACGTTAGATAGTTTCTAGTTGCTTAAGGAACTGACTCTCTCTTAAGCATGTTTTCAGCATAGACAACATCGCGATTCATACGCATGCATAAGTAGGCCAGCCCCCAAATACCATTCTCTCTGGCCTCTTCTCTTACACTATCTTTCGAAGTAAACTATTCGTGTCTTGCATGTCCAACTTTCAGCTGGTCAAAATCGACACATCAGCCCCGATCAATCAAGAGACTCTGGCCACGTCGACCCGACCGGACAAACTTGGGGGTTTTCTGATCCTCCCAGGCTAACGCACGTCATCCATGCGAATGATCCCCCCTTCGTATTGACCGATGTGCCATCATTCATTCCTCATCCCAGCGACACCAGCTGGGATTCCGCCTTTCTGACTGATGCAGTCAGCCACTTCTCGAAGGCAACGTGGAAGACCCATACTCCGCTGGTCTGGATCACATTGCTTTTTTAGGGTCGCACAAGGGCCCTGTTTTTTGCCTGCAGGAAGCCACACCCGTTGCCGTTGGGCAGGCACAAGAGCAGCACGTCAGACCCTGATTTTCCGACTTTTGTTGACTGTCTCTTGACTCGCCTGTCACCTTTTATTGTTTCTTTCACACCCACTCACTCTTGAGCTATCAGTTTTTGGGTCCAGTCGCTGCCCTCCCAAGTCCACAATCCTTCGCTTGTTTGTACCCTAGTCCCTCGGCGAGGGCTGCGTCTCGCGTCTGTAGCTCGGCCGAGTGGAGGCTATGATGCGCGCCTGCTCTAGCGTTGTTCGAGTGTCTTCCTTTTGCTCATTGCTTCAGAGTACAAGCAGGCATTTCTTTTTTGTGTTTCTCCTGACTCTCTTCTATATGCTCGGAGGCTGCATTGGGCCTCCGGATGTTGCATCCGGCGAAGCGCTTTCGTTTCGCTTGCTTGCCGGCTGCACGGAGGACCACCTCGCTATGCAGATTGATGGGCGCCCCGACCACCGGGTCCAAGGATCCCCGTCCGAGAGGGGCCGCTGAAACGCCTTGCGCCGCCGTACTACGGCTGCGCGCGTGTAGGCATCCCTTGGCCGGGTCAGCCCACAATTTGAATCGACGCCATAGAGAAACTGTACGCTACTGCGCTTCCTAGCACCCGTCCCTCTTTCAGTGGCCCGTGGCAGGGGGCCAGGACCATGCCACACGCTAGTTGCGCCCGTCTTGCTGTTTCTGTCTCTCCGAACACCTTTTCATTCTTACTTCTGGGCCTTTCTGTGACGGATTGGCCGGGACCGGCGAATTAGGGCCCGAAGTGAGCCTGCTGACGAGGGTAAGATGATAGCCACGGGTTCCCACTGGCGGTCTGTCTGACTTGCTTGGCCTCGTATCGCGCAGCTATTTCTGCGATTTGGCAAATCGCAGGCCATTGACATAAAAGAATCTCCGGATATAAGTATTCTGTTTCTGATAGGCGGACTGCAATGCGTCACAAGAGCGGCATAGTGTCGTAGGTACCCGTTGTGCTGTTGGGTGTCTGCCGTCTTCTTTTGTGCCCCGACTCAGGTCTTTCGCTGCGACTTGCCGTTGAAGAGCTACCCTCGGGGCATCATTGCATGAAGGAGGATCCCTAGAGTCCATAAAGCCCGCTTGGGCCTCACCACCTTGCTTAGGAGTGTGTCCTGAGTCCTTCTCTCTTCTCATACTTTCCCTCTTATTCCTCTGGTCTCCGAAAATGGGATTCGGAAAACAACCAAACGGTCGACCAGCTGCGCCATCAGGGGTGACAACAGGATCCTCAACGCCCGAATATGACCCGACATTCACGGGCCGGGTCATTGCAGCCACAGGGCCAAAAGCGCAGCCTCGCCTAGCTCAGATAATGCCGAGTCTCATTCGGCATCTGCATGACTTCGCCAGAGAGGTGGACCTGACCATTGATGAGTGGATGGCGGGCATTGAGCTGGTATGAGCTCCGTCTCTTAGCTTCGTTGTCAACGATGGAAGGGCCCGTGCTCTGACAATAACTTTGTTCTAGATCAATGAGTGTGGTCGGAAGTCCGATGATAAGCGCAATGAGACCGGACTGTTGTGTGATATTCTTGGGCTTGAGTCGCTCTCTGACGAGATCACCTCCAAGCTATTAGCAAGCTCTGATGGTGTAACGCCGTCTGCCATCCTTGGCCCATTCTACCGGGAGAATGCACCAATTCTGCCCAATGGGAGCTCCATAGTAACAGTCCATGAATCATGGGCAGAAGCAGCGGCACGAGACTCAGCCTTCATCACGGGTCGCGTGTTCTCTGGCTCGAAGAAGCCGATATCTGGTGCAATCGTCGATGTCTGGCTATCGGCTCCCAATGGGTTATACGAGCAGCAGGATGATGCACAGGCCGAGATGAATCTCCGTGGTCGCTTTCAGACCGGTGGCGATGGGCGATACAGCCTGTACGCCTTGCGACCGACGCCATATCCCATTCCGAGTGACGGACCAGCAGGCCGTTTCTTGCAGCTGCTAGACCGGCACCCGTATCGCCCGGCCCACATCCATTTTATCGTTTCGGCTCCCGGCTTCCGGACACTCACGACGCAGGTCTTCGATAGTCGTGACAAGTACATCACGACAGACTCCGTATTTGCGGTCAAGGAGGAATTGGTTGTCGACTTTGTGCCTCGAGAAGGAGACGAGCACGCCAAATGGACCTTGGAGTACGACTTTGTTCTTGGGGAAGACTTATGAAGTTAGACTCGGGGCCTCGGGGCCACATTATCAGCATCCCTGGCGTCGCAATGCTAGAAGTACCATGAGTTTTAGGGACTTGCAGCTCTACATCAACCAGCCCACCTGCATGATCCCGCACTGGAAATCTAGATTACTGTCAGATTCATAGACCGCATAATAGCATATTTGAACATAATGACATACTTTTTCATTCACCTATGTGTACACATATTCCCCGCTCATGGCGTACCCCATCACCATTTACAAAAAAAACCATTGCCCCTGGCCCATTTCCATCAGAAGGTATCTTCCTTTTTGTCCTCGTGAAATCCGTTTTAACCCATTTGAACACTATTAATATGTCGATGTCGACCAGAATCGTTCCTCCGATCAATGAAATGAGAGGGGGTATAGTGGAACGCTAGCATTGAGACCATCACCCGGCTGGCTGTTCGGGGCGGGCGGCACAGGGTAACCTCCGTAGCTCCCTCGATGGCCATGACTTTGACTCGGGACTAAGGGCGGAACTTGGTGGCTCACCGACACGCCAAGCCCTGTCTGCCCATGGGTGCTTGCCTGCATGCTCCAGCCTTGCCAGAGGGTCTCGAATTCGAATTCGGCTTCCGCTGCCGGCTCATCTCGGTCTTGTGGGTGAACAACACCCGGAAAAGATTGAGGGACTGCTGTGGTAGTCGTTGGTGACACTGTCGCCGAGGTGTAGCTTCTTGTTGCCGCAGGATCTGCCGAGGTAAGTGAGTTTTCTCGAGATGTTTGGGTCCTGTGAGATTGCAGAGTCGAGCTTCGTGAGGGTTGATCCAAGAAAAAGCCGCCCGCTGATTCAAGTATACTAGCAGCCGCTGTGCTGGGCCGTGTCATAGATTCTATCCTTTCATCCAATGGCTGAGGAGCGACCTTTGAGACAACATCCCGAAATGTTGTCAGAATATAGATCAGCCGTGATGCTTGAGGATCACTTTCTGCGCAATATCTCATGATAGATACTGCTTGACTGATATGGATGCTATAAGTAGGATACTTGTGAAGTGATGCAAACTCATTGCTGAGGATGACAAGAGCAGCTGCAAATAAGAAGTGTCTATGGCCCATGATAAGCTTTCGATCTTGTCAATTCAACAATTCGAGGCTTGCGCTTACATGATGAAGGGGTTGCGCTGCGGCAGGTATCTGGACTCAAATCCCATCTGCACTAGCGCAATTGTTTGGTATGAAGCTTTGACACATGCTTCTGAGAACTTTTCCATACGTGAGCCAATCCGCGGTGATTGGCGGGCTACTCCTGTCCGTTCTCGCCAGGACCTGTTGATCGAGTAGAGAAAGAACGGACGAGTCAAGAGGATTACAGCGTGGCAATAGAGCAGATTGACATGCAGTATCGCGATTCCATGGGCTGTCGACACCAGTTTATTAGCTGCAGCTTGCCGCCAATATAAAGTAGGGTGCTCTTTCTGCGGTCCTTCTTTATGCTGGTCAAATATGTCTTGAGCAAGTTTAGTCGAGATTTTTCTTTTGGCATATATTTTCTTGAGCATTATGCCAATGAATTGGCAACTCCTTACTGCTGCATCGAGAGCTCCGGATTGTGCTGTATCTGCGTCTGGACCGCCGTAAGTATCAGGCGGCCGGAGCACATCTGGAGAACAGTCCTCTTCCGATATAGCGGTAGGTCTACCAAGGGACGCGGCTAAGAACCGGTCTAAGACGTATAAACTTCGCCAGACATTGCGTCGGAGGGCACGCTCTGCCATGTTGAAAATCACCATTGTCTCATGTCTGTGGAGACCGAGAGCAAAAGCAGATCTGACCGCCATACCTGTTGAACTAAATGAATACGAGTGAGCTCTCGTAGTTGTGGGCTGACATACCGTAATATGCGTAGGCCGCATTGCGCTTCGTCCTTGATAGCATATACACGGCCATGAGCAACAGCGCCTGGACGGACCAGAAGTCCGCGTCTTCAAATCCACTGACAGGATCGCCTAGAGACTTTGCACTCCTGTAAAACAGCTCTGCACGATCAATGTCGCCTGAGCTGAGGCGTCGGATGACTTGATCCTCAGGGCTACCCGGCATGGGCGTTGCCAGAACTAACCCAATAGCAAAGGTCAGGTTAAGCAAGCAGAGAAATGTGGTATCTGCAGATAGAGGATCTAGATAGCACGAATCCATCTGCGAGATGAACGAATTCTTGTTGAAAATCTCTATCAAACCGCTCGTCTAAATTTGATTAGCCATTTTACGAACAATTGGGGATCTGATGAATATAGTACGTTGGTGAAATATGACTCTACAAGTACATTGGCTGTCTGGCGGTCTGGAAGGATAGTTGATGGTTTTATGTGGGTAGGAAGCGAGACTGTGGCCTCCATGAGTCGATGTCGATTTGGGTCTTGGGTGAAAGGGGAGGGCCCGTTCAGGCTTTCAACCACCATGCGTATAAATTGCAAATACGACAGGGTCGCTGAATCGCCAAGATAAACTGTTCTCATGTTAGCCTAGCTACGTAAATCGAGTTTCGTGAGACTGCAGTTGCTAACGTGGCAACGTAAAACCGTAGTATCGCAGTTTTGATTTTGCATGGCAGATTTGGTTAAATCGGAATGAGTGCGATGCTTCTAGGGAGAAAAAAGAACGTGAACTCACGTAGCCGTCCAGTGGGATCTTGCAACATTCTGGTCTCGGTGTAAACCTCTGCCTCTTCATCACCTCCACTGGTAGTGCTCCGTCTGGATATGGTTTCAAGGTCATGGTCGGATATCACCCGTCGATGTTGTGGAGTCGGGCCAAAGGTTGCTCTCCTTGGTTCGGCTTTAATTGATGTCACCGAGTTGGGCTGAGTAGACGGAGTCGGAACCGGGACTGGTGTGCCAACATCGATGCTTGACCTCTTCGACTTGATATTCGGTTCTGGTATGTCTTGAGGAACCCCTGGCTGTCCCAAAGCCACCGGTGATACGTGCCGTGCCCTCTTGGGAGGGGAGCCCGCCGACTCGGAGCCGGGTTGAGGTTCAACTCTAGTGTCATATTCGCAGATCAAGCTCCTTTTCGTACATGTATTACATGGTTTCAAGCCATTGCACTGTGTAATGTCAGTTGATTCAGAATCATGCCTTTGAGAAAGACTAGTATTGGGATTAGGTGATCAACGGGTGTACCCGAAGGCATGGTAGGAGACTACCTGAATAAGGCACGAAATCAGGTCTAACCCGTTGAGTGATCATTGCGTATGTAGATATCCGTGATTCGAAGCGGGCGGCTGCAGCGGCGACACATGAAGCCTTCAATGCTACGACCCAATGGCACTGTTTACTACTTCCCCGTATGAACACATATGACTAGGGTGCTGTAGATACTGTCTACAACCCTTGAGGTATTATCATGTGGACGAGTCGGGTTGAATACCGGTGCAATGTGGTCAGTGCAAAAAGCTGCTTGGAGATAACAGCTTGCGCATGTGAACAAAACACAGGGCACTTCAGAAGTGCTCTCGCCACACAGGACAGAGCAACGTCGACACGCTACAGCATGACAAGAGGGAGGCGGATATGAGATTGAACGTTGGAGGAAGGGAAGTGCTTACTTTTTGTTTACGACGTTTACATGATTCACACGCCTGGGCAGTTCGTTGCCGTTTGTCGTCAGGCACCTTTGGGCGCGTCATGACGGGGAGCAGAGTCGCTCAAGTGAGAGTAGGGGCCACATCCAACACCATCGGTCCGTAGCGACGTTCGTCGGGACCCTGAGGTGAGCTTGGCTATCGGGTGCTGACCCCAGAACCGATGCAGCTCAATCGGGACCAGACTGAGTGCTCGAGGTCAGGGTAGGTCGAAAAGTGATCAGTCGGTGTCGGATACACAGACACAGGCCCTCACACAGGTACGGTATAGTGGCGAGTCTAGAGAGCTAATGTACGGTAAGGTTGGCAAGGTTGGTGAGATAGCGTGGTTAGGACAGGAGAGGTACCTACTTACCTCTGGGCGTGTCGGAAGTGGCCCTGTCAGATGCCCAACAACAGCGATGGGGCTTCTTCACGATGCGGGCTGGGTGGGGTTCCCTCGACTCCCTCAATTGTGACGATTGGGGGAGGCAAAGGAAGGCAAAGACGCGCAAGATGTGAGGCAGGTAATCAATGCTTGGGCGCAGCAAAAGTTACTTCATCATCACACGACGGGCGCTCTATGCTAGGGGAACCTTGGAACTGTTGATTTGTGATTAGGATATTAAGTAGCCGATTGATTGGTGGGAGGTTGTTGATAGTGAGCCGTAATAGCTAGATAGTGATAGCGCTGGAGATGATTGTTCAGTGTGCTGGTGCGGAGAAGTGTCCAGGCGGTGGATGTACCTACTCAGCACAGCACTTGATGTGGCGCGCATAGAGTAAGTGAGATGCTTGTGTGTTGATTGTTGTTTCGTTAGGTTGATTGAAGGTGAAGAGTCGTCGGATATGGGACTGGACTGGACTGGACTAAGGTGAGGTCGATGGGGAAATATAGATGGGTAAGCTCGTAAGTTAGGCTAAGGTAGGAACAGCTTTAGCTTACCTAGCTCCAGGTAAGGAAGGTTCAAGCTCCAGTCTCTCGCATGCGCTCCCTCGCGACTGCCCTAAATAATTAATGGTCATTATTTTATTGCCTCCTCTTCGTATGCGGCGAAGACGGCCGCTCCTTCCAGCAAAGCACATATACATAAATGCATATGGTAGCATGGAAAGTACCTGCGAGGCATATGTGTAGGTTGATAGATACCTAACTAGGCAAAGTAATAAACCCTTTCCTCCCTCCTCCTTCTCCTCTTCTTCTTTCATCATCTCGTTCTATCTCTCGCTCTCTGCCACCCCAGCATGATGCTACCTACCTATCCTTACCTGCATACCTGCCCGCAGTCGCGATTGGCAATCTAACTCAACACGGCCAGGCAGAATGGAGCACGCAAGGCTCGGCCTGTAGTGCATCCTCGTCCAAGAGATCCCCAGCGAGCCGAGGAATAGCAGAGGTGATTGACATGACAAGGGTCGTCGACTAGGCCGCCGTAAAGGCCCAGGCTGCACTGTGGCGCGCCCATAGCGCCGGTCTATCAAGCCAGAGCTATTCAGCTTCTCCCAGGAGATGCATGACGAGGAGGATGTTTTGGGGTGTGTGACCACGACTTGGCCCCAATGGTCTATTCTGCAACGTGAAGAAGCACATAAATCCCACCGTGGCGAGGTGAAAGAGGAGACACTGTCGCATAACGTGCCCTGGGATACCCTGTCTGAACGCCACCAAGACTGACCTACCGAGCCTACCTCCTTCACCAACCTGTCCTGAGACTGCCAGCTTGTGTGAGTGCGACGATGAGATATCTCCATCCCGCTCCTCAAAGTCCAAAAGTTGCCACTATTGAGATAGCTGGATCGATTTTCTCGTACCTGATCTTGACCAGGTTGTCGCGCGATCTGGACTGGCTTACGATTACACCATGTTCCTGGCTCATGACTGTCGGATGATGCACCTAAATTTTAGAGTCTTGACTTCGCACCAAAACGCAGATCTACCTCCCAAGGAGAGGAGAGCCGCTCCGGAACAACTACCGTCTCAATTGCCTCATATCTTGCCAATCTGAGCTTCAATTGATATCGCGAGTCTCTTATCGCCGGTCTTGTCGTGGATTGGTGAGGCGGACGAGGACTGCATCAATCAATCAGTGGAGAGGCGAAGCACTACCCTCCTCCATCTGGCCCCGGCCCACACACCACGAACCAGGGAGCCAGGGAAAAAGCACGTCCACAGCGGCATGTCCAGCGGCACGTCCGTCTAGTTGAATCCGGGGAAGATTGGCGGCGAGGCTTCTGTGTATCACGTTTTAGCGGGGTCACGGCGTGACGGGGTTCTCGTTGGACGCCGAATCACTTTCCCCAACCAGACATCTCAAGTACTACACAGTAACGTCGACTTATCGCCCAAGATAGCACGGCCGAAGCGAACTCACCTGAAAGCATGTACTGAGGTATCTTCAGCAACCTGAAGTGACGAGTCGGATGAGGCACCAGCGCTTGTGTGCATCTGTCCCACTCTCCACCGCCACTAACGTTCACTGCCAGGCACGTCTTCATAGTCCCAATTGACTGTAGCTGTTCAGGCTTGTCCAACATGGCCATAATGGGACAACTTGTCTCCGTACTGGGCATGGCCTGACGCACGGTAGTCATGGAGAGGCCCATGCAACGCAAGCCCGTGGCATCCTGCTGTCTCTCGCGTACGGCGAAGCTAGCAAGAAGATAAGAGCCTCCTCGCTCGGAGCTGCTCCGACTCTAAAAGTCCCCGGCCAGTGCCCGTCTCAACAACCAACAACAATTGTGCCAAATGAGTCCCGCTTGGAGACTGCAAGTGCAAGTGCATTTACTAGAGAATCACACGGCGAATCTGGAGCCGCCGGCCACCTCCCACTCTTGCAGATCGATCCAATGACGCCGATTCTCGACAATGAAAAAGGCTCGGTTGTCTGTTTATCATACAATTCTCTTAGACCTCTCCCCGCAAATCGCGGGCCCTACCACTACTCACCTCTGGGGATGGCCATTCCGGAAAATAGCCTCCATGCTAGCCAGATATGAAGTCTCGACACTGGAGAAGAAATCCGCAGTGCGGAATTCAATGATGCCCGGCCCCAATCATACTTCTCGGGCGACGCCCCCACCGCCCTGCTTTGCCATCCCCCTTGTGCATAGTTCATCGGGCGAGCAGGTATGACAAGGTTAGATCCGGCAGATCCATGTTGCTGCCGCGGACTGGCAGCCGAACAATGTGTCTCAATTCGATCGCATTTCCCGCGATACACTTGCCGGTCGTGTCTGTGTTCTCGTCACAGAGCTTCTCGTAGCCCACTTTGGCGGGCACTAAGAATGGTGTCCGGTGTCCGTCTTCGCTGGTCATCTGTCTCGCAATGGATGAAAATAGCCGGCCCAGCGTATAAAATGAGGTAGCCCTCATTGTAATCGAGCCTCTCCCCCGGACAGTCGTGCGTTGGCTGTGCCATACTTATATTTCCATTCTGTGGGGCATGGCTATCAGGAAGACCATCCGCTATTCTGTCGTAGACGGTGCCTCGTTTGCGTTGCAATGCTTGCTTGCACTTCTTGACGGACAAATCCCAGAGGAATTTCCCCCTTATATTAAAAATGCTCTCTTCACATCAACTTCTCCCAGCGGAGACTTTGTGTGTTTCCCTACCCCACTGAAAGAACAAGAGGCAGCCTCAGCACTCAAGGCCCTCGAAGCTTGCGCTGCGGCAGCATTGGCAGATCTTCGATATGATCCGGAACCCAGGCTCATCGAAGTTGACATTGATAGGACGGCTTGCTTTCTCATGTCTGCGTACCTGACAACAATTAATGGTATGGACAAGGGGAACCAGGATGTCAGAACCTTAATTCCAGGTCAGTTGGACCAACCAGACAGCCGCCTGTCATGGCACTAATACAAGTTATATCTAGACACGGATCTGAACAAAGCTCAGTCGATTCTCTATCGTCGTTTATCGGCGAATCTTTATGAAACAAAGACGCCTGGAGAATACTACCATATTCATGGATCTCTGGACGCGAGCACAACCTTGCAGATGATCGGCTTGCCTCCTTTCGATCCGCAACTCACCGATTATCGAGGCTGCATCGACACAATCGAGCAAGCTGTAAAGCAATTCAACTCGGCGGAGTTGGAAGAAATGAACCGTCGTGAAAGGCAAGCTGGAGTACCTGTACTGAAATGGGAACAATTCCGTCAAACTCCACATGGCAGAGCGCTGGGCGTTCTTCCTCCGTTCACTGTCAAACCTCTTGATCTCTCCACGCCTCATGTTCCCTTTCCAGAAGCATACCAACCGAAGAATGACAATACAAAGTATACACTTCCACAAAGCCTAACCAGCATCAAAGTCGTTGAGCTTTGTCGCGTCATCGCAGGGCCTACCATCGGACGCTCGCTTGCTGCACATGGTGCAACTGTCATGAAAGTGACGTCACCTATGCTCCCTGATGTGCCATTTTTTCAAATAGACGTCAACACTGGAAAACATGCCACATCCTTGCACCTCAAAGATAATCATGACAGGGCTATCTTCGAATCCCTCCTCGCGGATGCAGATGTCATCATTGATGGATATCGACCCGGCACCTGGGAGCGACTTGGCTATGGATCCCAATACTTTATCGAACTGGCTCGAAAGCGCAACAAGGGCGTTGTCTACGTCGCCGAGGACTGCTTCGGCGGCTCAGACGTGTCTGGCGCAGAGTGGGCGGACAGACCCGGATGGCAACAAATCGCTGACTGTGTAACCGGCGTGGCGTGGGCTCAGGGCAACTTCATGGGCCTCGACGAGCCCGTCGTCCCACCGTTCCCCATGTCTGACTATGGCACCGGCATACTGGGTTGTACTGCCGCTATGGCTGGCCTGTATCGCCGCGCCACAGCGGGTGGCAGCTGGATGTGCCGAACTAGCTTGGTACAGTACGACGTCTTCTTGCTGTCGCTAGGTTTGTACTCGCGCGACGTGCAGGAGCAGGTGCGCCACATGCACGATGTAGACTTCTTCGCACTTCGGCACAGTGATTCAGTGGACGAGGTAGGCAAGCGCGCCAAAAAGAGCATGGTGAGGCTGTTCCCGCACCTGTTCGCCGACGACACGATGCAGCGCGCATGGAGCAAGGGGTTCGCGGCGGAGCTGCAGTGGCCGAAGGAGCCGATCCGAATTAAGGGACTGCGAGTTGGCCACGTTCGTGCCGCGAGACCTAACGGTTATGATGCGCCAACGTGGGAGGGCTGGGAGGAGGAGGATGATTTCCTGGCCGGAGACGATTAATATACTTTTTCCTATTGTTACGAAGTTATGAGAACATGAGAGCCTGAGGAGGATGGGATCATTAGGTGGTCTAGCGCTGATTTCAATACAATGCCTGTTACTTAATACAACTCCAACGTCTATTGTGATATGATACCGATATAAGTACAAGATGATTGTGGCTCATTCAGCCCTGCTCATAGTACTAGCCTTCCAGGCTCGTTCTCGAGCACCAGCTTTACCCTCTCCAAGAACACGCGTGCCCTCTTTTCCTCCGCCTTTGTCACCTTCAGACTGAAAACATTGGGGCCAGCTGTGGACACGCTGGGGACCAGTGTTGTCTTGGACACTGGTGCAGATTTCTTACTAGAAGCCGCAAGTATATCGATGATATCCGCCTTCTGAGGAAGGGCCCTGCGGCCAAACGACGGCGGCGGTGGTAGAGCTGAGATTTGGGGGAGGTAGTAGCCCCTTGAACCTTTGGGTCCGACCTTATCAAGACCGAGAACCTGGTTGAAGAGCTCATCTGCAGAAGGCTTTGCACCTGCTGCAAGTGGTAGCTCATCGTTCGCAACGTCTGTGGCGCGAGCAATGAATGTCGAAAGGGGCATGAACACCCCGAGAGTGTCCTGGACCTTCCTTTGGACCTCAATGACTGAAGCCAGCGAGATAGGCAGAGTGACCAGCAACTCCTCGACTACAGGTGCTGCCTTCTCAGCTGCCTTCTCGGCCGGCTTAGCCGCCTCTGGCTTCTTCTCTGCGACCTTGATGTTGCTCAAGTCGAGGTGGGAGAGCTTTCCCCATCTGGCTTCGATATCGGCGGGTGTCTTCTCGGCAATAGCGCCGAGATAGGCGAGAACATCGCCCTTCAGTAGTCGTCCGTTGGGTCCAGTTGGCGTCATCTCGCTGATCTTGGACTCATCGATGCCCTTCTCGTGCAGCAGGTGGGCTACCGACGGCAGAAGCGGGTAAGTCTGCTTCTGAGCCTTGCGCACTGTCTTCGCCCCAGACTCCTTCATCTCTGGTGCTGGCTTGGAGGACTCCGCCTGTGCCTCCTCCGGTTTAGACGGCTCGGGCTTAGACGAGGACTCCTTGGACTCCTTCGGCTTGGGGCTCTCATCCGCTGGGATCTCCAGCGAGCTGATGTCGTCTCCTTCCTCTGCAATTACAGCAATCCGGGCGCCAACCTGCACGCCCTTGGACCCATCTCCCTGCATGATCTTCATCATGATGCCGTCCTCCTGTGCCTCGACGTCCATTGTGGCCTTGTCCGTCTCGATCTCCAGTAGTACATCGCCGGCCGCAAACTTATCGCCCTCCTTGACCTGCCAGGTCGCGATATTTCCCTCAGTCATTGTGGGCGACAGCGCCGGCATTGTGAAGTTCTGTGCTGCGAGGGCAGCCGACGAGGTCCGGAAGCCTAGGGGTTGGGAGACCGTGTTAGTGAGGCACTTTCACAATCCAGAACTGTAACACGCCAACAAAACATACCTCGCACGGCGGCATCATGAGGCAATTTTTGCCGTGCCAACCTGGCTGACAGGCGGCATGCTGCCGCAAAAGATGCCATGGCTGGCAATTGGGGGGGATGAGACTCGACTGGCGGAGCGGCGGTGGTAGGAGGGAGGCTGACCTGGGGAGGGTGCAACGAAAAGCTATTCTCAGGACGCAATGAAATTATTCGGAGCTCTGGTTGGGGATCGGAAACGTTGGCGGGTGCACGGGCCAACTCTGGATTGAAAGCGCTGGTACAGAATGGAGCCTCCGGAGCGCACAGACGCCGATGCAGGCCGCCGCAACCCAACGACGGCTCGGCCGATAAATTTTTGGAGCTCTTGAAGCTCTATCAAGGCAAATGGTCTGATAGCTCGACATTGGCCCTTCAGACTCACATCTTGAGGTCCGAGCAGGTCTGTATGCCGTACAAGATCTTCTAATACCACATTACAATTCTAACAGGTTCAATTGACAGGTCTCACCAAGATGTCCTCCTTTTCGAGAGGTCCCGCCCTCCGGGTGCTCATCAACATCCCCCGAGTTCAGTGCTTGTGCAATCAACGGATGACAGCAATTGCAGAAACTCTAAAACCCCTACGTTTCCAATCATCACGATCCTCTCGCTCTTCCTTCCAGATCTCCTTCACCCGTCGGCTGTCATCAAAAGCCACCACGCCTCAGACACCCAAGAAGGTAACAGCACCACCAAGAACCGCCAACACCTCCACACCCACAGCAACCGCCGCATTGCGCTCCTACGCGGAACAGCTTGCGCGCAAGAATGCGCCGACAATCCTATACGAAGCGCCGTCGCACTTCTGGCTGCGGGTGTTCTCCTTCGCAGCAGGAGGCTTCTGCATGAGCTACGCGGCCATCAACTACTGGAGCATCACGCTGCACCCGCCCGAGGGCGTCGCGTGGTGGGTGCCGCACGGCTTCGCCGTCATCTGCGTCTTCATGGGCGCCATGGGCGGCTACTTTGTGCTGGGAACCGCATGGGTCGTGCGCTCCATACGCGCCGTGCCCGGGGGCCTCCTGCCCGCCGGTGCCGCCAAGGCTGGCGGCAAGGCGCCGAAGGCGAACACGGCGGCCGCGGTGGCGGGAGGTGCGGCGTCGCCGATCAAGCTTGAGATCACGCTGAGCAGGGTGATGCCGCTCCTGCCGGCGCGGAAGCTGTTTGCCTCGCCGGAGGAGGTCATTCTACCGTTCAAACTGGCAGCCACGCCAATGGCACAAGGCGTAATGCCGGCCAAGGTCCTTACCGGCAGAGAGCAGGTACTAAAAGCAAAGGCAGAGGCAGAGGCGCGCAAGGCGGCGCGGAAGTATGAACTAGATCATCTGATGACGGCGCCGTTCCGCCACGCTGGTCGTGGTGTTTCCCAGCTATGGAGTGGTGCGAGGCGGGCGCTGACCCGTGAAGGGTTTGCCAAGTTCCAAGTGAAAAACACCTCGTATAAGCTGGATATCACGGGCGGTTGGGCCTTGGATAATGGCCGCGCTTTAGATAGGCTTGTAAGTTACCGGCCGAACAGTGTATGATATTCAACATTGGGAAAAGGCCCTTAGGGTCCAGCGCATCGGGCGTAACACCAACTGTCAAATACTTGTATCACCATACCTAGTAAATCTACTACTACCCGGATTAGTGTCTTGAACATGTCCTGTAGATAAGAAGTGCATATAAAAAAATTCTGTTATGCCATCACAGTATTTGGTGCCTTGAAAACTTATACACTTCACATAGAACTACTATATAACTAACATTGGTAGTCGTTATAATAGGTTAATGTTGAAATATCACAAAATTTAGTTCCTGTCAGTGCTACAATGTATGACACGATGCCATTGAAGAGCCCGTTCATTTTATTGCAACCCAAGCAGATATTAACTTGAGATATGTCGACCAGTCTGTGGCTGCTTGTCCAGTCCAAATCATGTAACCTTCTAGAGCAGATCTTAAAAGGGGTACTAGGACCGGCATTTCAATTCTGTTAAACCTGGAACCCCTCTTCGATGAGGTAGCCGTCACTCACAGCAATAGGGACAATTCAGCGCATGCAATTCATGCCAACTTATCATAGAACCTTGATGGCTTACACACTCAGCAGATTGCACGGCGAAGGGTGCGTAGCTCCAACAACTCTGCATGTCAAACAAACGTAGAGTGAAAGTCACACCAAATGGCTAATACAGTATAGTGAGCGATACGCCGCTCACTCACATACCAAAAGGGGAGTATCTGAGTGACTAGCAGATCAGGGCAGATCTTGTTTCAAGATGAATAGCGGTCAGAAACCGCTGCCAGGACAAGGTCGGCTTTCCCACTTGGGATGCCGATCGTCTGTGTAGTCTGCAATAAGGGTCCTCCGCATCCTGGAAACCAGATATTGCCGAGGGTTTCGAAGAACAATCGGAACTAGGTGTCGATCCCCCAGGACTAGGTGCCATCTCTACACGACGCTGGCTTCGGCTGGGCACGCGCGGCTGTCCTGTCTCGCGGCCGTGGAGCGCCTCCCTTGTCACAGATGGTGGATGGCACCGGTCGGCCCGTCATCGTGAGGGCGGCTGGGTATGATATCACAGCACATGGCCGATGCCGCTGCGTACAGGCTATTCGAGCAGGGATGCCTAGAAAGGATGTCTTGGTACCAAAGACGAGCCCCATTGCTGGTTTTGGAGGGCCAGAGGAAGCGACGATGGTGCGGGGGCAACTCCATTGCTGTCTTGCCAGCTCCGAGACTTGTCGCGTCAAGCCTCTGTTGATCAGAAGTGGGTAAGGGTCCAAAGCATCAGTCCATTCCATGGCAAGCTGCCGCACCCTACTCGTGTGTATGCTCGAGACGGAAAGCGACAGCTCGAGTCATTAGAGCCGTGAGATAGAGGGGCGGCGCGTCGCGGGGCTAGTATCGCAGTGATAAGACGAAACCGTTGGCTGGGATGAAAGTCGGTGTGAAAGTGTCACCCCTGAGGATGATCAACGGATGGACGGGACCAGCCAGGTCGGGGCTAGACAGCTTATTGGCTCCTTAGTTGACCTGACTCGCCCTTGATGTCTTTGCGAGTTAATGGCAAAGGAGAAGGAGTGGCTGTAAGAGGAAAGAGGACTGGTTCAGATAAGCTCAATAGACAAATGAGCAACAACTAGCTCCGTCCGTCATTAGCAGCGTCTGTTCTAGAATTACGCGGACTAGACACATCAAGACAGATGGTTTGGAACATGTGATGCTTGTGCCTGTGCACTTGTACGGAATCTGTACCATGGAGCGTGCCGTCAGTATCAAGTTTAAGCCGATCATGGCCAGCAACGCGATTGATAATATCAAAATGTCCTCTGCAGACGCAGCAAGAGGAAAAGGCTCTCTTGACAGCAAAAGAAGAATACGGCATCTCCAAAAAGATGTTGGAGGAAGCCCCACGAGATCAAGCAAAACCCCTGTCATACTCACTGCCCCTCAGCTATCTTTTTTGCCCATTAGCCGATATGTACAAAGGGATTGGCTGGCCAGGATGCAACGGCCACCACCTTGTTGTCTGCGTGGGCACGGGCTGGAAATAATGTGGTTCATCGATGGTATCCTGGCTCAACTTGCATGACGCCTAAGCATTTGGATGCGACAGTTTGAGCGCAACCTATAACATCTTTGACTAAAAAAGCAGAATAGGGCCGCACAGAAGCGCAAGCAATGTCGCATATGCTGCACGCAGAACAGCCACGCAAGTGGATAGCGGCAAATCCAATACACCGAGATCTCTCTGCACATTCCAGCCATGAGCGGTGAACACTGGAATTGACGTATCAGAATGTTGATGGCTGTCGTGTGACGGTGATCAGTGGCTGTCACAGATAGGTGGATGATTAGGGATTTGTACCGATAGAGTAGTAACCCTAATTCATACAGCAGAAGAATTTGGCTCATTGCACTGTAAGGTGTTCAATTAGGGAATGTTGTGTCAATCTGAAGAATGACCACAAAAAATCCGATCCTCAAAGTTGCACTCAATTCGGGATATTAGAGGTCCAACCAAGTTCTGGAGTGGGCATCAATTCAAGTACAGCCGCCCTTGCCGACCAGGTACTTGAGGTACAAGGGCCCTAGAAAGCCTACCTGTCTGGAAAGACCCTGGAGAGTGCACGGCCCCAGAGGTTGATTGACTTCGATCCTCCATGCGGGGTATCAGCAGTACATTCGACACCATAATGTTGCAAGACATGAGTAGGATGTTGTCTTCGACGCAAGTCTAGAACAAGTCTGTCGTGACCAGTCGAGCCCGGTGGGTCTTGAGAGTTGAATCCATAATGTGTTTATTTCTTCCTAGCCTTTATCAAGCGGTACGCCAGTTCACGGCACTTCGCGTCATAGTGACATGTCCGCAATAAGTGAAAAGTTGTCCAGACTCATCAAGTTGCACCTGTGCAGCAAGTCGGATCTTGAGGAGAGGCGACGATTGGATTATAGTCGTGACACAGGATCAACGAGGCTCCTTTCGAGTATTGAACCCCACCGTGGCCGGCGCCTTAACCTCTCCTTCTTAGCTCTGCATATGGCTGCATCGGATGACGGTGGTCTTGTCTCGCTAATCGCCTGTCTTCCAGGTTTCGGGGACATTAGGTATTCAATATCGTATAATGCCAACAAAAGCTGAACTTCGGATGAGCGAGGCCGATTGACCGACACAAAAAGATCTTAGTTTCCGAGATATCCAGCAATGATGTCCTACGGGGGGTGCACATGAGGTGTGTTCTGCCGTGGTCTCAGAATTAGTGGTCATCGTGGGGGTAATATCAAGATGGCTGCCCACCATCTTTGATATTCCAACCGGGCGCAGACATGATGCATGTCCACCGCCATCTGCGGACTTCCTTTTGATTTTGCACGACTGTACTCTGGAACCTCCTCGTTGACACTTGACTTTACACGCGGACGCATGACCAAAGAAGAGACATTTCTACTAGAGTGGGCTCGTTCGGGATCGTACGGTCGAGAGACGATGTTGCAGCTCGTTCCCCACCGTCCGAGATGATAGGTGTGGGATGGGCCATGCTGATGACTATGCTGCTGTCGATAGTCGTCGGCTTAGCCAGCTATTTTGGGCTCGTAGTGGCTCCGCACTTCACACATTCTGACGGTAGCGCAGCCCCATGCCTTGATTAGGCTGTTTGAAAGAGTAGGAATGCTTAAGCTGGCCCAGATGCGTGTGAGTGGTGATGGCCTCCTGATGAGCACAAGGCGCTGAAGCTGACTACAGCTTCTCGTATTATTCAGACCCAAGATTGCTATATTAGATGAAGACCGGTGATGCTCATGGTCAGCAGTCTCTTCCTTGACAAGCGCACCTCGCACACCTATTACCTCTGTCGCAGTACATTTGCTGGATATATCCGCAGTGGCAAGTACCGAGGCGGTGAGACTGCAGATGCATTGTTTCGCAGGCTGGTAACCACCCAGAAATCCCCAAATCGGACGAGAAGACCGCCCTGAGTCAAACATGAGGTGGTAGGTAGATTAGAAGCTCCGGATTCGCAATCTTGGATGGGCATATTTGACGCTTGTAGTAGGAAAATAAGCTGCCTCAATTGTAGGTTACATCTCCGTAGAACCAAAGGATGCTAGTATCATCTGGGGACGTACCACCTGAATGGTCCAACTAAAAGAGCATTACCCTGACATACGGCTATCTTCACCTGACATGAAACGAACGGATTGTAAATCACTTTCGCTCTTAGTCTGAATCATGTAAGAAGAACGATCGCGCTTGGCGGGGCTTTCAGCAGATGACGGTTCAGGATTATCATTGCCCATCAGCATCTACTTAGGGCCATAGTGCCATGGTGGAGGGGATGGCGGTCCGCACCTTGCAGCTAAAAATTCATGGTGATCCCGTCGTTGCCCGTGGATGGACTGGCGAGCTGGACGGTTACTCGTCTATCATCCATAGATGCAAGTTAAGGCAAGGCTCGCAACGCCATTCGCAAGAAGGGTGCATCAGGTAGCACCGAAGCTAACCTGCGAAGTGGGGTGAATGCTGGAGATATCAACGTGCATGGCTCGGCGGACTGGCCTAAGCAAGATGACGACCTACGAGCCGTGACATTCCCAATCACAGTTGCTGCGTGCTGTACTCTAGTGGAGGTATGACATAATTGTCACCCACAATGGGCTTGAAGATGAAAAGCATCTAGAGAAGTGCGATGGTTTCGACAATCTCGGCTAATAGAGTATGAGAAGAAAGACCCTCAGTATTGAGTATTTCGGCATTGATATGCAACATGTCGTTGTTGGATGCTGTTGATTGCGGCGGCTGGTGACATGATCTCCAATGTCCTCTGTAGGTGACAGCCTGAAGATCCGATCAAGTCCGGCATGTCGAAGCGCGTCGACGGGCAGGCAGAACGAACTTGAAAACAGCCTTGACTTAGAGAGCTCGCCGGCAAAACGGGCTGGAGATGGCTAGAGAGGTTTCTGAGCTGATACGCCCTCCTCCACTGTAACGAGATGCAAAGGATGGCTTATTATTTTCTTTTCCGCACTAAGGCAGGCATGTTGCACAGACACCGAATAGTGCGGGCCACACCGGGCGAGGGGCTTGCGTTGGATGGCAGGGGCGGTTGTTTGGCGACATGAAAGTACTGTTCGTACTGGACAGTTCGATATGCACACTCCGAGGAAGCCATGGCCTTGCGGCGTCCCAGTGACAGCTGCGTGGCGGTGGCCCTTTTCTTCTTCACGATACCAACGAGCTAACGCTTATCATCAGAGTGTCTTGCATATCTTGGTCCTGGTGAACGTAGGTTTCGGTCATCATGGTCTAGCCTCGGGTGCAGCAGCTCCAATGTTGTCTCTGTAGCGGGGGTCTCGAAGGGACCCTGCTAGCGGCCAGACGCCATGAACCCTCGAGTGGCGCCGTAATTTCTCAGAATAGCCACTAACGGGGATGCATGAAATCGTTTAGCAGAGCCGTAATCGCCGGCTCGAAACGAAGTGGAAAGTGAAGTGCGGCAGGCGTGTAAACAACCAAAGACGCGAAGGGGGTACGGCAAGTAAACAAAAGCTTTGGTTCAGCCATCATCATGCCTTGCGGAGGGGTGAGACATGAATGGAACGTGGGAAAGAAAAAAAAAAGGGGGGGAAACCGGGCATGAAGAAGACCAGAGGGAAAAGATCTCCAGAGATGATGAGCACTTCACCAAGGTAGATACCAGATAGTAAACTGGAGGAAGGTATGTTAGCTAACCTGAGAGGCACCTTTGGCCTGGCCACGGAGGCAGGCGCGACCATGTAGATGTGACCGCGTCAGCTTTCCTTTCCATATTAGACCTTCTTCTTCCAAATGTAGAATGACAGAGGAGGAGCTGTATTATATGCTCTACTTAGCATCGTTCTGTCTTTCACCTTCTCTGTGTTACTATGCGGTATATACCTCAGGTAACCTGGCGTCGGATGTCTATCATTTATTCTTGCATGTGCCAGTCAGGGCAGGTAGTATGCAGCACGCTGCATGTCCCTACTAAAACTTCCCAACATATAGCACAATGCACCAGCGACTCTGTACAGTACACCTCTACAAAAGGGGAGCTGACAAGTACGCAGTACAGTAATGTCGTTTGGTCTTGTCTTGGAGCGGTGGGAGGAGGGCGACCTGACAGTAATGCATCCATGTCTCGAGTCAATTATTGGCCGAATGACCTGCTCCTCCTCCTCTGACGGCGGCAATGAGGACGAGGAGGCTGCATGTTCCACTGGCGGTCCCCAATCGCAGGCGTTCCCGTAAGCGATTCTGCGGCTGCGCCGGCGTGATGGTGGACAGTCGGTCAATCGTGCTGGTCGCCTCCTGTCCGTAACACTTGAGTTTGGAGTTTGGAAGCCCCCTTAAAAAGTGGCCATCCATTATCAACAGCTTCACGCATCTCATCTCAGGCCGGCTTCGAAGCCCTCGAGGCTCGAAGGACCCTTCGCTAAAGAAGGGACCAACCCCGCCTGGAGTGGACATCCACAGCAGCACAGAGTCGGGTAATAGTGAGGTAAGGGTAAGTAAGGTAGCTGGGTAGGCGATAAAAGAGGTCCCCACCGTCATTTGAGATTGCGCCCACATGCACACCATTCAGTGAACATATATCCACTCTTCGTCCACGCACACGGCAGCCGTCAAGCAGATCCAAGGATCCATCCCTACCTCTCCCGCTAGACAGAGACAGGGTCTTCAAAGGTGGCAGGCCCCATTTGACCAAGGTAGGTACTTGAAGTGCATTGCAGATGCTGTCGCTTCTGGAGTAGCACAGGGCCCCCGCCGTCGTTGTTCTCTAGGTACCTAGCCAAGTACCTACCTACTCTACATAGTACCTAGGTAGGTACTGCGGTACCCTGGCCTGGGCGCTGGCCAGGCCGTATTATTATTAAAAACTAGCCTCGCCCACCAGCCCGCCAGCGTCGGGGGACCCTTTCTTTTCGCTCCTTCCCTCTCTTCGGGTGCAGCCATCATCGCAGCGCAGAGTGAGCGAGCCAGCGACGACAGCGAGAGCGGGAGCCTCGTCGCGATACTCGTCCGACGACTCGTCTTCCTTACCTAATGTTCTTCTTCTTCTTTTCCTTTTCTGCCCCCCCGCTGTCTCCCTTCTCCTCACAGGTGCCGTCGGGTCTAGTTCAACGACAATCCGCCCCGCTGGTGGTAGGCTGACGATAGTTACCCGTTACTGTTGTTGTCGTCGGCATCGACTGATTTGTATTGTGGTGTTGTGACCGGTGAGTTCCACAGCACGCAGCCTTTTTTTGGTTCCTCCCCGTCCTCGTCCTCGTCCACGTCCTGTGTACCTTGCCAGATCAATTTGTTTGTGTTTTTCTGCCATGCCTGGATTCTCGACCCCTCGCACATTCCATTGCCTTGCCTGCCCTGTCCGCCTGACCACCCCGCCAATGCCGTGCTTCCGGAAACCAAGAGGAGCGCGAGACCGAACGAGAGAGATATCGACGGCGAACATTTGAAATTCCCATCTGCAGGCAAGCCTCGAGATGGTGACTCCTTGCCCGAATCGCCTTGGTCTTCCTCTGCGCCTGCCGCCCTCTTTATATGCCTTGTGTGAACTGGTGTGCCTGTTACTCATCGCCCGTACTTGGCCGGTCATACGCTTCCACGCCTGTCCGCCTGTCTTTCATCCGTACCGACAAGCACTCGTGTTTATCGACGACAACAATACAATACGGCGACGATTGTTCCCCCGTCACAAGTCTTGCCCATCGAACGAGGGAGGTAGAGGCCTGCTCCGCCATTGGGACCATCTCCGTTTGGTGGGTGGGTGTGCCGCTGTCCACAAGTCTTCACGGCGTATCGATGCCACTCATCACGAGGCGATATGAATTGTCGATGCACAAACTGATATTGCGCGCCTGAGGTCTGCGAACCTTCCGCTCCTGGGACCGCCCTGCCGACCTCCGTCCGAGCCTTGAGCCCCCTCGTCATTGTTGCTGCTTTTGTCTGACTGTGGTTGTCTACCTACTATTGTATGCGCTTAGATGCTGACATTTGACATCGCACAGACTTTTGTCGATTCTTCGTCACCGTAGATTTTGTCCTGGTCCTCGAGGCACCACGTTGCCAAAGCGAAGGCCTCAGTCATATTTTTTTTCTTGCTAGGCTAGGCTTTCCTTCTCCAGCGCCTACGATTTACGCGATCCCTTCCTCCTCTCATCCACACCTTCCTCCTTCACACACAACTAGTCCTCATGCATTCGTACCCGTAAGGATGGATTCCGAAGACGGGGAGCTGTTCATTAAGGTATGTGCTATTTGTGAACATCTCTCATTTATCTTTTCTTAAAATGCTTACCTTTGTCATCGTATAGCAACTAGCCAGCTTCGTGCGGACGCATGAAAAGGCTCTGGCAAACGCGTTGCAATTTCGAAGACAGAACGTTCCTAGACATGGCTCCTCACAGAGTGTCTCGTCGGTCTCAACTGTGGCTCTGGCATCGCCGACTGTCCCCGAACGGCCTTCGACCTCGTCATCTACATCGAGCACACTCGCAGCAGCACTGTCACTCGGATCACTGAACTTTGCTTCTCACAATGTGAAATCCGCGAAGCTAGCTCTCACCCCTCATCATTTATTCTACTTGCTGTCACGCTTCGAAGAGCTTGGAATCCCCGTAGGCCCGATGAAGGTGCGCCTTGAGAACCTTCACGATACTACCACATCTGCCAATTATGTCTCTTTCCTGAGCACTTCCCAGCGCTCCAAGAGCAGAGGCTCAGATGTCGGATCCATTCGTTCTGTGTCCAGTATACGAAGTGTCATGTCAGGCATGTCAGCATTGTGGGCTAGTTTCGGAATCGGCTCCAGTATATCCGCTGCTCGTACCGAAAGACAGAAAGCCGCGCTCCAAGCTGATCTGAAGTACCTTTACTCTGCCTTTACCAAGATACCATGTCTCAAGCTTGCACCAGACTGGCGTGCACGTCTGATTCGAGGCTACGAGGAATTTCCCTTTGATTCCGCCGTTCCACTTTACGTTTTCAAAAATGTCCAGGCACTGGAAGTCAGTGACATAGATTTCCGGCAGTTTTTCGGCTGGGATCGCCTAGCTGACCAGCTAAGATCTCTGACTATCAAGCGTGCTTGTCTTGATGATCCTGCGGATGTCCTCATAGATATCGTCTTGGACGACATGGACAAAAGGAGAAGACGAACGTCCAAGTCTCAGGCATCTCCTACCATGCCCTGGGCTGCATCATCAAGCCCTAAACGCAGCCCAACTGTTCCGCATGCTGAACTACACAAGTCTGTCTCGGCCCCAAACTCTCCTGATGGCGTCCGAATGTCCTCAGAGCTGCAAGTGGGTTCTTTGAACAGCGATACAGTCGTGGAACAGGACGACATTAGTACTATAAGAGATAGCAGGCGGCCATCGATAGTGAGGGCCGATAGCGACGAGCCACCAAAATCGCCAGTGAAAGCCTCACGACCGAGAAGTCATTCTCCACGTCGCCCTTCCAGTTCTCGCAACGGCTCTTCTCATATCCGCAGTTCTTATAAAGTCCGACGCTCTGGATCAGGGAGCTCCCACTCCAGTTTATCCGATTCTTGGCACCAAACGCGGGGGAGTGCCTCGAATCTGCTCGCCATGGGTATTCTCCCAGCCTCCAAGTGGCGATTTCTAAAGCACCTCAGCCTTGCCGACAACTCCTTAACGTCCATACCTGCATCAAGCCTGGGACCTTTGTCAAATACTTTACATTCTCTGGACCTGTCTTCGAATCTATTTACGCAAATTCCTGATAGTCTGGCCACCCTGACAGCTCTACGAGCTCTGAATCTTTCACATTGCATGATAGACTCACTGCACTCCTTAACCCGAAACCCCCTTCCCGCCATCACTGCCCTAAACCTTAGGGCAAATCGTCTGCAGTCGATTGCTGGTATCGAAAAGCTATATCCTCTGGAGCGTCTTGATTTGCGTGACAATCGCCTGACTGATCCTATGGAGCTTGCACGATTGACAGGAATCCCCGAGATACGCGAAATCTGGGTGGATGGAAATCCTTTCACCAGGACCCACCGCGATTACCGGGTCACTATTTTCAATCTCTTCAGAAAGTCCCCAGGCTATACTGAGGACATATTGATTGATGCGACTGGCCCGGGTTACACCGAGAAGAGGTACCTCGTTGAACGTGCGGCCGAACCGCCTGCTGTGCCCGTTGTCAAACCGCCAGTTGCAGAGATGCCTGCTGTAGATGTCAGCAAACCTGCAATTGTGTACGGCGCACCAAAGGAGCCCGCCGTACTCCGGAAAGAGCGACCTTTGCCAAAAGCAACAGCGAGCGAAGTGAACACAAGCTCCACGCGTCGCCGTCGAGCGCCAAAAAGGCGCATCGTTGATCTTGCTACCAATGACGCCATGAACCACCAAGCTCGTGAAAGTCAGAATGTGAATCTTGGCAACGATAGCCACTACCGTATTTCGAGTCCACCAGAGATACATCAAGTCACACCACCAGCGCTGGCAGACAGCCCCATGCCGATGATGGAAGGATCTCCAGATGTCCCTCGCATAGACTCGTCTGAATTCCCGCAGCTTCCCCCTCTTTATTCGTCACACGAGACGCAAACACAGTGGAAGGAGTCCCAGGATTGGGATGTGGGGGGTGAGATGTATCGCCGCAAAATTGAGGCCCTCAGGGACAAAGTCGGCAACGGCTACCTCAGTGTACTCAGTGAGGAAGCTTGGGATACCTCTCGCGCGCCCACTCATTACCAGGACAGTCCTTTCAGCAGTCCTACTTCACCCATACACACCAACCCCACCTCACCTCGAGCAGCAAGTGTACAAGCTATCCATAGCGGGCGTACACTTGGTTAGATACCCGGAGCCGATCGGTTATTTGCAACACATCTCATCATACCCATTCATATACATGTTGGTTGTTTTATGGTTTTTTCATTACGGATGATATCATAGGAGCATAGCGTCCCGGCGTTCTTGGTCTTTGGAATGAACATGTTATTTCCATCTTCTTTCCCGCAAAGCATATTTTACTATTTTTCTTCTGTTCTTCGAGATATCCTCCGCTTTGAAATGTTTGCGGTGTTGTCGAGAGAGCCCTGCTCATCATTTCAGTCGAGTCATCCAGTGGCGGTGTACTTGCAAGCAGAGCTTGGCTGTGCACCACGGATTTCGAGTTTTCCACTGCCAAGCGACTTCATGCAGGATCCGGTCGACCCATGTATAAAACATTACCATTCTCTTTCGTGGAGTCGAAGACAAAAGGGGGGACCTGAAGAGGCGCAGCTTCTTTTTCTCAGAACTCTCATGTCGGTTAATTACATTGGTGGCTGGATAGGCGGCGGCGTCACGGAATCTCAACATGGCGGCCAGAAGGGGCTGGACTTTTTTACTTCTCTCTCATACATTCTGTTTGGCATTTTTGTGGCATGAAAATGCATTGATCTATCTCTCCCGTTTTGCTGCATTTCCACCGGGGTTGAATAGCTGTGTAGAGTGTTTGTGTTTCTCCTATCATAAGATACACCCTGGAGGTTGCGGAGTTGATATTCCGTGAATTGACGGCATATTATATTGTTCAGCTCAATTGCGTTTCGTCTTCTGATATTCTTGCCAAGTGTGATGCTCGTGTGCTTAGTAGCAACTTGTCTACATATGCCATAATAACGTGTAGCGATCATGACTTATGACATTGTATGTTGATATGTTGTTTATACAGTAGGTAAATACTCAACAATCTCATGGTATTTCGGGGCTTTCCAGGACCTTGCTTTCTCGAGCCATCGTTTCTCAATCGGAGCTCCCGGAGTAGTAGGCATTTGAACAAGGCAACTATGCATTGCTTGCCTAGTCTGTTGATTATACCCAAGTGAAGCTTTACACCACGATAGCGACCTAGGTGTTGCCAGATAGGAATTGAGTGTCGCTGTGCACCACCAAAACTCAAATTGCACGACATAGTATGAAATCCATCCGATAGTCTATTTCAACTTCGCCGAAGCGGATAGGCAGTGACCGCGAAAGATAATTGCTGATGCCTCATGGAACAGCAGAGTAGAGTCCAGTAAGCAAGTCTGGATTGACTCACAGGCCATGTGTCCCAGTGGTGTGGTGACGGCGGTGTAGAAATATGACAGTTCCTATTGAGCTATGTAGGCAGTGTGCGTCCAAGGATGACGTGCAGACTGATCCCAGGGGCTGGGACCCCTGGCCGAAGCCAATGAGGCGAGCGCAATTTACGATTCTACAGGAGATCAGTGAAGGGCAAACACCCAAGTGATCAAGCCACCCGGGGCCGTGGGCCGGGCATCAGGCCCTTGCCATGTGGCAGCTCGAATTGGCGCCAATCGACTCGGTTAAGGTACGACCCCTGGCCAATGCAAGATCCATCCGAAGGACAATCCGGGGTAATGGTACCTAATGAGTGTGTCTTTGGCGCCGCCCAGGTGTGGTTTTGGCTTTTCGGTATGCTCTGATTGACTGCGCGATTCCTTGCGGTTTTTTTCAAACACTTGCGCCTGCCTCAGTCCTACATCCCCCACCAGCAGAGTGGTATTCAGAATTGGAAGATAATAATCGCGCTGATAAATAAGACGTATCGAATGAAATTTTGGCTTGATAATTGCAATAATTGGTAGTCCCAATCATATCAAACGTCTAGCTATCCATAATGAGATTGCGAAATTTGCCTTGTAGTTCCCCAGAGCAATACAACTGTCTAAATCATGCGGTCTAAATTGCTCGGAGGATTGCGGGGACCGTCACCGGATCACCATAAGTGCAAGGTGAGCATAAGATTCGAGTTCTCGAGTTTCGAACCATTTGAATAAACGGAGGGAACAAGATTTCAGTTCTGAAGTATTGATATTGAGACTTTCTGGGGAGGTGTAGCTGCATTGCTCTGGGCTTGAGCTTGATATTGAAGCTTTACGATCGCGACAAATCGAGGGGCATTGAGGCTAGTTTACGTAATCACGGCGCGGGAGCCAGGTGAATTGGCGCGCTATCTACAGTCGCAGTGGGGTTCCCCTTTCCAAAACGGGCTTAGCCTGGCACCTGTGCTTCAACGTCCACCGCGTCCTGTCACCTCTGGCCTGTTTTTCGACCGATCTGCTACTCCTCACGTCGTCACCTTCACCCCCTCAACCAGTCACGCGCTTCAGAAAATCTCGCGGTCCGCTTCTGGCCTGGGATATCTTGCGTTTGGGGTGTTGAAACACGTCGTTTTCAATGCCTCTCCTGCGGTGCTGAGCCTCTTGGAGTGACCCCTCGCCACCCTGACAACGACGCGCTGACTGCGATATCTCAAGCGCAAAAGACTGCTCTCATCTGTCGCCGATCGTATCAGTTGCTCGCGGGGAATCCATGGCACATAGGCCAACAACTCCTCGGCGAGCTACAATAGGACGACGGCGCGGACGACCGCCAAAGATGTTTGCGGCCTCAGAGCCTCCCCACAAGAAGAGAAAATACGTGCCAGGCGGACCCGGCGGTGGTGGCAGATTCATTGACGACGAGGACAACGACAGCTTTGGTCAAATTTCTGCTGCAGTTAGCGCGCCAAGACCGCGTACGACCACCCAGATTACATCACCTATCATGCCGAGACGAGAGCGTAGTTCGCGGATCCGCACGGCGGCGAACCGCAGTGAGCCAGATGAGATGGAGTTTAGCTCGGCTGCTGCAGTAGCTGCAGCTGTTGTGCAAAGCGAAGGATACAAACCGAGAGAAGAACGTGGATGGGAAGAGTTTCACCCTAATCTTGACATCGAGGCCACTTTCATGATCTTTCACTCTGAAGACGTGGATGGCATCGCGAAGTCGACACCCCCGACTCCGAGTAGACACACACGAAGCACACCGATGAACGGCGTGAGCACCCCATCCAAAGATGCCGCGTCGGGAAGTGTGGTTAATACCCCGAATGGTCTCAGCAATGCTGGAGATTCTCAAAGCATGATCTTGGATACCACCCCCCGACGGCGCGTTGGTCGTCCGCCCAGGGAATCCGCTTCGCTATATGCCATTCGCCCCCCTGAGATCATTGCGACACCTAGGACACCCAAAGTACTACCAATTCATAATCAGACGCCGAAGGAGCGGCT
Source organism: Phaeoacremonium minimum UCRPA7 (assembly GCF_000392275.1). Lineage (NCBI taxonomy): Eukaryota > Fungi > Ascomycota > Sordariomycetes > Togniniales > Togniniaceae > Phaeoacremonium > Phaeoacremonium minimum. The sequence goes on from NW_006920910.1 coordinate 129,661, forward strand.
TGACTTGAAGCAGCCATCGTATCGAAAGACTGATCGTATTCTGCTCTTCGAGAGCAAGACGTTTGGTCAGGCGCGTTATGTCGAGAAGGCCATGATGAACGTGGGCTATCAAGAGAGTGACAACTTCATCCGGCCGGAGCGTAAGCTTATCAAAGCGAGCGACTCCAATCTCGACGAAGATCTCGAGCAGCTAGCAGGTGCCAAAGCAGATGGTGATGGTTCGCAGCCTGGCGCGTCAAGCCTTGGACGAGTCGAGTATGACATGGACGAGCAAGATGACGTTTGGCTGGAGTCATACAACACTCAGCGCAAAGCTAATGACTTGGAACCTATAACTCGAGAGATATTTGAAATCACCATCACTAAGATCGAGAAGGAGTGGCACGCGCTAGAGAAAAGGATACCCAAACCAAATCCTAAGCCGCCACAGACCCATCGACCGAGATCAAGCTCTGCAGCTGCTGTCAACGGCGAGACGCAAGTTGGCGAGGAGCAGGACAGCAAGTGCGCGATCTGCGACGATGGCGACTGCGAAAATACTAATGCGATCGTGTTCTGCGATGGTTGTGATTTAGCGGTCCATCAAGAGTGTTATGGTGTGCCATTTATTCCTGAAGGACAGTGGATGTGTCGGAAATGCCAACTGGCCGGCCGCGGGATACCCGTAAGTTCTGAACTTTTCGTCGCCTCACCTAGATAGCACGTTAACATCTCGACTGCAGACCTGTATATTCTGTCCAAATACCGATGGTGCTTTCAAGCAGACGAACTCGTCGAAATGGGCCCATCTGCTTTGCGCCATGTGGATTCCAGAAATATCCCTCGGTAACCATACATTCATGGAGCCTGTGATGGATGTTGAAAAGGTTCCTAAAAATAGGTGGAAACTTACGTGCTACATATGCAACCAGCGCATGGGTGCCTGCATACAGTGTGGTAACAAGTCCTGCTACCAGGCATTCCACGTTACATGCGCACGGAGGGCACATCTGTACCTGAAGATGAAGAACAGCCAAGGCGCGCTCGCAGTCTTGGATGGAAGCATGGTCTTGAAAGCTTTCTGCGATAGACACTGCCCGCCGGATTATACAAAGGAGAACTCCGTCTCTCAAGCGACTAGGGAAGCTAAGCGCTTCTACAAGAAAACTATGAAAGGTCGGATCTGGGCTACCAGCCAAGCCTCTGCCCAACAAATAGCCGCAACGCACCGTCACGCCATAACTGAGCACCCACCAGATGAATCACAGATGATCGGGGCCAAATTGAACGGCGGCCCCGGTGACAAAAATAAGGGACAGGGAGGCAAAGTCTGGAAGCTGCCATCCGGGGCCCCAGTTATACCGCAAGCTGTTTTTGATCTCGTCGAATACGGCCTACAACGGTTCACACTACGCAAGCGCAAAGAATTTGTTGGCGAGGCTTGTCGTTACTGGACACTGAAGCGTGAAGCCCGTCGCGGTGCCGCACTGCTCAAACGCTTGCAACTCCAGATGGAGACATTCTCGTCGATGGAGCTTACTCGCCGCAACTTCGTCGCTATGGGACCATCTGGCAAGGCTCGCCTCCAGAGAAGAATTGAATTCGCCGAGACACTCATGAAAGACCTTGAACAACTGAAACACCTCTCTGAAGACATTGTTAAGCGAGAGGTTGATAAACTTGAGCAGGCTGAAATGGAACAAGATTTCGTCGACACCACATATTTCCCTGTTTACAAGCTGTTTCTACCGGTCATTGAGAAAGCTCAGCTGTAAGTCCCAACTTTTCACTGACCTTATTTTTGCCACTAACACCCATGTAGACTTGACAAGAATGTCTTTCAAGACGGTCTTGCAAAGATGCAGACTCAGCTCGACGCACGATTTTATACGACCACCCTTGCCTTCGCCCATGATCTTTGTGAGGTCATAAATGTTGGCATCAACGGTCCTTCTAGGTCAGCTGCAGCCCGATCAATAGACGCATCGCCTACCAAGCATAGCACGTATTCAGAAGCCAGAGATCGTAAGAGGCTTGGGAAACGCATACTGAAGGCAGTGCAACAACAATTAGAGTCGGCCTTACGCGCCGAGGCCGACATCACCTCGAAACCTCTCGACACCCTCCTTAAAGAGCTTGATGGCATGATAGAAGCGAGCCTGGAGCTACGACAACTATCTTCCCTTGCTTCTCATGGAGAGGTCGCCGCTGAAGCGAGTCAGGATGTCATTATGGTCGATGCCCCAAGCGATCACCAAATTACAGTTGCCGATGGGGTGAATGGGGAAGATAAAGACGATTCAGGAGACCCAATGGACGTAGAAGAGGATGCAGCTAGTAAAACCGACAATATCAAGGTCAAGACAGCAAGCCCCCAGAAGGGTGCTAAAGTCAACGGCACAACACCTTCCGGGGATCTTGAGGCCGATGGAGCAGTACAGAAGCCAGATATGCCGGTGACGAACGGAGTGGATGCTGCAGATACTCCGCCGGGAACGAACGGCTATGTACCGGTCTCGAATCCTACGCAAGCAGGCCCTCTTACACCTCCCCAGTCCAATGGCAGTCTGGGCAGAGGACCAACAGATACCCTGACGGAAGGCGGCATCCCATGGTATCTCAAACCATTTGACATTGAAGGCACCACTGCGGTCGAGGAGCAGTGGGCTGGCCGTGATGCCTTACGAGCTCTCAGCGAAGAGCTTACGGATATGGACGATGACGAGCTGAATGACCTTGAGTTTAACGTCGAGGACAGCACGATCACCGCATCCCCCATCAATGCAGTGTCAGAGTCAGCGCCGTCCTCTTCCTCCAAGAAGAAGGGCAGCGCCAACAAGGTTACTAAGCGGTTGAGGCAGTCAACCAGGAGACGATGATTTGGGCAGCAAGATACCCCACCAAATGTATGAATAGGTAGCATTGTTTGATTTCGTTTTTGGCTTCTCGGTTTTTTTTTTCTCCCTCTCTCTTTCACTTGTCCTTGTCCTTGCTGCCCAGGCGATAGAAGCCCCTTGTTTCTTTCCATCGCCCAAGCCTAGCCTGGCAACTGCTAGCTTGACGGTCAACACCTGTCTCAACCCTAGGCCCTGCACCCCGGCGTTTAGACAGGATCTTTTTTTGCTTGTTCCATCTGTTTTCTCTCTGGCACTCTGAGTCTACTACAACATCAAGATGACACGGTTCACTGGCGTTCAAAGGGCAGACACGTAATCCAAGGGGGGAGGGAGAGATTCCGATGCGATGAGAGAGCTGCCCAGGGCAGTGTCTCCTGCGCGAATACTGTATCTAATCCAACCCAAGTACTCTAAATGTGTGCAAATAGGCCATATACACAATTTTGAAACGTTTTACAACAATTCTCAGCCTTAGCCCAGTGTGTCTGCCTCTCCCTCTAAGAGTAGCGTGAGCCATGCCATGGTATCCAGACTTCTTTGAGTCTTCCACCTAGTGATATCATTGTGGACGTGATCGCCAGGAGCTATTACTCAAGTCTCTATTGGAGAAAAGCGTCATGCGTACCCGGCTGTCAAAAGGGGGTCCAAACGGCTAGATAGCCGCATGGGCACCTTTTGGTGATATCTTTGACGTTTTAAAACTTACTTAGGCATGTCATCAATGGTAAAGAACGCCAATGAAGTCAGGCAACCAATTGAGCCAACGCTATACGGCGTGGAAAATTACTTGACAAGAATGCTCCAATTGAGTTGTGGCCTCCTATGAGAGACAGTAGCTCAAGGTCACAATATTTCTAACAGGTGAGGAAAGTGCCAATTTAGGGGGACGACGAATCAGACGTCAGCGAAGATCTGAGATCTCGCGTGAGGAGGAAGGTTATTGCAGATTCTCGAGATGTGACAAAAACGGATCTCCTTAGCCCTTCGAGACTGGGTATTTTGAGTTGATTGGAGCGATCGCGCCAGGCCCATGGTGGGTTTAAAGGGGAATTACGAACGGGCGATGATATCAGGTGATAGCCGCGGGCGGGCGTGTCAATCGGATCGCCAGCGTGCCCCTCCAGCGATGCTGTCATGGTGCCCCAGCGAACGCGGGGCAGAGTGGGAATGGGTCCCAATGGGTTGACGTCTCCCTCTCCAATCTTTTTGAGGCTTGGATGATTGGGGACAGGGATTGCAGCTCGTTCGTTTTGGGATGTTGCGTACACCCAGATCTACACAGAACGGGTATAGATTATTGCCCAGAATAAGAAATCAACTCACCGGAAAATTCTAGAACACGCTTTGGCGGTGTCTGCCAGGGTAAACGGTTCTTCTGACTTTAAGATTGGTAAGGGGTAATACCTCCCTTTCGATGTAGAAAGGTGAATGCAGATGAGTGACGAATGGGAGAGATTCTCAAGCCCAGGCCCCCTTTGACTGTAGTGTATAGGAGTATGTGTGTACTGTTTGTATGCGTAGTATGTGTAGCATGTTAGGAAGCGGTGGAGGAGGTGCTGCAGCTGCAGCAGCTTAGGCCAATCAGGCCAGCGAAGGCTTGGAATGCCTCCGACTCCTCCTTTCTTTCCTTGTCGATGCTGTTGCAGGACTGCTGCTATGCAGTCGTAGAGGTGTGGAGGGGCAGCGAATTGCAATTGTGGCGGCGAAGCTTGTTGGGTAGGCCGGCGCCAAGCGGGCTGCCAGGACGCGGCGTGAATGGTTGGTTGGTATGGGAAGAGCGGGATCCTCGAGACATAGGTACTCTTGGTCCTTTCTCTAGGCGTGATCTTCGTGTCCTGAGAGGAGATGCGCGATCTAGGAGAGAAATAGCGTGGAAGCAATCCTGAGCATGTTTTGTGAGGGCCATGGTTCTGGACCCTTTCGTCTATTCCCCCTCTCACCCGGGTGTCCGTCGCCGTAGACCCCGGCGGCCCTAGATCTAGCGTGACGTGAGGAACAAGACCAAAAACTCAAGGAACTGCCGTGCTGTGGCCCGCCGGCCGTACAATTGCAAAAGTCGAGCTGAGTCGACCAGTATCGTCTCATAGCTCGGGCCTCGGAAGCAGAGGCCTGGGCGGGCGGCGCTCACAGGGCTGGATGCACTACCTCCCTACCACCTTACTCAAAGGAGGTGTGGAGAGGTGAGATGAGATGGTGCTATGGAGAGCTGCCGGGGTCTGTCTGTTAGTCGGTAGTGCTCGGTGGCATCCGGTTGGGCAGAGAGGAATGCTTGTCGCTCGTCTCGAGATGGCTGACTGAGAGACTATTGCGAACTTGCAAATTTCTCATGTTGGTGGGGTTTGTATCTCTGATGGAAGTTCTAGAGACCTTTTCACAGAATTGAAATAGTCTCACCTGTCGCGGAGTTTCCGTGCTAGGGTAGACTCATCGACGACCATCAAGAGGTATTAGTAATGTAGGCCTCAATGTGTCAACTCTACCAGATGTTCGGTGGCAGAGCAGCGTTCGTGTTGCTGAGGTGGAGAGCAGATGGCCTGATGGATGGTGTCGTCGTCGTCGTCTCCCCCCTGACGTTAAAAGGCGAAACCACACCTAACCTTACCCAACCCGATTGCCGATTTATGTCCAGAAGCTGTAGGGTCAAGTGAGAAAAGTGACAAGCCCGCGTATTGCAACTGTCACATCCCTGTGTAGGACCCTCTTGCTGCTATTATTGTTAGACGCCCGCTTAATTGCGTCGTCTCAAGGTGAGTAGCAAGTCGGAAACGGCAACAGCAATGGGACCCTGCAAGGAAAGAGCAGCCAGTCGCGACTCGAGGTGGCTGCCATTCGAGAAACGCGAATTGGGGGCGCTTTAAAAAGGCAAGCACTTCACTTGACTGTACATGCACCACTGCCACAGCCCATTCAAGCCGCGGGGAAGCTGGGAAAGGGTGAATCAAAGGGAACGGAAAGGGAGACACACGCACTTGCGTTTTGCTCATCAAAAAAGCCCTGCGTCAACGTTAGCAGATGAGACTCTCAGGAAAAGGTCTGGACGCGTAGGGGGGCGGCTTAGCAAAGTTTAGGCTGTTAAGGCACGTCCACCCACGCGCCATACCCAAGATGCCTAGGTACCCTAGGCCTGTTAGGTGCAGTACCGTACCGTACAGTACAGTCCCAGAGGTTCCTCAGGTAGGTACCTCAGGTAGGTAGGCAGGTAGGGGGAGGGTCTGACCTTTCCACCCATTGGGACACCCGGGCTTTCACATCAGCCATACCTACCTTACCTGCCAGCCTACCCCCTCCCGCTGCGCTGCCGATGGTCGCCCTCCTCCCTTTTTGACCCTGCGAAACACCACCAAGGCGACTAGCACCTCGATTTTTTCTGACGTCCTTGTCCTGACCGACAACAACTCTCTCCTCCTCCTCCCTGACCAATCCACCCCCCCAAAACGGCGACATCGATTTTCACATCACCTCCAGGTGCCCAGCGACGCAGTTAGTCTGCCTTTTATCCTCCCAGTGATTGAGCCTAGTCTCTGTCAGAAAATCTGCATCATCAAACACTCCATCCGTCCGCCGCTCAGTCGTGACGGTGTAGCAAGCAAAAAAAGCGATCGATCGTTGGGAACAAAACCCACACAGCAAGGCGCGGCTGCCTGGGTTTTCTCGACCACAAACCACCACGCCCCAAACTCTCTTCAGCCTTTCTCTAGGCTTTGCGAGATTCATATCTTGCTGGCGACGAGCTGTCTAATATCGACAGCCCCCTTTTGACGAACGTCGATTAAATTTTCGACTCGACGCGGCCCCATCCAAAACAAAACTCCTGTGGCTTAGCGATTCACGTCACAGCCCTCGACCCCCGCCCGCTGCTGCTGCTGCCGCTGCTGCTTGAAGCTATCAACAACGACCTTGGTGGCCAACAAAGCAGCCAGTTCCCATACGAAAGTGACAAATCTCACGGTAGAACCTGCTAGATACTGTGCAGAGGTACCACGACGACAGCAGCTTTCTTTCTCGGAAAGCCACCCACAGCTGGGATCACTTCTGATTGTATGTGACTTCCAATTCTTGCAACACCCCATCTGCCCCTCCCCTCGCCAACACTCGGCATCACTTCAACCTTCATCTTTCGATCAAAAGTGTTTTCTAAGCATCAGAGGATCTAATTGCAGTTTTGTGTTCATAGTTTCCAGAGGTGCATCAATCTCGCAATAACCGACAATTAGCTGATCTCGCCCACACGTCCTTTGGCCTGATCGCCCTCAACCGGCCTTTCCGCCGCACCCTCCCTCTCCTGCACACCTTCCCCCCTCCGGGTGCAGACACATACACACAATGGCGGACCAACACGAAGTTGATCTGGACTCCATAATCGACCGCCTCCTTGAGGTCCGTGGCAGCCGCCCAGGCAAGCAGGTCCAGCTGCTGGAGGCTGAGATCCGTTATCTCTGCACTAAGGCTCGCGAGATTTTCATTTCTCAGCCCATCCTCCTCGAGTTGGAGGCCCCTATTAAGGTATGCTTGCAATCCCCAGTACTTGATTACTCCTAGCACCGTTTTCGATTTTCCTACGAACCATGGCTGATCCTGTCCTTTCCCCAGATCTGCGGAGATATCCACGGTCAATACTATGACCTTCTGCGTCTATTTGAGTACGGTGGCTTCCCTCCCGAGGCCAACTATCTCTTCCTTGGCGACTACGTAGATCGAGGAAAGCAATCGCTCGAGACCATCTGCCTTCTCCTGGCCTATAAGATCAAGTACCCCGAGAACTTTTTTATCCTCCGTGGCAACCATGAGTGCGCCTCCATCAACCGAATCTACGGTTTCTACGATGAGTGCAAGCGTCGCTATAACATCAAGCTGTGGAAGACTTTCACCGACTGCTTCAACTGCCTCCCTATCGCTGCTATCATCGACGAGAAGATCTTCACTATGCATGGCGGTTTGAGCCCCGATCTCAATTCTATGGAGCAGATCCGTCGCGTCATGCGCCCCACAGATGTACGTACCCTCACTTTTCCTCGGGGTTCCATCTTCCAGCAAAGCCCTGAGCTACCAGACATATGCTGACTATGGCCTATAGATTCCTGACTGCGGTCTGCTTTGCGACCTGTTGTGGTCAGACCCGGACAAGGATATCACCGGTTGGAGCGAGAACGATCGTGGTGTCTCTTTCACATTCGGCCCCGATGTGGTATCTCGATTCTTGCAGAAACACGACATGGACCTTATCTGCCGTGCTCATCAGGTTGTTGAGGACGGCTACGAGTTCTTCTCGAAGCGTCAACTCGTCACTCTGTTCAGCGCTCCGAACTACTGTGGAGAGTTCGACAATGCGGGTGCCATGATGAGTGTGGATGAGAGTCTCCTCTGTTCATTCCAGGTAAGATTTGCAAGCGTCTGTCTACGAGATACGTACTTGATTGCTAACTCGAAACCTTTAGATTCTCAAGCCCGCTGAGAAGAAGCAAAAGTACGTCCATGGCCTCGGAGGCAGTAGACCCGTCACTCCTCCCAGGAAGCAGTCCAAAACCTAAGTTAGAATTTATGCGAACTCTTTGTCTTGTTCTAGGTTCGGACGCCGATAATCTTCTCAAACCGCAACACCTCGAGGTCTCTCGCGAATCCTCAACGACCGCCACTTCGATCCGCATGCCCAAGGCCTACCGCCTCCTCCTTTTCCGCCTCGTCTGACACTCGTCAGTCTCGATATCATGACCTGCGACCCCGGTTGACCTTACGATGCCTGCTTCTTCCCGACGAACCCTCTCGAAAACCTCGAAAACCCTGTCCTGGCTTGTCGCTGAGGGAGTCAATTTTTGATCCGATGCCTTACCCCAACCATTATTGATGGGGCTATAAATAATACACGCGTGTTGCTTGCTCTCTGGAGTGGCCAACTTCGCTGATGCACGTCGAGACTCAAAAGTGATTCGCGACCCGCACTCTTGTTTGGCAATTGTACACTCTTTTTTTCTTTCTACACGATCAAGCATGAGAGGTTATCGGCTCTCTCCTCCCACTAATATGCCACCGGCACCTTTAGCTTCACCTGCACCCATGATCACGACGTACGAAGTCATGTCTCGTGGGATCAGAGCATTGCACGGACGGAGGAAATGGCTGGATGAAAGACGAATTCTGTTTTGGACCCATCTTACAGATACCCTCGTCTATTGCATGTTCTGCATCGTCATTGGTCTGTACAATTCCATAGGGTCGCATCAAGAAGCATGGTAGCCCCCAGGGCTTTGACTGGATCATGCCTTGTAAGGTCTGGCTGGTAGAGCGCTTGGATGTCTGGAAGCGAGGGACACTCAACATTGCTTAGGGGGTGGATCGGTCCGGTGGTTGACCGGATGAGGATTTCCTTAACTCGATGATTATCTCTGAGTCATGTTACATGCTTTTCTGCGATTCCTTCGTACTTTGTCTTATGTGGTTGATGCTCCAGGAGGCCGCGGGCCTGGCCTGGTCTTTGCTTTTCCTTTCCACCGAAGATCTGCAGGGGGTTCATAGCAGATCTCGGGCTTGAAGCAGCTTACTTGGTCACTGAGGGCTTCACGGGGGCATGTGTTCGAGTATATGACTGGAGGATAGGTGACGTTGGGAAGGGGATGGACGGCCTTGTCACAACCCTTCAATCATCCGCGATGAATACAATGACGTATGGTACACATAAAAATCAATTGAAACTGCGCCACCACTTCAGTCTGGTTAGATCATGTTGTGAATGCCATGTGATGCCTCGCATTACGTGATTTCTCGCACGGTAACCTGTAGTGTTGTAGCCATTAGGCTCATACATAAAGCTTCTCTCAGTCCCTGAGATTAGGGGAAGCTTCTTAAGATGAAAATATGTCTTCTATGAGCAGTCCTCGCACACCTCCTTCTTCTCCTCGCCCTGCTCTCCTGCCTTAGCATTCTGCTCCTGAGATGCCGACGCGTCGTCCGATCCCAGATAACCACCGCCAGCATGGCCCTCAGCTTCGAGCCGCGCCCGCTCCTTTGCGGCAAGTTTCTGCCGCACAATGTTGTTGGCCACCTCGGGCGGCTCCTTCACCAGCGGCCGCACGCCGCCAACACCGCCGCCGGGGTTGACGCGCTGGATGGGGTTGCCGCCCCATTGCGAGTGCAGCGGCGGCGGGCGCGGCTGCGAGCGCTCGATGGCGTCCTTGAGGAGGTCGCCTGGGCGGGGGCGGTGGTGGTGGTGCTGCTGCTGCTGCTGCTCCGTCCTCTCCTCCTCTGGCTTCTCGTCACCCCCTGCTGCCGATGCCGATGCGCCTGAGGCGGACGCCAGTGCCGAGTCCGGGGCTGGGGCGTCTGAGCCGCCGGCCTTTGCGCCGTGGTCCCGATCCACGTGGCCGAGGTCGCGGCCGGGCTCGATGACGTCCCGCACGCGGCGCTTCAGCTCCTTGGTCTCGGGGAAGCCGCCGTCCGTCTGGCGGTCCCACAGGACCTTCTGCTGCGTGGACGGCTGCCCGTCGCCGTCGGCCATGGCGGAGACGATCTCTACCACGAACACGCCGCCTGTTGCGGGCTGCAGGGCCACCTCGCCGAGGGAGGTGGAAAAGGTGGACAGGAGCTCTTGCGCGAACTGGGGCGAGGGGTTAGCATGGCTGTCTTCACTATGGCTGGGTGTCGGCCATGTTGGATGTTCTCTAGATGTAGAACAGTAGCATAGGAACTGGTATGGCGGTTTGGGAGTGCGAGTGGGAGTGTTGAAAGTGACGTATGCGGGGGACCAGGTCAGGTCCAACTTACATATGCGGCTCTCAGCATCCACTTGCACTGCGTACAGAACTTGATAGTCACCCTGGGAAGAGGGAAGGGAGATGTTGTTACGGTACTGTCTGTCATGTCTGAGGAGGGGGGCCAGGGCCGTATAAATAAATACAAGGAACAGGCCGGACTGTTTCTTGGAGAAAAGCTGAATCCAACTTCTTCCAGAGGTATGCTCAATGTTGCGTAATTGGCGTTGGGCTGTGACCTGACTGGTAGTGTAGTGCAGCTAAGCTTAATGAAAAGAGCCAAGGCGCGCCCGCCCAGCTGGGTCGGCAACTGGGCTGAATTTAGAACCTGCAGAACGCCTAACGACTGGCCAGATGGAGCTGCTGGGAGGCGCTTCTACTCCTCCGCTAGGGCAATAAATGTCGAGAACTCAAGGGCAAAGAAGCTGAATGATAAGAGCCGTGAGACTCATTGGGACTCGGAGATTCTGTCTTGCTATATGTCCATCAACTAAAGTTATTTAAAGGCAGTAATCTCTTGTTCAATGAAAATGATTCCATCCCTTGGAGGAGTAGATGGCCCAATCGAGAGGCCTAGTGCGTCCTGTACGGTAGTCGATTCAGCGAATGAGCAGTGATCGTCTGCACCTTGGAGAATATGTATATATCTGTGCTTTTCAGCTTCACTTTGACTGCTTATACGGAGATCGCAAGAATTATGCTCAGAACGGGAGATGTGGTTCTATGTAGAGAGCTTCAATCACGAGCAGGACCTCGCCATCAGTCCTGATTTGGGTGCAGAGCCAGCGAAGCTTCCGTCTTCTGGACTAAGGCCACTTGTGCGCCTGACGGATAGCAACGTAGCTGTACAACAACAGGTCTGACAATTGGTGAATGCTATCAAACATTGTACTAGTCCGATTCTGATCCCGTAAATCTCACGTTGAAGACGAGGCCGGCTTCCATATCTCTTCAAGATCAAGGGCAGGTTCAGAGGACATTGCGTTCGTACAGAATATATTCACAGGTGAAGCGGCTAGGGTCGAGAAACTACATGAAAAAGGAAACGTAGAAACCAAAGTATTACATGCTGAAGAGCTTCTCTGCTGTTCCGCGTTCCCCTAACAGCGAGAAAAGTGTATGAAAAGACCATTATCGTTACCGCCGTTCACTTAAGAGAAGCGACCCTCGCCTCGAGGGCAGGTCAAAACGGCGGCCTGTGTGTGGTATCGGTATAGCGGTCGTCTCTGATCGTTTCCACAGTTTCTTGCCTCCCCCTTCACGACCTAGGCCACACAGCAGCCACTGCTCTCAAAAAGAGATGCCCTTTTTCGTTTTGCAGCAACGCCGAAAGTCAAGAGAAACCCGACCATCCGTAGACAGCTTCGACAGATTGCCGGCTGGGTCTTCTCTACGGTCTGCATTCATCGTAGCGATAGCCTTACATAACCACACAGCAGCCGCCGCTCTGTTGGGGAGCGTACGGATCCTCACCCTTGGGAACGACTCCCCACACCGAAGGGACCATGTAATCTCGAGTGCTGTTGCAGTAGGCAATGATGCTAGAAAACATCCTCTGTCAGTTCACTGTACCCAAGAAATAGCTTATTAGATGTGGTCCGTGAGCACTCACCTCTTGCTGGCCTGGCTGACGGGAATTCGTTCCCTCTCGAGATCCTCGCGCAGTCGGCTGTTGAGCTCTGTCAATCGACGCAGCTTCAGATCTGCCATGCTCTGCTTGTTCTTCTTGATTTGCGACGGGTCGCCGACGTCTCGGCTTGTGTACTGAGGCATTTTGGGCGCCAGGTTGGAGGATGTGGTAGAGGAATGATCGTGGCTGCTGATTCGCGCGGGTGGGAGAGGTGAAGGAGAGGCTGCGGCGGATGGTGAGATCGCTGGCGGGTGGGAGCTTTGGGGTTGCTGCTCGGGAAGCGGTGGTGAAGATGAGGATGATTGAAGTGCCGCCTCGTGGTCCTGCTCCTGCAATGACATTGTCCTCGTGTCAGTCCCGTGACAACCTAATTGATGGGGGTGCCCTTGTGTCTTCCCGTCCCTGGGTGTCGACTGTCACGTCGCCCGCTTTGTTGCAGAGACGGGACGAAAACGTTCCGACAAGCTTTTCGTCCCGACCGGGCATATCGCACCCGACGGACGTTGGCAGGAACCAAGAAAAGATCAAGAAGGAGAGGTCGACGACTTACAAGTGAGGCTTAGCAATTGCCCAGATTGGCAACGACGGGCGAAAGAAGGCGCGATCGATGAATTGGAATGTACCGAATTGAAGGAGGGAGTGGAATGGGCTGGAATGGATGAACGGCACGAATGCACGCACACAAGAGAATTGAGGCTGCTCTGTGGTGTTGTGTGGTGTGGTGGTGTGCGGGAAGGGAGGCTAGGGAGGCAGGAAGATAGACAGACAGGTAGGCTCGTAGGCTCACAGGCACAGGGACAGGCACACTTGGCTGCACCGTACTCACTGAACAGTCTCCTGGGTGGTCTTTCTCTCTCCTGTTCGGAGTCGGATTGGGGGTGGGGAGGCCAAAAGCAAGCGGAATTGGAGAGGAAGGAGGTTCATTGGCCAGGCAAGGGCCGTAAAATTGGGCTCGACAGTAGCGAGGGGGACGCTCGGGCCCACAACGCGATCCTGCCATTCTTTGGGGACGCTGGAAATGAGTGCCTCCTTATTACTGCCTTCTTACTACTATACTAGGGAAGTAGTTAGGTAACATACAGAAATCCCCTTGAAAACGCTCCCCGTTCTTGCGTCCAGTAACTGCATAAGGGTCGGAGTGTTTGTACCATTTCGTCCTAGGTCCTAAGGTCAAATACCTACCTGCAAATATGACCTCTGCCGCGCCATAAATGCTGAGGTGCACTCTGTCCCTTGCCTTCTGTTCCAGCGCCCCATTTCAAAACGCCAAATTCGCGTGCTCTTGCTGCTGCTCAGGTGGCGTTGATTTTGGAAGAGCGACTGATCAACAAACAGGTACAGAGGAGGCACGGCAATCTGTTGAATATCTCCTTGTGACTGTATCGTGAGGTGCTTGTATAGGGCCCAGTGTCCGAAGACTACTGCACCTCAGTAGGCCTGGCTGCATAATGGTCAGATTTTCTCTAGGTAGACGAAGTGCCACTCTACCTACTCCTGCCACAGTCGTTCCGGCCCGCAAGTATGCAGTAAATCATCATCACCATCGGTCGGTCGGGTTTAAGCGGGCTGACTGGCTCCTAGTAGGAGGACAGGAAACGCGAACTCGAGAGCCCCACCTCATTGTCCCTCAAACCATCACGAAAAGGCTCGGTAGAGCTACAAAGACAGCACACAACACAGAGCTTTGGCGCCTTCTTATATGTGACTCAACAGCAGCACTGTCACAGGTGAAAACAGTCATTGTAATAGCTAGAACTACTCACCCAAATTATGCCACAAATCCACATCCATCAAACGTCGTCATCTGCCTGCTCTCTTGTTGTTGGAATCACGTGCGGCCAGCGCCCAATCACAGCCAACCGTCAGCCCCGCTCCACCTGGGAATCCCACATCCCACACAGAGAATTCGCAAAAATTCATCATTCCGCTTGGGCCCTCTCCAAGTTTCGAAGATTTCTCCCCCGACGAGGACTTCACCCAGTCGAGTGCAACAGCTAAAGTCATCGAGCCCTTCGTGTCTTGACTTGCGCTGCATCTCAACTCTCCGGTAACTCTTCTAACAGGCTTAATCTTGCCTAGAAGAGGTTGCCCATCATGGTACGTTCTATCTGGTGGCATTCTGTCTCGTCAGCCTGGTTACCCCTCAGATCCATGGAATCATCGCTGCTCTCTCGCTGCCACCATCTTTACCACGACTTCCAACATCTAACTAATAGTGTGATCATAGCCTCCTCCACCGCATCAAAAGCCCGAAAATGTCCTGAAGCGCGCCCATGAGCTCATCGGCGTCAACCAGACGCCGGCGGCTCTTACCCTCCTCCACGAGCACATCACCAACAAGAGATCCCGAAATGTTCCCATCGTGTCGCTGGAGCCGGTAATGCTCCTTTTAGTTGAGCTTTCCGTTGAACAGAAGAAAGGAAAACTCGCCAAGGACGCGTTATATCAGTACAAGAACATCGCCCAGAACACGAACGTTGGAACCATCGAGCTCGTTCTAAAGAAGTTTATCGAGTTGGCCGCCGAGAAGGTCACCGCTGCGCAACAGAAGGCAGATGAGGTCCAGTCCACCCTCGAGGCGACGACTGGCACTGCCAGCGTCGATGACCTCGAGGCCAGCGAGACACCTGAGTCCATCCTGCTTGCCACCGTATCTGGTGAGCAGTCTCGGGACCGCACGGACCGCGCCATCGTCACGCCCTGGTTGAAGTTCCTCTGGGAGGCGTATCGAACTGTGCTGGACATCCTCAGAAACAATGCTCGACTTGAGCTGCTTTACCAGAGCACTGCTATGCAGGCTTTCGATTTTTGCCTCAAGTATACCCGAAAGACCGAATTCCGCCGTCTTTGCGAACTCCTCCGCAACCATGTCCAGACCGCGGCCAAGTACTCGACCCAGATGCATGCCATCAACCTGAACGACCCGGATACTCTGCAACGCCACCTTGAGACGCGCTTTCAGCAACTCAATGTTGCTGTCGAGCTGGAATTGTGGCAGGAGGCTTTCCGCAGCGTCGAGGATATTCACACTCTCCTCAACTTGAGCAAGCGCCCGCCTAAGAACATCATGATGGCCAACTACTACGAGAAGCTCACCAGAATCTTCCTCGTCGGCGAGAACTACCTTTTCCATGCCGCAGCATGGGCTCGCTATTACAACCTCCTCCGCCAGTCAGCTGCTCTCGTTGCGACTGGCCAAAGCAAGAAGTCCGACAACCCTCCTGCTTCTGAGGCAGATCTCCAGAAGGCTGCTTCCTTCGTCCTACTGTCGGCCTTGTCCATCCCTGTTATTAGCACGACCAGGTCTCGTGGTGCTATGGTCGACTTCGATGAGGCGAAGAAGAACAAGAACTCCCGCCTCACTCATCTTTTGGGGATGTCACAGGCACCTACTCGAGCTGGCTTGTTTAGGGATGCCTTATCCAAGGCCCTGCTCCGCCGTGCCCGGCCCGAAATCCGAGATCTCTATAACATTCTTGAAGTCGACTTCCACCCTCTTTCCATCTGCCAGAAGATCTCTCCTATCCTTGCTCAGATTGGAGCCGACTCCGAGATGGAGAAATATGTCCTGCCTCTTCAACAGGTCATTCTTACCAGGCTGTTCCAGCAGCTGTCTCAGGTCTACGAGACAGTGGATTTGGAGTTCGTCGAGAGCCTTGCCCAGTTCCCTGAGCCTTTCCAGGTTACCCGAGCCACTATTGAGAAATTCATCATGAACGGCAACAAGAAGGGAGACCTTGCTATCCGCATGGACCATGCTACTGGTGTCTTGAGCTTCGACAATGACATCTTCTCCTCTGCCAAGGCTACTCACTCTGGTTCCGGTGCTGGTTCGGCTGAGGCTGACGGCAGCTCAGTCCAAAGACTGCAGAGCACTCCCTCTGAGATCGTGCGCTCGCAGCTTACTCGGCTGGCCAAGACGCTTTACACTACGTGCTACTATATCGATCCTACATTCAATGAGGCTCGCATCAAGGCCCGCGAGGCCGCCTTGCAACGTGCCAAGTCTGGTGCTGACAAGGAGCACCACGACATCCTTGCCCGAAAAGAGATAATCCAGAAGCGCAAGGAGGAAGCGTCAGAGCTCAAGGCGCGCATTGAGAAGGAGAATGCCAAGGCCAAGCGTCTCCGTGAGCAGGCCCTGCTGGAAGCTGAGAACCAACGTCTGCAGCAGGAGCAGAAGGAACGCGAGCTGAAGAGAATGCAGAAGGAGCGTGAAGAGATCCACGTTCGTGAGATTGAGAACACAATTAAGGAGCTCAAGCTCGGCGGAACTAAGGATCTTGGCATCGATCCTGAGGAGCTGGCGACCATGGACAGCAGCCGTCTCCGAGCTATCAAACTCGCCCAGCTCGAGCGTGAGAAGAACGACGTTAATGAGAAGATGCGCATCACTGGAAAGCGTATTGATCATTTGGAGCGTGCGTTCCGAAAGGAAGAGGCAAAGAAGCTTGCCGAGGACTACGACAGGCAACGTGCCGCTGATATTGCGGCTTACGAGAAGATGAAGGAGGAGACGTTGAAGGAGGCAGAGGAGAAGCACAAGGAGAGCGTTGAGCTCAAGCATCGCCTAAGCCGTCTCATGCCATTCTACGACTCTTTCAAGGAGAATCTGCACAGGAAGCGCCATGATGAGTTTGAGAAGCGCCGCCGTGACGCAGAGAAGGAGCTGGAGCGACAGATTGCGGCTCGTAAGAAGGAGTTCCGCGAGCGCAAGCTCCGAGAGAAGAGGGAGCGCGAGGAGCAGGAGAGGGCACTGCGCGAAGCAGAGGAGCGTGCCGCCAAGGAGAAGGAGGAGCGCGAGCAGAAGGAGGCAACGCGCAGAGAGGAGATGGCGAAGCTGAAGGCCCAGCGCGAGGCAGAGCGCCAAGAAACTCTCGAGAAGGCAGCCCTTCAAGCTCGCCGCGAGGAAGAGGCTCTTGCCAGACGGAAGGCCGAGCGGGAGAAGGCTTCTGCTGGTCCTCCGTTGAGGCGGGATACCCCAACTGGCCGTACTGTGCCCGTGATGGAGCGCACGGATTCAAACGAGCGCTCGTCTGGTCCTCCACGTCTGCAGCTTGCGGGTAGCAAGCCAAGCTGGCGTGACCGTGAAGCTGCTAAGTCCTCTGGCGCGCCCTCGGCACCCGCAGATGTTGCTCCCCCTGCTGCTAAGCCAGAGCCGCCTGCTGAAAGGACAGACTCAGCCGAGCGGTCATCCGGCCCACCTCGACTACAGCTCGCGGGTAACAAGCCCAGCTGGCGTGAGCGTGAGGCCGCCAGGGTCGCAGGAGGTGCTCCAGCAGATAGGAACGGCCCTCCTCAAAGGACAGCATCTGGCCGTGGAGCTCCTCTTGACCGTGTCGGATCCGGCAGGGGAGAGAACGGGCACGACGAGTCACCAGCCGCCGCTCCCGAGCCTCTCAAAGCAACGGGTGCTCCGGGCAAGTACGTGCCCAAGTTCCGCAGGGCAGAGGGCAACTAAGCAACAGCGGAGAGGCCAACCACTGCAGCTTGCATTTGGAGTTCAGGTTTTCACTTAGGGCTTGTTAGGCCACATCTGGAAAGGGGCTATCTGTATTCTATCTGGCATGCTAGAGAGAGCTGCACGAAAGATCGGTGCCCCTTGGTTGATAGGGGAACGTCGTCTAGAGAATGGAATGAATACATGCCTAGTTCAACTCACTCTGGTCTACCTACCTAAGTGCTACCATATACTTGAACGTAGTAGCATCATCTAATGAGGAAAAGTATTATTATGTCGCAACTCATGTAATCGGTCTGTCTGTGTGTATGTTGTGATCCCAGATGTGCTGGAAACCCTGAGGCAGGTATCAAGATATTGTGTAGCAAGGCGTCACGAAGCAGAAGCCTTATAAAGAGGCCTCAAAATACGTGAAAGATTTCTACCTCGACTAGTTGGTGTGCCATTGCAGCATTACATCTGTGCGTCCGCGACTGAATGAATGAGTGGATGCAGTCTGGTTTGTTTCGTTTCATCTGCTCTGTAACCTCGTATGCACGGATATCATCTTTTTTCTCAGCTGTGCATTGCCGAGTGCCCCGAATCGAACGATGCAGCAGGAGCCCCGAGCGGCTGAAAAGGACTCAACACTGGGCGGATGGACCCTCAGAGATGGGCGTCTTTTGACACATGGTGGCTGCGTGGCGCTGAAATTCAGGGACGCTGCTTTCACGCGCGGACTTGCCCAGGAGGAGTGGAGGCAGCCGGATGAGGTTCGATGGGCTTGTTGAGGCGTCACGATGGCTTGCGGAATTGTGGGTTAAGGCCCTGGACTAACAATAGAACAGAGGCCATGTGCGATGAGGTCTGTATTTTGGTCTTGGCTTGTAATTATATTGACGCGTAACTGTAGAGAGCTACATTTGAAATGCAGTGTAAGTGACGGTTTAGGACATGCTTCAACCTGTCCCAAGCTATCGGTCTGCAAATCTACACGTACAAAAAGAGCCTTGTGGGGACTGTTTGTGCTGATCGATGGGGGCAATTGTCGAGCTGCCGAGTCGAAATCAGGACATGCCGGATGCTGATCCTCTTCGCTCCCAGCCGGATCAGCGACTGGCGGGGACGTTGCGATATCTCGTCACTTTTCTGCAACCTCGATCCGAGCTCTCCAGATGCTGTGTAAACAGACTCACGAAACAACACTCGGACTTCTCCCATTTCTTGGTATGTTGGCCGCCCTCCTTTGTTCCTACGATTTCACAAGGCCTGAAAAACAGGTCGAGGGTGGTATCAGATTCATTTTGGCTGTCATGGCCCTTCGTCACCGTGCATCTTCCCATCAGCAATGGTTTGCCTCGCTTCCATCGGGCACTTTCTACGAATGGCTAGCCTGCTCATTACCTAGGTACCCTATCCCCTTCCACCCACAGGCCCTGGCCTGCAGATGCCAAATAGGTTCATAACAGTGTCGTATTAAACATAGTACACTCTTTTTCTTGTCATTTGCCTTGACATTGGATGCGACCTCTCATGTCAGCGGCACATCACACATCACATCCCATCCCATCCCATCCCATCCCATCCAGCCAAGATGATCCGAGGTCAGTCCACAGCGCACGCTACCCACTCGCTTGTCTTGTGAGCGATTATCATGTTGCCAAAGCCATGGATGCACTGCACGTGGTTGCACGGGCTGCACAGGCAACACGAGCATACAAGCTCCGCAGTATTCATGACTAGACGGTGCATCAACAACACCTCTCCCCACCGGGGCAGTGCTGGCACACTGTTGGTTGCATCAGTTCGACGAGAGAACCATCGAGGAGGCATCGGCTGATGGGACTGCTAGGATCTAACCAGTCCTTAGACTCTTCCGGATTCTGGTATGCCGAATTTCTTCGGGCGGCACGATCGTCTTCTTCTTTCTAGCTTCGACATGTCGTCGTGAAGAAACTTCTCTCCGAGACTATCACATAGAATAGTATAGCTCAGCATCCCGTCGTCTGTGGGGTCTACCAAACCCGCGCTTTTCTTTCTCTCGACTCTGGCTCTCGGCCCATGTCCTAGCAGAGAACTTTTTGGCGAGAGCCTACAGAAAAGCAGAGGCAGAAGAGAGAGACTAACAGAATCCCTACCGCCTGTGGATGCCACCTCTTCCCAAATCGGCCTCGACGAGGAGTGCTTGGATCCGGGGACAGGCCTAGACCCAGGCACTTCTCAGTGCAGATGGCAGGGATCCGGGCTCTAATGCAGGTACCGCTCAGGGCTCATCAGAGCACTAGCCAGGCTGGCCAGTCAGGGGAGCCGTCATTTCGCCCGGGGCTGCTAGGACGTTTATTCTGGTCTATTGGCATTTGGGGTCTGCAATTGGCCGGCGGCACCGTTTAGGTCTTGGCCTGGTCCCCTGCCTTGCCGCTTTGGGCACCCTGGACCGGATCCCGACCAGGGGAGCTACTGACTCTATCTCTTCGGCCGTCACCTTTTTTTCTTCTTCGCGCTCACAATGGCAAGAAGACATACACCAAGTAAAGGACCACGAGTGTGTTGCCGAATGAAGCAAAACAGCTACCTAGCTACAGTACCTACCTTGCCGCTCATCAAGTCACCGTGCCATCCATCCACCGAGGCAATATCACCGTTGCAGCTAGCTCTTATACCTTTGGAGCTGAGGGACCTGGCTTCTGGCTTCTTTACGTCAACGGCGCTCGTCCTCCTCGACCTGGTTGTTGACCCTCTGGCCGGTCGTCCGATGGCTCCGATGGCCTTTTCTGACGGCCTCATCCCCAGGTCTACCTAGCTACCTACTCTCGCTTCCTTTAGCCGCCCTGTGTTATGTGTTATTTATTATTATTATTACATCCAGATTCAGTTTGGATGGCTTCCGGGTCTCGGTACTAACAGAAATCCGTGGTGATGCCCCCCAGACTTTAGGATTGCCATGACTCTGTTCGGCCATGCACCATGCTAGCTCTGAAGCCAGCAACGGTCGAGCCAGGTGCGGGCTCTACTTTACCTGGGCAGTCTACTTTAGTCTACCTTACATGGTACGCTATGCAGTTGCAGTGCCGTGCACTGGCTCAATCCTACCTACATGTACCTACAGTACCACGATGTCAACGCCCAAGCGGGCCCATCTGGCGCATCGTGCCCATCGTACCTGCCCTTTTGTGTGTACCGGTACTCGACCGTATTCTCCTTGCGGAGGTACTATGCAGTAGGTGCAATGGAACCCCCCTGGCTCGTGGCACTGCCCACCCGGCGAGCTCCCCGCCCAATCGCACCTTCCCCTGCCCTTGGTTACTCTTGCCGGTTGCTCTGCTTTGCATTTGCATGCGAGAGCAGTATAAGGTGCTGGTGATGCCTCCTTCCATGTGTTTTCTGCTCGGTAGCCGTTTCCTCGTCGTCTTTGACTCTGGGGTGGTGCACCGACTCTTCGTCGCCTTTTCTTCCTTCCTTCTCTATCAGACCATACACTCGTTTCTTGGAAGCCATTCGTTGCTTCTGTCACTCGCTTTACACCACCATGGCCTCCTTCAGGTCTCTGGCTGCTCTTGCAGCTCTTTCTCTCGTTCAAAATGTTCACTCGTGGAACATCGATCTTCCTATTTGCACTGAACCCTTCCAGCCCTTTGTGTACTCGGGATGTTATCAGGATCTCAAGAACCCCAATGCTCTGATCTTCAGGAGCGACCTCGACACTCAGAGCATGACGGTGGAGCTCTGTGTTGCTGAGTGCAAGGGTGGGTGAAGCCCGTGCTGCACATATGATATGCCTCAGAAATACTAAATTCTCATACAGGTAATGGCTATCGCTATGCTGGTCTGGAGTATTATGGTGAATGCTATTGTGGAACCAGCGTCAATGGTCCCCAGGTCGACGAGTCCGAGTGCACGTTCCCCTGCACTGGTAACTCATCGGAGACATGCGGAGGGAACAGCTTCATCAATATCTGGCAAGACACTACGTTCCCCACGGAGGAGGCGACCATTGCGGACTACGTCTCCCTAGGCTGCTACACCGACGACTCTGACAGTGGCCGCACCCTCTCCTATCCTATGGACAATGTCGACTCGGCCACCATGACCACCGAGATCTGCCTGGATGCCTGCAAGGACGCCGGCTTTCCGTTCGCCGGCACTGAGTATGGCGGCGAGTGTTGGTGCGGTGTCGTTGTTGGCAACTTCTCCACCTCGGCCCCGTCTGATGAGTGCTCCATAGCCTGCAACGGCGACTCCAGTGAGATCTGTGGTGGCCGATCTCGCCTGAATCTGTATGTTGCCCAAGATCTCGAGTCGCTCCAGCCTTGTGGCTATGTGCCAAGCTCTTCGTCGTCCTCAGTCTTGCCGCCGACCAGTTCCACGAGCTCGGTCAGCTCAACCAGCTCTGCGTCTACGTCATCCACGTCGACCACTTCTTCTCAGCCCGTGACATCATCCAAACCTGTCACATCGTCTACGACAAGCTCGGTAAAGACATCATCTACCACGTCTTCCTCTACCAAGAAAACATCATCTACCACAACTTCATGCAAGGAAACAACCACGAGCAAGCCGAAAACCACCTCGACGAGTACGTCAACCAAGAAGACGTCGACGACGACCTCACCTTGCAAGGAGACAACTACGTCAAAGACAAGCTCAACGAAGACAACGAAGACAACATCTACCACAACGCCTTGCACTACTAGCAAGGGCCAGCCGCCAAAAACCACGTCTTCGACGACAATCTCAACCACCACCTCAAAACCAGTAACCACCAAGCCACCGGTTTCAACCACATCCAGCGCCGCTCTGTGCACCTCAACCGTGACAATCCCATCAACTTGTGAGTATGGATGTGGTAAGTGGTGCTCTGACGAAATTCCGGATTTTGATGATGTCGATGGTTGCAAGTCTGGCTCCTCTCACTGCAAACTGCAGGTTGCTGCCTGCTTCAAGAATGCTGGTTGGCCAGGAGCTATGGACTGCTTTGACTTCTCATCATGGTGCTCTGATATTGGTAGCTACTGCACGTCAGCCTCAAGCCGTGGTGGCAAGTGCAACAAGGGCGACGCCTGGAAATCGAAGCCGCCTAAGGGAGGCAACTCGCCCACAACATCCACATCTGTCTATACTTGCAAGCCGACATCCACATCTACCACATCCACCAAGAAGACCTCATCCACGTCAAGCTCAACCACCAAGTGCCCTGTGCCGACTGCCACTGGAATCTGCAAGCAGCCTACCAACAACCAGTATGGCTATGGCCCAGGCAACCCAGTTGGTGATATCGACCTGCCTATCTTGACGTGCAACGACCTGAAGGATGACTTTTCCAAGTATCCCTTCAAGCTGTACACTGATAGCGATTCCAAGAAGTGCGGTGGTTACTCCCGCCCCTCAGTCCCCAACGCCTGCGCGGACGCCTGCAAGGCACAGTACGACCAATGTCAGGATACCTACGCGACGGGCTGCAAGGAGAAGAACGGCGTTGGCAGCAGCAAGAGCGGAAGCAGTGGAAGCAGCAGTTGGTGGCCGTTCTGGAAGCGATCCGCATTCCCAGGCTCGTACTTTGACTACATCAAGGCGCCCAACAAGCGTACATTTGGCTGGACAGATACGTACACCACCGCCTCGTCGAAGTGCACTGCCCAGTACAATGACTGCCTGAGCCAGAATAAGGGCGTCAGTGCTGGGACTAAATGTACCAGCTATGGCACTGGCTGGTGAAGAGGGAAAGGAAGTAAACAAAGATAATAGTACTATTTCTACATCAATGTCTAATGTAATTTCTTTAATGATTGGAGGGGTATATGGGGGTATCATTTGGCAGTATCGGAAGGATTGGATACTACACAGCGGTCATCATCTAGGCACGGATATTGGCCGGACACTCCTTTCATGAGCAACAACAACAAGAAATAAGAATAACCGACTGTTCGGTATAACCAGTATATCATACGCTTCTTACGCTCCCTCAACACATACTTACAGCCGAGAAAAATTAGTAGTAGTATTAGTAATGAGAGAACGCAACGCAAGGACTTACCTTGCGTGATTCATGTATAAGCATTTCACTTCTCGATTTCTAGGAGGGTGTCGCTCTATTTAAAGGGGTTCTTGTCTGAGAAAGAATGTCCATTCTTGTCACAAGCATAGTAGGTCGAACTATCGTTCATTCTGAATGGCCACTCCACCACAAAAAACAAAGAGATATCCGAAGTCATGCAATTATTTATTTTTTATTCCCTATGTCTGCGAGTCTATCTTATCAGGAGGCTATCATGCATATCATTTGCGTCCAAACATATTGCGAGAGCTACTTCATGCTCGACAATTGCTACCTATTCGAAGGCGAGAACAGCCCGGTATCTTACCTTCCCAGCCTGCAGTTTCTCGAATATCTGGCTGACAGTCTCTGCACCTTCATGCTTGAAGACTTGGATCGTAGGCTTGATGCCGTTGCGTGCTGCAAAGTCGAGCATGTCGTCGTGTTCGGCCCGCGAGGCAACGAGGCTGCTCTGGATGTGGAAGATATCCCAGAAGATCCGGTCGGCTCTGTTTGATGCAGCGGCCCATCCGTTAGTGTTTCTGCCGCACAACGTGAAGGCGGCAATGGCCGAGAAGACTTACGGCAGGACGAGAGGCCCTCGAGTTGGAGCGGAGAGAGGCACGATGACGCCGCCCCTTGCGAGGACGGACTTCTGGGCGAATCTGAGAGGGGAGATGGCCATGTTAGAACCTGCACGACGTGGGCTCGTGGGGCGTGAGGGGGCGCGCGCGCGCGCGCTCTGGACTTACTTGTCCCAGTCTGGGTACTTGTTGCTGGAGATGATCATGGCCTGCACCGGGGCGCGGACCTTCTCGGGCTCACCCATGAGGACGAACTCGCTGGCGCCCAAGGCCCTTGCCTCCTGCTCCTTGTCCTTGCTCGTGCTGAAGACGACGACCTCGGCGCCCATCTTGGCGGCGAACTGAATGGCCAGGTGTCCCAGGCCCCCGATACCAATGATGCCCACGCGGTCGCGCGGCTGGATCGTCTTGATCAGGGCGCTGTACACGGTGGCGCCCGCACATTGTAGGGGGGCGGCGTCGGCGCTGTCCAGGGCGTCGGGGATCTTGTGGACGTAGCTCTCCTTGCCGACGTAGTAGGGGGCGAAGGAGCCATTGTCGTAGTCGCCCTCGCCGTAGATGACGCGGTCGTAGCACAGGATGTCGCGGCCGGTCAGGCAGTAGCCGCAGTGGCCGCACGAGGCCTTGTGGAAGCCGCCGCCGGCGCGGTCGCCGGCCTTGAGCTGGGTCACGTCCGAGCCGACGGCCTCGACGACGCCCACGCCCTCGTGGCCCATCGCCAGCGGGGCGCCCGCGTGGGAGAACTCGAGGTCGGTGTAGCACACGCCCGAGTGCGTGACGCGGATGAGCACGTCCTTGGGGCCGAGCTCGGGGATCTTGGCGGGGGCGGCGATGATGGAGCCGTTTATCGTGCGGAACACATTGTATTCTTTGCCTGTGAGATTTGCGGAGGCCATGGCGGTGTTGTGGAGGTGGAATTCGTTGTATGGGTGTTGTCGATGAGGAGTGTTCGGGGTGGTTGGGATCGGTCACTGTGAAGACTGGTTCTGTCCCACGACTTCAGGAGACACGAGCGTCCTTTAAATCTCTGAAGGATGTTCAGTACAAACGGTCCATTACTAAGAGCCGGAACCTGGTGGCCTCGTCTGGACATTGGTATACTGAACAAAGAGGAGGAATGAGGCATAAGCATCACGGTCTACGCAGTTACTCAGCATGCCGCGCGGTTTCATCTACGGCATCATAGTGGCCACCAATCCCTGACGGCACAAGGACGATAGTCAGGCAGAGACACAGTAGCGTAATGGATGAGCCGCCCATGACCTTACTCCGTGACTCCGTCGACGAATGGTAGCAAACAATGCTCGAGGCATAGACGCCGGTAACCATCTCGAGGCAAGCACGGTGGGGATTACTCAACTGGATCGTCGTCTGATTGATGGAGCAAGCAAGACGATGACAAAGGCCCTGAGTTTATTCGAACCGCATTCCACTAGAGACATGCGATGATGCGTCGGACTCTGGCTAAAGATGCATGGTGAGAATCAAAGTCAGGGGCTAGGATTGTTCAAGGGGGTGGTAACGGTGTTACGGCCGGATACAAGAGCCGTTTTGGCACATCGCTCTGTGGCTAGCCAGATCAAGTCCACCTCAAACTCCGTATCTCCTGTAGACTGGGCCACAACATGTTGTTCTCGCAGTGTTGTCCCGTGGAGAAAGGGTGAAGTGTGTAGATCAAGAACTATACCTAAACGGGAAAGAAGTGTAATCAAGTCACGATTACTGATCTTGCGTAGTGTTGTAAGTTACCTAGAAAAACCCCAGGACACAAGCTTTTGATGCCAGGGGAAAAAAGGCTAGGAACTTAATGACAAGTATTTCAGAAGCAGAAAGCATGAAATGTGCTGTTGACAAACTTGATCGGGGACTAATCACTCTGCTTTTGTTAGGCACATGAGACCATGCCAACGCTTCACGAGAAATGCTACTTAGCATGGAAGAATCCTAGCCATAAGCCAGTCGCTCAGTAGTTCATGTTGAAAGAGTCGGCTGCTTCAATTTTGTAGTACTTTGAAGCAGCCGAATGACAACCTTGATGCCTTTTGAGACCTTTGAGTGAGTACAACCTATAAAGGACTAAAGCTCGCCGTCTATTGAAATAGATCGATAGTAACCCTAGGTGGACACATAAATCGGGATATATTAACAATAATTTATATTAAAAACTCAATGTATGCTTCAGATTTACCTATATTAGAGACTTCCATCGAGAAATATTATGCGTAGGCCACTTTCTATGTCGTGTTTAGTTGATCTCTACATGCCATTGGTGAAGAGATGACCGGCATCAGGTCACAAGTGAGGTTGATGCAGATAAGATAAAGCGGGTAAAAGCGGGTCACCAAGAACGCTGGTCTCTTTCCTATTCGGTGGTGGGGTTGTCAGAAATAATTTTTGGGTTTAGTGATCTTGCCAGGACCCTCGGAAAGAGAGACAAGAAGAACATCATCATTTTCAAACAATTTTTCGGACTTGGCGAGAGGCTCTGTACTTATCGCCGTCGTCTCGTCCCCAAGATGCGTCCCCTCACAGAATCGGAAACGCAAACATTGTTTGCAAAGCTGGCAAACTATGCCGGCGGCTCAATCAAGCAGCTCATCGCACCTCTCGACGACTCCCCCAATGCGGACCGCTACGTCTTCCGCATGATTCGCGACAGAGTCTACTATGTCCGCTTGTCTGTAGCGAACATGGCTACCTCTGTCGCTAGAGATAAGCTGCTATCTCTGGGTATTTGCCTCGGTTCGTACCTTCAATGCTCTACCTGTCCTGTCCTTTTGCTGACTCTCCGACGTATAGGTAAATTCACGAAGTCGGGCAAGTTCCGCCTCCACATCACTGCACTTCCAGTCCTTGCCGAGCATGCGCGCTACAAGATCTGGGTTAAGCCAAACGGCGAGATGCCCTTCCTCTACGGCGGCAACATTGTGAAGGCGCATGTTGGTAGATGGTCGGATGACTGCCCCGAGCACCAGGGTGTTGTGGTTTACAGCATGAACGATACGCCGCTAGGCTTTGGAGTCACGGCCAGAAGTACGGCCGAAGCGCGGCGTCTGGATCCTACAGGTATTACCTGCTTCAGGCAGGCGGATTGTGGAGAATACCTTCGAGACGAAGACACGCTCTTTGCTGGTTAAGAGCTTTGCGGAAGAAGCGAGATGCTTGCCAGGGTGGATTCGACGCGACGTGGTCGATCATCGTGCTTACGAAAGAGAGTCACTTGTAGAATGGGGATTCTTCATCTGTTTGGCGTCATGGAATGGGAAAAGCACGACTTGGGAGTTTGGTATGGTTGATATTCCTCGATCAGTGGCTAAGGGCTGGACTTTTTTATATACCTCGATTAGACAAATGCACACCTCGGTCGCATCTAACCAATTACTCCGAGACCTACCCCAGCAAGGCCCAAAAACGCCGCAAACATGTTTCTATGCGTGACTTTCATACTCCGTGATGCCGTGGATGAGCCCTTCAATCTCAGGGATTGGGGTCTGGGGTCGGCTCTCCCTCCTAAAGAAGCTGATGTGTTCCCGCTCCGCCACGTACTCACTGTCGGCATAACCCAATAGCGCCTCAATCTCCTTGCTCTGGCGGCCCTTTATCCTGGCTATCTCGGCCGAGGAGTAATTTGCCAGTGCTCGTCCAACATCTTCTGCAGGACCGACCCAATGTCTGCCATCGGCTGATGGCACAGGTGATCTTTTGACAACAACTAATCGTACCGACTCTTGCTGGGCAAATGTCCCCTCGACGTCCACCACGCCGACAGGGAGTAGGCCAGCCTTGTCGAGGAGGGCCTTGTGTGCGCCTGCGTCGATGTAGACAGTGCCGTGTGGCTTTAAGCCGTGCAGGATCCAGAAGGTTCTGTCTCTGATAGGTGTTGGTGAGGGGAGGAAACGGGTGTGAAGGGGTGGCTTCTGTGCGATGTCCATGTTCAAAGAGCTGATTGACTGTGCCAGAGGGTCATCCGCAGTGTCTTCAACGTTGATATGCGTTTGTAGGGACGCTGGTGATCTGCTGGCTTGTATGTACTGCACAATCCTGCCTATATTACCAGGATTGGAGGATCGTGTGATGACTGTGGTCACCCCTGCGGACGTTGCGAGCCTGGCGGCAACAATCTTGGTCATCATGCCACCAGTCCCTAATGCAGAACCGGCTGAAGACACTGCGCCGAGTTAGAGCTGTTAGAGCTGAAAGGGGAGGGGAGCGTACCGTCAGCTGTGAGAGCCCCTATATCCTCCACGACTTCGATCGGTTGGGCATCAGGGTTGGTCCGCGGGTTCTTGTCATATAGGCAGTCAACGTCCGTCATGAGAAAAAGTAAATCTGCATGAATCATAGCTGCCGTGATGGCAGATAATGTGTCATTGTCTCCGAACTTGATCTCGGAGACTGCTAGGGTGTCGTTCTCATTCACGATGGGGATGACACCCATGTCCAGAAGCTCGTTGAATGTATTCTGGGCGTTGAGGTACCTCGTTCTCTACAGGAGAAGATTAGCCTGGGTGTCTCTGACGTGTACAATGAAACTCACATCAGCAATATCATTCCGTGTGAGTAGAATCTGGGCAATAGGTTGCCGTAAATGGTTGAACAAGCTGTCCCAGAGACTCATCAACCGACATTGGCCAATTGCTGCTAACGCCTATAATTCTTGTTAATTAAAAACGACACAGATCAAGAAGTACGGAGCCTCACTTGTAATTGTGCTAGGTGCTTCGGTCTCTTTTCCTTGTCCATTCTACGAAGACCCACGCCAATGGCGCCGGAGGAGACGATGACAACTCTGTGGCCATTTTTCCGCAACTTTACGGCTGTCTCAACTATCAAAGTGAGAATTGAAAGGAGAGGTTCATGGCTCTTCTCATCGACAATCGAGCTCGTTCCTAAACGGACCCCTGTCAGTTTTCATGGATCCGGCTAACATGAAAAAAGTTGCATATTCCGCATTTGAGTCGACTCACCCAGCTTGATAACAACACTAAGGGGCTTATGTCCCTTCATAGCTGAAGCATTGAAGCATGAATATTAGCGAGGTTATTCTCGAGTGAAGTGTAGACTAGGGTATGACATATTTGGAGAAAGATCAGGCGAGAATCGGGCTCATCTTACAAGGGTCGTGCTGCTGCTCTGGGTCCATTGTTGCGCATCTGCACCACTCCTTTGCGCACAGAGGCCACCGCCAGTTGAGTCAGCCGGGGAGTGTCAATTTACAGTGGGTTGAGTGGTAATGAAGGGCACTTGAAAGGCGCAGGGGCCCAAAATTTTATGTAAACTGCATCAGGACCCCACCGAGGATCGGAGCGGCAGAAAACCCCAGTTTCTAGCGCTCTCACCGCCCGAAACTGCCGGATCCAAGACCGCCTTGGAGTCTCTACAGCACCGCCGGGCGAACGAGCTTCAAAGCCACAGCCGTCCTGCATCCATCCTGCCAAACAACCCACGGAATTCCACTCCGACCGCCTCTTATGCAATGCAGCATACATAGAAGGGTATATTGTATCGACGTATCGACTCTTCCGTGTGTCACGCGTATGCACAGCCCGTGAATACAAGGCACTCGCTTCTTGGCCTTGCGCAGAGCTCATTCGAACAAGGCCATAGACCACGCCCACCTTATGACAATGGCGTCCTCGTCGCCAGCCTCGAACCCAGAGCAGACGGCCACATCTGCTCCCACCCCCCAGCAGCCCAGCTCCGTGCCCAGCACGTCACCTCCGACACTCCCACGCACACTTGAGAACGACCCGGCCCGCACAGGCTTCGATCCCAAGACCAAGTGGTGGATCAACTACTTCAAGATCCTGACGGGGCAGATCACCACAGAGGGCGCCTTCCACTACCGCGAAGAGCGGTACAGGACGCACGAGGAGCGAGACTGCAAGCGGTGCGAGCAATACCGCGATTGGCTGCTGGAGTACAGCCCGACGGTGCGCTTCCTGGCGCAAAAGGTGGAACAGCTGAACGGACGCCTAGACGGGTCAAACATCCTCTGCAAACGATGTCCGGCGCGGCTTACAGATGACGGCCAGGTGCATCGGCAGAGTGGTGGGTTCAGTCCGAACCACGGTATCCTACTGTGCGCGAACGAGGTCAGGAATAGAGGGCATCTCGAAGATACCATGGCGCATGAGATGGTGCACGCCTATGACCATCTGAGGTGGAAGGTCGATTGGGTGGGGAAGAAGGATCTCAGGCATGCTGCATGCACGGAGGTTAGTTCCCCCATAGAACTGCCCATTTACAATGTGCAAAGCTGACTGATACTAGATCCGCGCTTCGATGCTGAGTGGCGAGTGCCGATGGACGAGGGAGTCCATCACTAGAGGGAACTGGACTCTAACACAGCAGTTCCAGGATTGCGTACGGAAAAGAGCCGTGCAGTCCGTCATGGCTCGGCCGATGTGTAAGGACGATGTGCAGGCCGTCAAGGTGGTCAACGAGGTCTGGGATTCGTGCTTTGCAGACACCAGGCCATTCGACGAGGTGTATAAGTGATACCCGCATAACTTTTGAATGGATACCTTGTATTAATACCCTGAACCCTCCTGGACCCCCGATGTTGCGGCATATCTACAGACCAATGCGTAAATAAAAAAGAAAGCGCGGTCAACAGTCATGCATAATCCAGCCGCATTATCCCCTCTTTGTCCCCTTGAACGCCAGCATAATAATCCTACAATACGAAACTCCATTCATGAGTCGTTGGCAGCTATCATTTCCCCGATGCCCTGTTGGTTGCTCTCTCGCCCTTCACGCAGTGCTTCACGATCCAAGGGTGCTGCTGAACCTCCTCCAGCGGTAACCTCTTCTCGGGATCTAATACCAACAGCTGGGAATATTGTTAGCGGAAAGATACATTGAGTTTTGAAGTGGTGTAGTGTTTCTTACCTTCTTGACGAGGTCTCTAGCCTCGGGGCTGACGAAGGATGGGATTGTCATATCGGCTCGAGCAATCCGCCTCTGTGTCATGACAGGCGTGTCCTCGAATGGCGCCTCGCCAACGAGGAACTCGTACGTCAAGACACCCAAGCTCCACAGATCGACCTTCTCGTCGTAGGAGTTATCCTTGCTGCCAGATTTGATCATCTCTGGGGGGAGATAGTCAAGCGTGCCGCAGAGGGTTGCTCTCCTGTGATTCGGGGCGTGCACACTCCAGCCAAAGTCGGAGATCTTGATCTCGCCATGAATACCGACGAGGATGTTCTCGGGCTTGATATCCCTGTGGATAACGTGTTTTCTGTGCAGATATCGTAGGGCAGAGGCCATCTGTGCGATATACTGAGCAGCTTTCCATTCCGGAAAGCGGTTCTCTTTCCTCAAGTGCTTGTACAACTCGCCCTTCGCTGCGAATTCCAGAATAAGGAAAATTCGCTTGCTGTCGTGGAAGTGGCCATATAGCTTGAGGATGTTTGGGTGCCGTAGATTGCTCTGAATCTCAATCTCACGGCGAATCTGCTTCTCGACACCGGAACCGTGCTGCAGTTCCGACTTGTACTGGACCTTCAAAGCGCAGATGAATCCGCTACTTCGTTCGCGGGCCAGGTAGACACGGCCAAACTTGCCCTTTCCTAGAGGTCGCCCTATCTCAAACATGCCTAGATGGAACGTCTTTGGCGCCAGCTCCTGAATCATAGTAACCGATCTCCGCTCGGCCAGCGCCTGCTCATCGGAGCTGCGCGCTGAAGATCCGGTCTTGTCCTTCTTTCCCGGTGACGTTTGGGTGTTGGAAACAGATTGACCCTTCCACTGTGCCTGCTGCGAGGGCAGTGTCACTGTCTGGACGGTGTTGGTATTTTGCGACTGGAGTGCGACTTTGAACAGATTCGGCCTGCTCGTGCTCTGCGATAATTGGGTCACGGTTGACGTCGCAATACCCTATGAACTGTTAGATGACTGCGAGATGCATTATTGGACATTGAATGATGCATACCTTAGATTTTGTGTACAGCCGAGTACCATCACCAGGATCGTTCTCATCGTTGACTGACATGCGCTCGAAGCGCTGCTCCAGCGTGCGACTAGCCATCGTTGCCATTGGAATCGATGAAGATGAGGGAGGAAGAAAGGAGGGAGAGAGAAAGTTTCCAGTCAGCACCCAGAAGTGCAAAGCGAAGTTATGGACGAGACTGACGACCAAACCTACCTATGAAGAGGAGAACTGGTGTCGGTGTGGTGGAGGGACCTTATTAGACCAGGTTATTTACGCTAGGGGCCAATGTGAGGCGAGGCACTGCTGAGATGGTCACCACGGCAACAGGCGATTCTAAAACCGCGGGGACGCCCCACCAAACACAACGGACATTCCATTCAGCCTCCAACTTCGTAACTCCCACTTTCACAAATAGAGAATGAAGAAGTGTCAACTCGACTTACACCCAAAAGGAAGGTTTTGTTTGTTACGGTAATATCTTGTAGCCTCGAAACTGAAAGTGCGCTCCCCGCGCAACAACAAGGTGTTGTTACCATGATATTGACCATTCACGTTTATCAAGTTGCAATAATGTATATCACTAAGAGCAGGCAAGATGCTGCTTGTTTTTTGAGTTTTCTACACCATGGCTTGTTGTGTTAGTCACTAGCAACCTGTGCTTTTACCTTGTTTTCCGAAGTCTCTGTCCTCTATTGCCCACACTGACCTGATGGACCATCGAGTTAATTGACTTGTACAACTAGTTTCTACCTCCAATCCTTTTCCATAATGGCTTTCGAGAGGATTCATTTGATTGGTATATTATCAGAGGTGACTCTTGAGATTCTCCGTGGGGGTTGCGTAGGAGACCTATCTCCGATACAACTTGGAGCTGGGCCGGAGGGAAACTCTCATGCTGGACATCATCTTGAGAAGAGCTATCTCCGATAGTGATACTTGAGATGGTTCATAAAGGATGCTTCTTCCAATCAATCAAGCCCACTTCCACAGAAGATTATTATACTTCACAAATTGTTCAGCAAACTACAAAGTAGGAGCGCTTCTTTATGACTTCACATCATACATAAGCTATAGAACAATCTACGATGGCGAGGACCCCAGAAGAAACACCGAACGGGCAAACAACAAGGAACGCTTCTTTGCCTTCTGGACCCGCTGCTTGTCCTAAGCTTGGAGAAACCTCAAACATAACAGCTGGAAGTGCTATCAGTCAACGACAAGGTGGTCCTCGCGTTGCGATATTCCCTCACTACGCCCCTCCGTTCTGGCAGATTTCAAGTCTATCACCTATCAAATACGACCAGAAGGCCGTGAAAGAAGCGGAGGATTGCCTCATCTACAGTCGTCGAAAAACCCTGTCAGAAGCTGCTCCGATCCTAGAGCGTCTTCGTGGTCTTGGTTTCGATGAAGAGAAGTTACAAGAGATCGGCACTCTTACGCCAGAGCGACGGGAGTATTACTTTCGTCGAGCTTACCTAGTTAAGAAGATCCTTCGTGCGTGGCGCAGGGGTAACAAGAAGATTGACCTATCCGCAATCCCAATTGATGAGCAATGCGGCAATGTGGATAACGATCTGATTTTGGTCCACTTCGGCGCACTGAAACACCATGACTTACTGGAACTCTACGGTGCGGGCAAAGATACATTGGAGTTTATTGGAGGCGGGCGAGGCTTGAAGCGGCCGGATATGATCAATACTCTTGAGGACGTCATGGCCTTGAGGCTGTTCCAGCCAGTATGCGAAAAACCTGTTCTTGAGATGTTGCGAGAGTTTTTGGGTGTGATAGACCAGTACAAAAGCACCGGCTCCCACTCTTGCACCATCAGCAATATGAAGGAAGCTACCTGGATGAGGTTGAAAACTTTCGTGGACTGTGCTTGGTGAACAAGCTTGTCGGTGGATCATGGTTATGCTCTGAAAAGAGTACGAGTAAACTTGCATTCCTTAATCTGGCGCAGGTAATAATAAAAGTTGACAGTGGCACCTCTCTCCATCCATGTGAAGTTGAAAGCCTAGGACCTTTGCATATTGCGGCGTCCCAATTATAGTTGTCGCCCCACTAAATCATCCCACGAATTGCCCCTCAGGCTCAGCCTCATGTTGAACTCTCAAATCTTCAACTGCATTTTCATCTCCTGCACCTCTCTGGCGAGCATATGAGAAACAAAAGGGTCGGCAGACGTTGAATACTCACAGACACACCTATTCATTTGATCATCGTTCTCAGGGACGTAAGACAGCCGTGATGCTGCACATCACCGCGGCTAACGAGCCGTATCCGTCTCCAGATATGCTGTCACAAGCCACCACCACACACACACAAGGGAATTTCCAGATCTCGTCGCGGAAACTGCCCATATCTAAGAGTGGACCGATAGACGACATGTCCAAGAAGCTGGGAATCCCGATTCCGGAAATGATCTTTGGCGACAATCTCGTCTCTATCAAGCACGTCCCTTCCGGCTGGACGGTGTCATTCACGGCTGAGGACGCCTTGGACCTGGTGGACAAGACAGACCGCAATATGCTGCAGGTTGCATATGCGGGATCGTGGTCATCCAGCCGCGAGCAGCAGACGGCCGGCATTAAGGAGGTCGTCAAGCCGTATGACTGGAGCTACAGCACTACATATAAAGGCACCGAGGCTGCCGGTGCCGCTGGCCAAGCGCTGGCGCCGGGATCGACTCCCATTCCTCTGGAGCTGCTGAAAAGGCGCGATCCAATCTTGTTCTTTGACGAGGTCATGCTGTATGAGAGCGAGCTAGACGACAACGGCATCAGCGTCTTCAGCGTCAAGGTGAGGGTCATGGCGCAACGGATGTTGCTGCTGTGTCGGCTCTACATGCGGCTGGACAATGTCGTCGTGAGAGTGAGGGACACGAGGGTATATGTCGACTTCGAGAAGGGTCAAGTTATAAGGGAGTATACTGCAAAGGAGGACAATTTCAACAACGCGAAGAGAGTGAGTTGATCGGCTGCGATCCTGCTATTTCTACCTCTTATGGCACCCACAGTGCTAAATGTGAAGCAGAGTCTACTGATGTCCGGTCTCCTCCCTGATGCAATCACCGTGGCTCTAAGGGATGCAAACCAGATAGCAAATCTACTGCCTATCGTCGATCAGCAACTTGAGACCGTCTCTCTTGGGTCATAGATACGGCGTATCAATTTAGGAAATGGCTCTGATGGCATCCATGGACTACGACGGAGCTGGTGGCGTTCAGGATTGTAGGATCAAGCTGGTGCGGCGATGACAGAAACGATGAGATGCCTCGACTAAAATGGTATCAAGCATAATTCATACCCGATGTACAAAGATATTTTCCCAACTTCGACGTTCAATCGTCGAAAGAATTTCATAAAGACTTCTCGATCCATGACCCGAGCTTCCTAGCGCAATAGCAAAATGTGAATAATCCTAGACTAATTCATCCAAGCTAGGCTTAACAGACTCCTCATACCTCCACCGGTTGCTCATCTGGAATCACCTCTGGGACTGGGGATGACGACTCCACAACCTCCTCGAAGTCCAGCGACCATTTGTCTACCTCCTTGAACCTCTTGCCCTGGGTCTTCAGTTCTTCACTGATTGGCGCCACGCTACCACTTGGCTCAGAATCGTCGAAGAAGGTGTCATCAACTGGCTCCCCAACCACGATTGAGTCTCCCTCGGTTTGATTCTCCTTATCTGAAAGGTTTCGAGAGCCGTATGTTCGTTTTGCTCGCTTTCCGCGTGCTGGTGCTTCTTTAGGTTTTTTCGACTGGTTTGTGGTAGCAGCACCTCCCAATGGCCGTACTGGCCGCCTTGGTTTTCTTGACCCAACATAGGAGATCTCGTCGTCCTCATTAGCAACGCCATCGTCGTCATCATCGGAAGATTGCATGCCAAATGGATCTTCACTACGAGCTCTCTGCCGTCGGCGAGGAAGCAACGATGCCAGATCAGCTGTGTTCAAGCTGGGGGTAGGTTCGCGCTTGGAGACGGCTTTCGCCTTGCGAGTTGCCCGTGCGGGAAAGTTGGGTGAATGTGTCAAAGATGGTGGCGAAGACATTTCTGATAAGGCGTCATCTAGTGCGGGTGTCTTCCTTGATCGTGAGGCTGGCCGCTTTGAGCGTCCTCGCCGTAGAGACTTGTACGATGGCCATACGGGCGGGCTTGCATTTGACGATCCGCTGCTAGCTGGTGGCGCCATGATCTCGTCCTCATTCACGGGCGTAGCAAATCGATCGCGGTCAAGGGCGAGTGAAGAAAGAGATGACTGGTCATCAACTTCGATGGAATCGTGAACCTCTTCATTGTCTTCCTCCTGCTCAACAGCTTGCCTCTTGGGCTCATTCTCTCCGAGATCCGTCGATTTTCTCTTTCGTGATTGAATACTGGAGGTTTCGCTCGGCCGGCCCCGGGACGGTCGCGCAGGCGTGCCTTCAGCCTCGGGTGCAAAAATCTCTTCGTCGTCCGCAGAGGTATCATCAGCAGGCCGAGTTGTAGATTGATTTGTTGACTCCTTTTGCGCTGACGATAGCAAGATGCTTGGTTCACGCGCTCTTCGCTTGAAGGTACCCAGACTGAAGGTAGAGCTAAGTCCTGGGGTGTTGGGTCCTCGGCTGCTAGGTCTGATTGGGGCGTCGTCTCTCCCTACAATGCTTGACTGGCGTGGGCGGCGCTTAAAGACACCAATGTTGAAAGTTGACGTATCTGTGGTGTGATGCGGATCTGCAGAATCTTCATCCTCGAAGCTAGTATCCAGATCTCCAAACATCTCGTCGTCCAAAACGTCCAAGCCAGATGCATCTGGCGCCCGTCTCTGCCGCGTTGCAGTCTGCTCCTTGCGACCGACCTCTACGGCAGGGCTGACTGCGTCCTCAGAGTTGTCCGCTCCGCTTGTTGTTGATGTGAGATTATCTAGCCTGCCTAGCGCCTCATCTCTCTTTCGCTTCGAAGCTTCGAGCGCCTCTGACGCCTGCGCATCGGCATTGCCACGCGCGCGCTCAAGTAGTGAGTCCTTTATTATAGATGTTTCCTTCGCCTTGCGGCCGCGTGTTGTCTTGCGGCCGCTGACATTGTCGACTTCGGCACTGCTGGAGCGCGTTTGGGCAGGTGCTGGGGGAGCTGTGGCTGGCGCCGTAGTCCGCGATGACGCGACGCGCGATCGCAGTGGTCGTGGCATGGTGAACCTGATACTGCAACACTCTCGTCTGTCTGCGGAGCACAATTGGTGATTTTATGCGGGTTCTTGTGAGGATTTTCGAGGAGTCAGGACGACCGAGAGTGGGAGAATAATGTATGATGCTGACGATATGGTGGTGCAGATAGCAGCTAGCTTGGTGGAGGGGAGAAAACAACGAAGGTGCGGGCCAGAGACGCGTCGCGCGTCTGGCCTCGGTTAGCGTCCTTCACGGGCTGCATGTACCTTCGTACCCTCCAGCCTCAACTTAACCAAGCTGAGTAATGCAGATGGATGTGCTGTTGATATGTATAGGCTCTGCTTGATCCGAATTATCAGAGGAGATAACATAGTAGAAATCAACGAGCTTGTCAATTGCATTAGATCGCATCAATGCGTTGGTCACAAAAGGTAATGTTATTATTTTGTTGCTGTATACGGTTGGTACCCGTTGACGAATGAAGTGTCGCTCTGCCCATTGGAAAAGGGACGGATATATATGTACAGTCAATAGTGCTATGCAGTTTCGCTGATATCAAGGGTTCAAAGGCAATCGAGCTTTTCGTAGTGCGCCTCAAAGAACATAGCCACCGACACCAACACAACTCCAGTCTCTGACACCCATGCTTTCCTCCAACTCGACACACCACCACAGAACCTCTTTCGCCTTATCGAGCTGCCCGCTCTCTTCATGAGCTCTTGCAAGAGTGAACCAAGCTTCTGAGTAGTTCCAAGATGTGCCTAACTTAGTCAGGCCGGACAATAGTCCAGACGCGCGATCGCGCGCCGCTATACGATCAACGATTGGTACAGATGTAGCTTTGTACGGAGGTGGTAGCTGGCTTTCTTGATGAGAAGCACCAACACCTTTGGAGCTTTCGGCGATCTTGTTCAGATCCTGGTTGAGTGACTTCATTTCGCAAAGACCTAGAGGCTCCGAGGGGAACGTCAAAACCTTACCGGGCTGGGGGGTTTGCACAGGACTGACAATGGTCGCTGTGCTAGGATCAGCACCGGGTAAGGGTATGGACGCGTCTACCCGAGTAAGAGCTGGTACAGCGGGTGGCGGTAGCAGCTTCTCGGTGTAGATATCTAGTAAAATATTTGATAACCCGACAATGGCAGCGGGATGATCAGGGAAATGGGTCAAGGCTGCCTCAAAGTCGGAACGAGCAGCGTAAGGGGCGCCTCTAGCTAGGGACAGAGCTCCCATCTACCATCGTTAGCAGCGACTCTCGCGTTCACCCTAGGTCGACAGCAACTTACCTCAGCCCATACATCCCCCCATAGTTCCTCAACCGGCTTCTTGTAACCCCATCCGGCATCCTTTAGAGAACTTGAAGAAGAAGTATCCTTGCCAGCATCTGAATCCATCCCGTTCACTAATTTCTGAGCTTCCGCGAGCGCAAGCTTTGCGTCATCAAGCATATTTGCTCGGCGATAGAAGCCTGCAATCATGAGCCAGACCTTGACGAGAATCGTGCTCCTCCGGCGCTTTGCCTGATCCTTTGAGAACTGAATCACGGGCAGTATGGCACCGGCAGGCACGACACCGTCTATAGTAATACCTGAGATCTCAGATGTTTTTGACTTATTGGATAGGTAGGACTCTGCGTGCGACAATGTTCTGCCAAGAGTCGGTACCTGACCGGAAGAACCGGGGCGCTTCTTGCTTGCGAAGCTGAAGAAGTCAAAAGACTGAAAGTCACCAAGAGGAGTGAAATAACTCTCTCCATCGATCACGGTCGGTTGATGAGGCACACCGCCGCTGCTCACGGCACGCCTGCGACTTCCACTGCTATCTCTCTTGCGGAGACTGTTCCTCTTAGTAGACTCACTGCGTCTCGTGCTTGCCGATTTCCTGGGTGTACGGGCATCTTTCACAGTTCCGTTTTCTTGCGTGATCTGTATCGTCGGTGCTTGCGTGCTTGCTGTCGTCTGTGTAGTTTGAGGTCGGGAAGGAATTGTCGTCAGCTTCTCGTTCACATCGCTGACCTGTCTACTGGAACGCCCTGATTTCTCTGAACGAGATCCAAATATACTACCCTTGATACTTCTCAATGTACCAGCAGAGCTTTTGGGTGCAGCCGCAGTTTTCGGGGCAGCAGCTAATTTGGGTTGAGCCTCTAGACTGCCAAAGAGTCTTCCGAATAAGCTCAAAAGCTCCAAGCTCGCATTGACCGCAATTTTAGGTCCTTCTAGGAGCTCGATGATGGCAAGCTGTGTCATCTTTATCTCGAGAATATTCTCCTTCTCAAAGTCGTCCATCTCATCAACTACCCCTTTCCCAGATTCACTTCTTTCATTGCCTGCCTCAGCCTCGTTCAAATGCTCGCTTCGATAAAGATTTTCGCTCCCAAATAGGACCGCGGGATCCTTGAATTGTTCAAAGGCACCCTCGCAAGCTCGAGCTGCCAGCATAAATTCCTGTCTTGCGCTCAGAAGAAGTGATAGAAGATGCCAAAGAGGAATAAGCGCTCGTTCCTGCCAGTACGGCCCGTTCCGGAGAACCTGACGAGCGGCACTGGCTTTGCTTGACAACAACACGGTCTTAAGTAGCTCGATAGCAGTGGTTAATTCTCGCTGCTCGGCAAGTAGGAAGCTCAGTGCGAACACGCTCCGTAAGTCTGCATAGCCTCCAAATTCACTTGACAGTGATTTTCGCAGGCATCGAATTGCCTTGCCCTGTATTTCTGAACGAGCAGAAGAGTCAAAAGTCATCCGTGCCCATTGTGCCTGGGCGAGGCCCATGGACTGCCAGGCCAATGCGAGAACTTTGGGAGACACCTCGTCTTCACTTGCCGCCGAGTTACGGCCCTCTTCTCGTACAGAATCCATGCCACCGTTCTGCGAAGGAGATACTACCTTGTCCAACCAATGCTCCAACTCGATGCCCAAGTCTCGCGCCCTTTCCGCGGCTGCTCGGTCTCCATATCGGCATAATGCTGCGATGCATAGTGAGATCGTCTCCAAAACGATTGCGTCATTATCGAGACTCTGCTCCCGGTGGCCAGTTTTCTCGACTCGAGCTTTACCCCTCTTGACCAGCTCAAGATATGAATCAAACGCCTTGAAAGCAAGGTCGAATTCTGCAACAGCAAGGTGAACAGTGAACAGGTGCCTCAGAATCGCAGTCGAATGAAAGGTCCTGACGGATGCCCGGTACAATATATCAAGTACGCCCCGACTGAGAGATTCTCTTCCGCCTTGTCCAAGATCTTGTTCCCGCCATCCTCGACCGCTCAGAACGGCCCAGTTCGACATCACCAGCTTGACAAATGCCTCGACTTCTTCGCGCTCCTCGCTCGCCCTAGGGAAATCTGTCTCGCTGAGGAGAAGCGCCTCGTATATAGACTCGACCTTCTTGACTTCAACTCGAAGCTGTGTTCTGGCGGATGATTTGTTGGTCAAGGCCGGTACGTAAGCCGTGGGATACGGAAGATCTTGGTCCACAATGGCGGACAAGGCGGCGTAGTATTCATACCAGATTCGCCGCCTCGGAACCGAGCCCCTAAAGCCATGTCCACCAGCCAGAGGTGCGCCCTTAGCACCCTCCCAATATCTAGCCCAAGACCGGAAACTAGCCATGGCGTTGGGATCCTCGAGAGACACATTTCCATCCTCCAAGCAGTGGGTGTAGAGCATACAGAACTCCGTCAAGAACAGCTCCGACCAATAGCGCAACTGCTGACGGGCCTGCTGGCTTGTCCATGTCGTCGATAATGAAGGGATACCTTCTTGGAAGACCGCTAAGGCCTCGATTTGCTTTTCATTCCTTGCCAAGCAGTTGGCTCGTAAATAAGCAGACTTCAAGGCGCAAACCCGGGTCCACTCGGAAATCTTGTCCGGAGCAACATCTATCGTATCTTGGTCGATCCCTTTGGGCAACCGAACAAAGGCTAAGTTATACTCCCCGGCAACCCAGTGTAGCCATCCGACGCAGACCTGGGCCTGAAATCTATCTTCAGAATACGTATGTTCCTCATCGATAGTGCTCAAAAGCTTTGGGAGTTGGTTCGCGACATCGAGATCCTTAACCGTGGCAGCAGTAGACGGACGTGTTCCGTTCGACTGCTGAGTGGCCATGGCAATGGCATGTTCGATATCAGCAGTCAGAGTCAGGCCTGAGTGCATTCAAAGCTAGATTAGTCTATTGTAGGTAGAGAAGATGCGCGCGGGTACAGCTGCCGTACATTTTCTCTCTGGAGCGTGCTTGCGAACTTTTCGCACCAACTCAGGGATCGCGCCCCATTGGCCCTCGCACCGAGCATCGTCGAGTTGTTGAATATAAGCTCGAGCTTTCGTCG
This sequence comes from Phaeoacremonium minimum UCRPA7, assembly GCF_000392275.1. Taxonomy (NCBI): domain Eukaryota; kingdom Fungi; phylum Ascomycota; class Sordariomycetes; order Togniniales; family Togniniaceae; genus Phaeoacremonium; species Phaeoacremonium minimum. The sequence goes on from NW_006920910.1 coordinate 171,374, forward strand.
GATTGGGCTGTTGCGTGCGGAGGAGCTCGAATTAGCCAAGTGACGCAACTTGGGGGGAAAAGGAGCACGGCGGACAGAGCTTGGGACTTACACTCATCTTGCGAAAAGCTCGTCGAGCACGAGCAGAGAATTAATGCGATGTCCAATCAGCCTTCAGCGACACGATGGCATCTCGAGGAGTGCTGCCGGAAGTGCTGCTATCTCTGGAGGAGACTGGCAACTGACGTGGAGGAGAAAGAGTGAATGCCGCGCAATTGGTGTGGGACGGCAATCCAAGCTCGATCTAGCTGGGACATGTGCTTCAGGCGGATTGGGGGGGATTAGACGCGATCGACACGGCTTGCTGGGCAGGATCAGTGGCTGCCAAAAAGGGCATTAGCACCCATCTCCTTAGGTCTTTCTTCACTGTAAGGAGCTCGGGATGCCCATACCATACTACCCGGGGCCAAAGCTCCAATCGGTTCCCATAGGCGCTAGCAAGATCTGGGAGGCACCCGTCGACCTGTTGCTTCTTCCCGTGGCCCCACTAATACTTGGGTACTTTCTCATTGCAGCACCTAAGTTCACTACAGAAAATTTTAGTATCAACGTTATGAAGCTTGTGAGAAACGACACAACACATATATCAACTTCTTTTGGTAATGAACACCTCACTGCTAATAAATCCGTAAAGACGAGGCTTCTTGGTTATTTGAAGAGATTGGAGACAAATAACTTCTACGCATACGACAGTTCCAAATCTCAATTGTGGCCGTGGGGGAACCTCGTCTCTTATACAAATCCGAATCCGTATATGAGAATTTCAAGATGTCTCTTCCGCCAGATCTACAAGTCCTGTGCCGGAAACTGACCTCGACACCACAAAACAATCTCGTCAGCGCCAGTCCCATACTCGTTCAGCACATTCTTCGCTGTGGTGATGCGCTTTCCCGGCCGTCGGACCAAAAGCCGAAGGACGGCTCCTCCGAGTCATCTCTCTTAGTTCACAAGCTGAAGACTCAGCTCAGCGCTCTCCTTAACAATGGAAGAAACCCTGAGGGGCGATTCGCAGCGGCCGTGCTCATAAAAGCTGCTGTAGACGTTGGGGGTTGGGAGTGTTTACGTACTTCGAAGCCGTGGGTGCTGGGTCTGCTGTCCATCTTGCAGGTAAGTGGTATGCAGAATTTTGCACATACTGGACACTGAACTTTGTCAAGAAAAACGACCCATTTGCAACAAAAGAGCTCTGTCTCGTAACTCTGACGAGAATATACTCGTTGCTACAAGATTATCAGACTCTGATCCGGGAAATCGCCACTCCTACGCTTCCCGATTTCTTCACGGCATGTTTGCAGCTGGTCAAGCAACCTACGTCTGGAAAACCCTTCAGTACTCCTCTAAGTTTCGTAGAGACTGTTGCGGAGGCACTTGCTGTTCTGACGCCCCTGTATCCCACTACAATCCGTCCATTCAGTTCCCAGATTCGCACGGCGTTCAAGCCTTATGTGGCACCAACTACATCAGACGGACTTGTAGTTCCGCAAACTCTGCGTGAAGCATCGAGACGACTGCTAGTTCTTCTGCATTACACAGCACCAAAGAATGGAAATGCAGAGGAGTGGGCCAGGACTGTGGATGGTTTCATCAAGGCTAGCCACTCCACGGCAGATCAGGTGTTCCGAGCGGTGCAGGAGTCATGGGAGCCTATCTCAGCTTACACGCGACAGACGGTATCTGTGGAAGGCGAGCCCCAGGGTGGCGCCTCTTCAGGGGATGATCTACCTGCTTGGTCTGGTCTGCGAAGCGGCGCAGAGAGGCTGGGTGGGTTGTTGGACACTTTGGCTCAATGTTTCCGGTGCCCTACCAAGATCCCAGTAACCGTACCTATCACTGCGTTGCTGGATCTGGTCTCGAGGGTCGCTCTCATTATTCCGCCATCAGCGGCCGCAAGGGACAGAGACGAACTATCAATAAACGCTGCAATTGGAAGAGAAGAGAGAGAGGAGTTATGGAGCAGTCTGCCTGGCATCCACATTGCCGCCGTGAACCTTCTCTACGCGATGGAGCAGCGATTAACGACCAGTCTATTGCCATTTGCCTTGGACATACTTTATCAGACCACGCGAGTCTTCAATGCAAACCGAACTCTCACGCATATGCGTGAGGTTGCTTTCACCCTGATCCGTGAGCTTCTCCTGCTACACGGACCGACCATGGCTAAAGTGTCCGTTGGCACTTTGGATCGCGTCATCCAGGCTTGCTGCCAAGACCTTCTTGGAGCTTGCGGCCTGGGCCAAACCGATAGCCGCAAAGATGCGGTGGCAGAGAACGGGACCAAAAACAAAGGTGCTTCATCAAACGCCGATGCGTACCTTGCATCTCAAGAGAAGAAGCGCTCAGCGCCTCGAGTTCTGGCTCCGGCGCACATGGCTGCGGCAGAGTCACTTCTCCCGGTCCTGTTCTCTCACGTTCCCCAGCAGCATCTCAAGCAGAATCTGCGCGGGCTCCTCGACCGTACGGCCATCCTCACCAGGAACAAGCGTGCTATGGTGGCCAGCGTGTTGCATCCTTTCAGGGGCAAGAACGGCAAGCCACTACCTAGCATCCTGCCTTTCCTCGTGAGGCAATTTCCCCGTGACCAGGAGGTCGAGGTCCTGCGTAGTAACCTACGCTTAGAAGCGCAGACGCTAGGCGATGGTTTTGGGCCAGGCGACAGCGTCAGTGTGTATGAAGCTGCCGATGTGGAGGATGGCGAGAAGGCATCCCATGCCCAATCTAACAATGGATGGGGCCAGTCACGATCAACAGAAGCAGAGTCAGGATTTGGAATGAAAGACGATCAGCAGAAGGCGTCAGATGAGGGCTTCTATGCCTTCAAGACCGCCGAGACTGTAGTCACGACACAGGAGCAGGCCGCTGAGGATGGTGACCATGTAATGCTATCCAGTGTACTCAAGCGAAAGAGCGTAGAAGTGGAGGAGCCAGCATTTGCGAAGCGGGTCGATACAGGCAAGATGTCAGAGCAGCAGTCAATACCTGTGTCTACCAAAATGGACGTGGATGAGGACAGCGATAGTGAGGGGAGCGTTCAGCTCGACATGACTCTAGATGATTTCGCAGATGACAGCGAGTAGAAAGTGTAGCAATAGAATCATACCAAGGCACATCAGGAGATCTCGTGAGAAGTGTGGTTATATTTTCTATAAAGGGGGTATAATGTTCAGACAGTGGAGCACAATGAGACGTCCCCCTTCACAGATGGACAAGCCGGCGGGCAGTGGCAGCCTTAGCTCCATTCAAGACTGCTCATGTCCAATGCCAAAGAGGGCCACTCAAGATGGGCTCACAACGTCTTTCCTCATGTCCAATCGATCCTTTTCCGTTCCGGTCCAGTTTATAACGCCTCCAATGGAAATGCTGCATACCACATGATAGATGACTTGTAAGACAAACCCGCCACATCAAGACGATGGCCAGATGCTCTTCAATCGCGCAGCCAGGCGCGTCTTTTCTCTTCTTTCCTGGCTTTGCGCTTCTCCTTCCACATTGAGAGCTCCTTCTTGGTCGGCTTCTTCCCCTGCCGCTCAGCTTTCAAGCTCCGACCGTCGTGCGAGTTGGCCGCCTTATCGACATCGAAGAAGTTGTTCATCTGACGGTAGCTCTTCGCCTCGTCATTGTGCCTGTCGGGCCCCTGGTCCGCCATCTGAAACTTGCCAGTGCGCTTGTTGAAGTGGGCCCCAGGGACCTGCAGGAGCGTGGGATCAGGGAGCTGCTCAACGCCATCATCTGCCTCCTCCTCGGGTTGCGTGTATGCTTGCGCGTAGGGCGCGTTCGGGTCCCAGGAGCCATGGATGGCTGGATTATACCCGCCCGCGACGGATGTAGGCTCGGAGGTAGAAGACGCCCCTGTGCCAGGCGCAGTGGTGCTAGCAGCCTGGGCGGCGGACGCTTCTGGTACTCGCGGGTTGTCCCATTGTGAGACGCCGGTGAAGCGGTTGTAGAAATACCACGCGCTCCGTGCAGCGTCCCACTCGGCTGACCAGCCATCGTCTGCCGGCTCTGATCCGGGCGGAGGTCCGGCAGGCAGCGGAGGCGCATCGCTTGCGCTCTCGGGCGGACCATCAGCTTTCGGGCTTGTGGAAGACTCTGCGTCATTGTCTGCGGCGTCGGGAGGCGACTGGTCTGGGGAGGAGTCTCTCTCGTCTGAGCTTCCTTCGCTGACCTGGCCCTCCTCAAGAGCGGTCGCGTCGGCAGGGGGGGCGGCCGCCACCTCAGCTTCCGCAGTCTCCTTTGGGGACGCCATTTCGACCTGGGCTCGCTCAATCCGTTTTTCGTAGGCGACTGGTGCTGCCCTTGGCTGGACCAAACTTCATAACTTGGTATGGAGAATGACGATAGTGTGGCGTTATAGTGAAGGCGCACCAATGTACTATTCAAATTTGTGCACGAATGTCACATACTGCGTCGATAGGCACTCACTCCTCGAGCTTGAAGATGGCTTCGCGGCGGGAGGCTGCTCAATGAATGGCGGGTGCCGGCATTTCATCGGCAGTCGCTCTTACAGTTAGTCCGGATTTGGCCAGGACCTTTGATGTGGGACGGACGGAGAAGCACTAAGACCCATACTGCAGTATGAAGAAGCCCCTTGCCTTCGGGCACCTTACTGAAAGCCTCGAAAGTAGAACAAAGTTATCGCTTTGAAGCGGTCTAGACAAGGCTCAATTTGGGACATGGCAAACTCGTAGGCGGACGAAATCCATTTGTATGTTTTCTCTCTCTCCCCCGTAAGGGGTAGACCATGCGGGGCCGGAGGTGGACAAGCTACCTAGTTATGGCCGAATCGTCGACGGGCAGAACGTGAGCAGAAGCAATCCCAAAAGACCGATCACTTTTGCCTCCTTCCGGTGTTTCGAGGTGCTGGCCCTTGCAGACGCGGCACTCGTCACGCTGTTCAACCATAGTAAGTCCCAATGGTTGCTCAGTGGCTACTTAGACAATGGTGATTAAAAGCGATGGTCTTGTTCAGTTGCCTCCTTACCTCTTCGCAGAAGCTAGCATTGAAACAAAACAGAGGTGTTCCATGGTGGGACCGGGGAAGTGGTCGGAAGCTTCCTGAAGCAGTGGGTGGCTCTCATACAATAATGCATTGTAGTCTGATCATAGTGACTATCACATCACCAACAATCTCCACCAGTAGACGCAATATTGGGCCTTCTCTCCCAGAGCAGGCATTTCAGAGTGGGCGTCGGCCACAAGGTGAGGGCTTCCAATATTGATACTTTATGCGTTCCAGCGAGCAGCATCCTCCAAGAGCAAGCAACGGGCAAGGATATAATTTGGAGCACAATGCGAGCCGCTGCTTGACCAATACGAAGTCTCATCACGTCTACCCGCTGAGCTTTGGCTTTGGTGGTTAGTTAGCCTTTCTGGGGTGTAGGTGGGATCTATTGGCGCGACTTAGAGCAGCGAGTGGTAGGTAGACTCGACCTGTCTTTCCTTACGTTTGCGTTGATCAGCTGCATTAAAAGATCATTTATTAATTCTCTCCGAAAATGGATTGACGGCTTTCTATCAGTGACCATAGGTCGTGCAGTACCTTGTTGTACGGCACGCAAGGTGAGAGAGAGGCGCAACAACAATAACAATAGAAGGTTCAAGAATGCATTTATCAAAACGCCTGCCTTATCTCGTCGCCAATAAGGAACACCAAAACCTAGGTATCTCGAATACAGTAATCGTCCTTCCACAGCCGACGCGCGTGATGTCATACTATTGGCGCACTAACCAGTTGGCGCTCCATCGAGATTAAGCATGTTGACGAGAAGCTTACAGTACGAGCCAAAGTTTCTTTACGAAACGCACCTTGTCAATTACAGCGGCTCGCGGCAACCGACCATACCATGCGTTATACGAACGATGCTGGCGGATGAACACATGGTATGAGGCTATGGCTCCGCCTTATACGGAGGTTCTGAGCACGCGACTTGATCTGGGTAAGGTGAGGGCGACGATAAAGGCAACGTCTTGTCCGGCCCTGAGACGAGTGTCCTCTTTGCTTCGTGACCAGTGACCGTAGAAATGCGCCAAGTGTGCCTGGCAGATAATGCAGCGGCTGGCTTGTGCTGAGTGGGCACGAGCGTTGACGCTCAAGCCAGCCTGGGCAGCCTGCAGCCAGGAGGCCAGGATGGGGGTGGGTTATGGGCCCAGGAGCAGGTGCACTCTTGCAGGCTGACCCCTGCTTGATTCTGTTTCATGTCTACAGGGAAAATACACGTACATTACACACGTTGTCCACAAAAAAAAAGGGATGCAGCAGGAGCAGGGGCATAGAAACTAGACATAACTCTTAAGTTACTGCGTAATATACTGTTCTCTACTGTATAGATTTGTGCTGTCTTGAATGATTGCCTCGTACACCTCCCTCCTTGCCAATGCTCGAATGGCCGCCCATTATGACAAGAACTTACTGCTAAACGATGAGAGCAGGTCAAGAGTCTCAGGGCACCTTCCCTCCGCATTTGAAGCAGTCGCGACGGAGGGCAGCACTAGGCGACTTAACGTTATCGGCGCGGGTCCGTCCTCCTCTATCCTCTCTCCTCTCTTTTGCGACCGTCTTTGTTAGTGTAGACCTGGAGACGACGACTTCCGCCAGGCCAACGCCTTGCCTTACCTTACCTTAGTCTAGGTAGTTATTCGTAGGTAGAGTTAGTACGGCACTGGCATTGGCACTGGCACTTGCCAGAAATATTTCCCACAATTCCATTTATCCTCGAGAGCCCACTACCGGTACTCCAACCACCTCCTCCCCCCGTCATCCATTATCATCATCATCATCCACTCGAATGAAACCACAGCTCACTGGCTGTCAGACCAGACGAATGACCAGGCCGCTGTGGGTGTGAAAGTGCACGGCGCAAGAGGCAGCGAAAAGAGGCGTTGGTCATTGTTTCACCCTTGTCACTCCTTTTCCCACTATTTTCCAGCTTCGCTATTCATAGCCCCCGGCTCCCCTCTCCCGGCCTCTTCATTGTCTTGTCTTAGGGGCACTCCATTACAGTAGTCTACAACCCAGGAGACCACTCTCTTTCTGGGAATTTCTGGCCCCGTCCCGGCCACCGACCAAGTCGCTCATTCCAAGCCCTTGTCCTCCGCTGTAGAAAACAACGTCCGAGAGCAAAGCGCGTTCTCAAAGGAAGAACCACAGAGACGAATTATCCCAGGCTCTGGCACGACTGAGCCGGGTCCCCCATCTCGCGACGGCTGCGGCACATAGCGTTGGATTCGGGATCTCCCAAGAACCAACCTTCCTTTGGATACCCCGGCCCTCATTTCGTAGGGGCTATTCGTTTCATGATACACCTGCTACCGGGCTCTCCTCTCTCTTCAATTCAATTCATCTGGGGGATAAATCCACAAGAGTCATTGTGACTTCGGGGGGGTTTATGCCCGCCTTGCTCCATTCACCATGACGAGACCTGAAATTATTCGCGCTGGTAGGTGCTCCAAGCCTCTCGCCTCCTGTGGCTGGGCGAAACCACTTTTTTCTTTTACCTTTGGCTTTGTGCTCTTGAGTTGAGTCCTTGTGCTGACCTAGTCGACCTGGACTGTACAGACTCGATTGATCTTCAAGATCGCGATGCGCCGTCGGCTCAAGACCATAACCGCCTAAATCCACCCTCCTCCAAACCGCCGGCGAGCGGCTCCTCCCTCGCTCCGCATCAAGCTGAGACACTTCGCGAAGTTGCCGCAGAGACGGCTGAGGAAAATCTTCGTAGCCCGCGCGTTTCGTGGGCAAACGGCGACATTGGCGATCTGCAGCAATACGCCGAAGACTTGGCCGCCGGCGTCGCCGACTCCCTAAACGGCCAGGCCCAGAATCAGAACGGCAGGAACAATAAGATGGCGGCCGATCGCCAGCAGCAGCAGGATGCTCTGGCCATTGCCCAGAACGGAGGTCTGTCGGGCAACGACGCCGCCTCGGACGACGGAGACCTGGACGCGGACGATGCCGACGACGGCATGGATGACGATATGATGGACAAGATTTCGAGCTCACCCTCGATAGAAGATGGTGGGTACACCTCTGATCTTCCACAGACTTGGCCACGCCGGGTCGACTCTCTTCACCCCTCGGCGTCGCCGTGTAGTTCTCCGACGTCAGCAAAATTCACCGAGGCGAGGTCATCTTCTCCATACCTCGACCTCCCTGAACACTTGCCCCTCCCCTTATCAACCCTGCAAATAAGTAGCGGGTTCGTTGAGTCTCCTAGTCGTCGTCGTCATCATCATCATCATCATCTCAAGGGTGAGTTTAACAGACAGTACCGAACCGATCGAGACGAAAATGTCTCTACGAGGACCAATCTCGAAAAAGCGGACCATGATGGCACAGATGAAGGATAGCAACCTCCAGGCCTATTGGAAAGATGTGCAATGGATGAGTTGGTGGACGAACTGGAAGACATGGGGTTGCGCCACGACTTATTGATGGATGGGTCCGTAACGAGCGAGGAAGTGTTTGACGACATCCAAACCCTTGAGCAGGAAGGATTACTCGTTCCTTACGAAGCGTCCAAAGATGATGATGATGATGACTTCTCTGAAGAGACTATTGATGCCAAATTCATAGATTCCGGATGGGGAGGCGAATGCTTACATGACACAGAGGACATTGATTTCGAGTTCGTCTACGCCCTCCACACATTCGTCGCCACCGTTGAAGGCCAAGCAAATGCCACTAAGGGTGATACTATGGTCTTGCTCGACGATAGCAATAGCTATTGGTGGCTCGTCCGTGTAGTAAAAGACAGCAGTATTGGTATGTATTCGACACCCATGCTAACGCTTGCGATCTAACATCTGTCTTTTAAGGTTATCTTCCGGCGGAGCATATCGAGACGCCCACCGAGAGGTTAGCACGCCTGAACAAGCACAGAAACATTGATGTAAGTACACATTTCATTGTCACGCCTTTTCAATTCTCTGACATATTTAGCTCTCGGCGACTATGCTAGGTGACCAAGCAGAAAAGTCAAAGAACCCAATTAAGTCGGCAATGCGTAGGAGGAAAGCCAAGACAGTGACATTCGCAGCCCCCACCTACGTTGACTACTCAGATATAGACTATGACACTTCAGAGGATGAAGATGCTGAAGCAGAATACTTCGCTCAACAGCAGCAATCTCAACAGCAAGCTGCATCGCAGCAAGCAAACGGTGACCAGGACCCGGAGGATGAGTCCGCTAAGGTAGAGCCACTCAAGCCTCGATCGCAACAGAAAGAGGTGAAGATTGTGGAACCGGCAAAGGCAGAGCGTGGCGATGAGCCCGCTGCGGCATTGAAAGCGAACGGGAGGTCGAGCGAAGAGATATTTGAAACCAATGGAGTGGACGGCCCCAAGAAAACCAAGGATGGAACAGTCCGAGATTCATTCTTTAAGGACGAAACGGTTGAAACTAAGAAGATCACGTTGACTCCTAATTTACTCCGGGACGATGGGGCGCCACGAGCATCAAGTGAATCTAAGGAGATCAAACAGAGGCCAAGTTTTGACAAACTGGAAAAGGATGCTTTGTTAAGCAAAGACGATAAGAAGAAGAAAGAGAAGGACAAGAAGGAGAAAGAGAAAAAATCTGGGTTCCGGAGCCTTTTCTCACGCAAGGACAAGAAAACCAAGGGCGATGACGATGACGACTCTTTTGGAAAGCGGTCGATTGATGTTGCCTCCGAGGGTCTTGAGAAGGAATCAGAAGAGATACAGTTCGCGGAAGATCAGCCGTCACCAGAGAAGGCGGCATCGGGCCCCCAGCGGCAACCGAGTAAACTGCAGAAGCAGCAGCCACGCACGGAGCCTTCGCCAACAAGGAAAGGCAGTGTTGGCGCGAAGGAGGCTGGTAATGGTATGGACCTTGCCGCTTTCCTCTCTGAGAGCAAAGTGAATAACGTTGCAAACGTGCCTCCAGCTTCAATGCGCATTGTCGAAGCCGATGTCCAGGACACTCAAGACATCCGGCCCAAGTCTCGAGATCGCTCTCCAGAAGTCGCCCGCTCGAACTCCCAGAAGGACGAACGATCAGGCATTTCGAAGATCATTCCATCGCGCATGCAGAATGGCGATCCCAGGCCGCAAAAGGTTACGAAAGCGAAAGCTCGCGTGGCTCTCGACGATTCCGATTCCCTCGAAGACATTGCGCCAGAACCAACGAGACAAGCGCCAACGCCTACCCCAGCATCCACTCCCGCTCCTGCCCCGGCTCCAGAAGAAAAGTCGAAGCAGTTGCGACCGACTCTCCCTGGCGCTTATCCAGATAGCTATCTTAGTACCCAGACTACGGACTCTGTCCAGACTGAAAAGGCTGTTAGCGCCCCACAGCCTGAACGGTTGTCCGAATCGCCGGTACAAGTGTCTCCAGTGACCTCGAATATCCCGCCTTCTCTGATGGTGGACACTTCCAGCCAAGAAGAGAATCACTCCTCTCCGAGCTCCACGCCGTCGCCAGAGCTTATCGAGAGGGAAGATGTTGGCGGCAGTCACCGAAACCAGGACTCTATCGCCACTTCTACGTCCGCTACCACTGTATCAACCTGGAATGACACAAGCCTGCGGGCCTTCTTCGACTCTAGCGCCGATATCCGGGATCTGCTTGTCGTTGTGTATGATAAAACAGATGTCGCTCCAGCTGGCCCAGACCATCCTGTCGCTGGAACACTGTTCAAAGAACAGAACGCTAAGTTGGCCGAAATTACTTCAGTAAGTGCCCAGTATGGTGTTCTTTTCGAAGAATGATTTCAACTGACCATTTATCAGCAACTGGACAATATGCTTGGAGATTGGCTTGCCCGCAAACAACGCTTGCGAGGTACCGTCTAAATTCAATCACCAGTATTTCATTTCTACAAACCTCTTTACTACAAGCCATATGGCTCTTCAATTTCCCTGGATTGATTTCCTGGGCTACTTTGTAGAACATTCTCATTCATGTTAACCCTCTACGATGCATCAACGAACGGAGTGCGAGGTCCAACATCTTTTTGTGCGTTTCAAGGAATCTGGCGTCTTGGCGAACGTTAAAAAGGATCATATGGGCTACGAAGGGATCGAAACGAACTTGTTTTAACTATATACCAAAGAACAACCATACACCTGTTTCATTTCTTTTGTGCGGGACACAATCGTCCAGCGAAGGGGGAAGATTTAGAGGATGTTATGGAGGTATGAGGATGTCATGAGAGGAAACGAGGTTCAGAGCGCACAAGATCAGTCGGTAGCTTGGAAGTGTAACAGTAGCTCACGGAAGCCACGAAGTTGAAGTCATGACAATATACCCTTACCTCAAATTCTGACTTGCCTCGTATAAAATGCGTGCTATGTGATAGGCATCAAGCAGTGGGCAACTTTTAGTTCCCCTCGGGATCCTGGATAGTTTCAAGTTAGCGTGGTTATCATCGTTAATTCATCTAATTCAGCATCACATGAAAGGCGGATCATTGTCCAGCTCTACTATCTGTCACTAGAGTATGGCTATAACATGGTCTCCCTCTAGATGTGAATGGAAGCTTTCATAGAGCTAGGTTGAGCGATCGAAATCAGGTTCGTGCCTATTTTAGCTGACGAGTCTTAGGCCTGTTGGGCATGCGGATTTCTTAGACTCGAGCTGGAAATATTCAATTATCAGCAAAGGGTTGAACTAATCGCTCTTTTTTTCAGGTACCTATATACCTTTACTAGGGATTCGAATATTTATAATAGCTTGATGGGAGACATTAAGAGCAAACCACCTGTTTAGGGTGCTCGTAACTTTGCCTACGCAAAAAGGGATGGGACCCGCACGCAACGGCACAGCAATGGCACTTGAACCAGTGCCATGGTCCAGTAGGATCCAAATGGGTTCCGGACTAACCTAGGTGCCGTCATAGATGCTAAAGAGAGAAGGATTGGAGATCATTATAAATCAAACTCATAAGAGCAGATTTTTCGTCAATATCTTTGAGTATTCGTCTTGTCAAGCTATGTCATTCGTCTCGAAGATTGTGACTGCAGCGGGCTACGGCCTGCTCGCATCCCTATCGGCCCGGTTTCTGCAGTTCTTATACATCCACCTGCGGCCGTCTTCTATTTCCAAATACGGCAAGAAGCATCGTCTGTATAAGCCGAGCTCACGCACATGGGCCTTGGTGACCGGAGCTTCGGACGGCTTGGGCGTTGCCTGGGCCCACGAACTATCAAAGTCGGGATTCAACGTCATAATCCACGGACGCAATCCGGCCAAACTTAATAAATTGAAGGCCGAAATCGAAGAGAAGCACCACGTCCAAGTGAGGACCTTGGTTATTGACTCCGGCCGGGAGCCCGTGGCATTTGACGAGGCCAGCTATGCTGCCTTCAACAAAGCCGTCCAGGATGCGACGGCCGACGTGCCGCTGACGGTCCTTATTAACAACATTGGAATCATCGGCAACTGGTACGCGATGGCGGACACGCCCGCAGACGTGGTCGACGACAGCATCAACATCAACGTGCGCTTCTCGATGCAGCTCACTCGTGCACTGCTGCCCACGCTCACGCGGAACGCGCCCGCGCTCATCATCAACGTGTCGAGCCAGAGCGACGCCTCGCCCGTGGCGTACGCGACGCTGTACACCGGGGCAAAGGGCTGGGGCCAGGCGTTCCACAGGTCGCTCAGGTACGAGATGCGCGACACGCGCCAGGACGTCGAGGTGCTCACCGTGGTGTACGGGTTCATTGCGACCACAAGCACCGGGCGCACCGACAAGGATGCTCAGTTCGGGGTCGCAACGCCGTCAGTCGCCGCGAGGGCCGCGCTGAACAAGGTCGGGTGCGGATACAGCATCGTGACGCCGTTGTGGCAGCATCATGTACAGCAGTGGCTGGTCGGTTTGTTCCCCATTGGTGTGAGTGAGAGCATTGTTGCCAATGTTATGCTGGAGCAGAAGGAGAAGATGGTAGCTCTCGCGAAGAGTAAATAGGCTCGACTAGCACCACTTTCGGTGCCTGAGCTTCATGACATGGCAATGAGGGTGGAAGAAGAGAATCAGAAGAAGTTGAGACCATCATGTCTTTGTATGCGAAGTTGAGGAAACTAGCCAGTCACAACGCTCTCTGCTTACAGCAGCCATTTCGATTGGCTCTGTCACAAAGAGACGGCTTATACCCAGGTAGACGAGCTTACTTCTCTCTCTGGTCTGGTTGTCAAGGATGATTCCCGACGCTGTTCCAATTTCGAGCGGCAATACAATACTGGATCTAACAACAAGAGTCGTTCTACGGATTTTCGAGGTTGAGATCTAACATTGGCTTCTTCGCTATGTGATACGATACTAGAGAGCAATTTTGACGGGCTTAACTCTTACGGGTGTTGAGTAATCCGAATACCAACTGCCACGCAGCATTGACCTGTGTCACATCATGCGCCGCAATTGCTTCAAGATCGAGTCTCTGAGGACTTGTGCTGCTAAAAGTACCGAGTGAATCTCTGGAACCTAATCTTATTGGATTGTGGGGTGGGTTTGATTGCATACTTTATATGGCCATGAACAGCTGATTAGGTGATTCTTCCTGCTGACAACACACTGTCAATCCCAGTCAAGAGGCTGAAACTACCAACCGTATTAAGCCCGGCCAATATGCGCCATGTCCTCCAATCCTATCATGTTGAGTAAACAGAAAATAATTCCAACTACGAGCAAGGGTTTCTTGAGCCGCCCGGCCGAGACACTAAGTCCGTAGTATGTGATGTCGGATCTATCCAACCGCTACCGGGATCAATCTAGGTGATGGACCCGGGAGTTCAAGCTGGGCGAGATTCTTGAACGGACGGCCTCACGCGAGTAGACAAGAACATACCCGGGTAATTACTACCAGCCCATGAGCGAAGAGGAGATCAAGATTCTCTACAAATCGAGTCATGAAATGAGGAGTCTGATCAGGCACAACGGGCCGTGCTCTTCTGAAGTGAGAGTCTTGCTGCCGAGCGCGGGGTTTACACAAGAGTATTCACATGGCTAACGCGACCTGAATTCGGCTTCGGACACATGGTGAAACGGATGATAACTCCGGTCAGCTGTATCGGAACCCTTGCTGTTTCCGTTGCTGTTGGTTTCATGGTGTTCATTGAATGTGATGAGTCCAGACGAGGCAGAAGCTCCGTCTCACTCCTGCACGGATCCGTAGAGCTGCTACATTGCAAGATTAGTGATCTGGGCTGGGGTGGAGGAACGCGGGATCGCTATTTTAGCTACCGGCAGCGGACCGTAGGCACCTTGAATAGGACATCGGGCTGAAATGGACGCCTGTAATTGGGGGATCTGCATAGGGCTGGTAGGGGCATAATTAGCCCCTCGAACAGCGCGCATTAGCGTCAGATCCCCCGACTATTCCCTCTGTGTCCGTATGGACGCCCCTCTGTGGCTGCATCATGTTGGCAAAACGGTCGTCTCTGAGTTCTGTCTAGCAAGGTACAGTAGGTTTGAAGTTCCTTCACCGCGGAGTTGTGCTTTGACTGCAGACAGATCAGAATCAAATCTCGACTTTGCTGTGGGGTGGCATTACAGATTGAAACAGGAATTGCAAGACTTACTGACCTGGGTGCTATATCCTCTGCTCTGCATGTCATATTCATGTTCCGTGGGGCTGAGCGGCTGGTTCAATCGGCTGCGAGCCACGAAGCATCTGGCCCAGTCATCTTGCGCCGAGGACGAAGGAATGCATCATGTACAACGTCGCTAGGGAGGGATCTGCCGCAGCTCCTTCAACGCACCCAAATCAGGCGTGGCTATGGAGGAAATGAGGAATTGTCTGTTCAACCCGGCCGCGATGGTTCATTGTCTTTCATGTGCATGTGCTTTGAGGAAGGTTTCAATGTTGTGGCTCGGAAAAGTATATAGAGGTCCTGCTCCTCGAGACTGGGAGAGCACAACAGTTCATCTCATCATTCACAGCTTTCAATCTCTCATAGAAACTACAAAAGACTCTTCAAACCTAACTCCTCGATCCCTTCTCCTCAAGCACTTGCTCTATCCTTCAAGGACAATAACAACTCCTCCAACCTATCAAAATGGCCTCTCTATTCGACCTCACCCGTTCCACCCTCTCCTTCTACTCTGTTCGTTCCTGACGCCTATTTTACCTTCAACAAGACCCAACAGCTAATAATTATATAGGTTCCTGCTGCCTTCATCCTACAATTCCTTCCCAATGCCTGGGCTATGGTCGCCGCTGGCCGCAACTACGATCTCTGCTATCCCAGGAGGATGGAGGAGACCTGCAACAAGGATCAGTCCCTGGACAAGGCTGTGCGCTTCTCCTAAAAGCAACCTTTTTTTTCCTTCCATATGTCTTGAACTAACACTATCCAAAGTCTCTTACCCGCATTCTCCGCGCCAAAGCCGCTGCGAACAACGGTCTCGAGTCCATCGGCTTCTACGCCGGCGGTATCGCCGCCGCCAACGCCGCCGGTGTCCCGGCCGAGACCATCAACTCTCTCGCCATCGCTTATATCGGTCTCCGCATTGTCTACAACTTCATCTACATCATCCTCCAGGCAAACCGCAACTTCGCCCCCCTCCGGACGCTTACCTGGATGACCAGCATCGGCGTCATCTCCAGCCTGTACATCAAGGCCGGTAATCTCATTGCCGCTGCTTAAAGTCTTGTACACATACAGGGTTTTCACAGAGAACTAGAAAGGCGCTGCCGGTGTTCTCATCCTTCTTGAGCGGTTTTCTGGCGTCTGCTTCGCAAATTGCACAGTCTGGGTTCATTGAAGATATATTGTTCTTGGGTGCTTGCAGTTATATCTCCCTCATCTGCTATTTGTTAAAACCGGGTTGACGTGGAGTTGCTTCCTGAGAAAGTATCCGTACCTCATCTTCTCCAAATAAACACCTAATTCCGCTTACTCTGCGTGGTTTTAATGTGCTTGTGTAATTTGATAAAATATGTGTCTCAACAGATTTCTGAACTGATAGGTATTTTATGTCACGGGAAAATCTATGCTGTCCGGCAATATCGTCTGGAGGACAATCTTTGAGCGGACCAGGTAAGTCCTGCAATTCTCACTTCTATGCTTGCTAAACACTCGCTATGTACAAAGCATGCCGCTAACTAAGATCTATTATGTGTCGAGATTCCATCCTCCTTTGCGTAGTTCAGAGGCACCAGTGATTTATGGCCTGCATTGCATTCTGCGTACGTGTCATAATCTTTCGACTAGGAGCCTATTTATGTCTATTTAGGACCCCCAATAGCCGTCGTGATTGAACCGCTCTCGATATAGACCCCCGAGAAGTAGAAATCCTCAGTTGTATCGCTGTAACCGGATCGCGGTAGTTCCAAAACGCCCAGATGCCAGTCGGCGCCGTTCGAAGATGTCGAGCCGGAAACAGGGGCTACCACTTGCGTGAGAGGATCGCCGCCTGTTGAGTGCCAGAAGCCAATCTTGTTGGCAGAGAAGTCCTATTGCTAGTCAGCCCCTTCTGCTTCTCCGCATACCAATATCCAAACAAAGTCTCGGGCTCACTATCTCATAGGCAACGTTGTGCCAGACACCCGGAGTCCACTCCGTCTTCCAATAGCTCTTCTGGCTGACCATCCACTGCAGATTGGGATTGCTCGTGCCAGACTCGCCGCTGATCCAGCCATACTTCAGCTCGGTGAAATGGCTCTCGAAAAAATTGATCTGGTGCTCGCGGTTGACGCTCGGCGCGTTCTTGTCGCTGCGCATGAGGCTGAAATGGTAGTACACCTTGCCCTTGTTGATGCCCGCCGTCGTCTGGGGGATCAGCTCGGTTCGCCGCATGTTCTGACCGTTCCAGAACGCCGTGCTATCGAGAGTGAACTTGGCCCCCTGCTTGCTGACCGTGTCGTTGGGGTTCTTGTAGTCCGGCGAGAGGTTGACGTACTTCTCCACCGTGCCGGAGCCGTGGATGTAGTACTGGTAAGGTCCGACCTGATTACTCCATGACCACTTGTTGAGGTCCGAGGACGACGAGAAGTCGTTGAAGCGCCCGTCCCAGATGACGGCTGCGTTGCCGAGGGCGGCTAGGCTGGCGATGAGCGCCTTGGTGAGCTGCATGATGGGCAGTTCTGACGGACGAGATCGCAAAATGGGGAAATTTGATCAAGACACCGACGATCGAGGGAGAGATGCGAGAGACGCAATATCTTGGGATCTTTGGTTTATATATGATTACAAGATCGGAGCTGGACCCCTGCTAGGCCCTTCTGATCACCATATCCGGGGAATGAGAGTGCCCTTGTCCACCATGTGAGCCATCCATATATTGGACAATGGCAGGTTGCAATCTTTGTCGCCATTCCTGCAACCCGGACCTCAGCAATATGAAAGGGGCATTCCGGACCGCTGCTAAGACGAATACACAATGATATGGCGTAAAGATGCGCGGAGAGGAGGTTCCGCTCCCCTGCCAATCCATAAAATATCATGGTATAGATTAATCGCGGCATCGCTCTAAACTTTAGCCTATACGATATTAAGGTCGAACTCGGCAGTGTGAGATTGAAGAGTCGCGCGGGTATTAACCTTAACTAATTACTAAACCAACCCTTTAAAGAGGATGCCTCTCATTGGAAAATGAGGCTACTATGGTAGGAGGTCAAAAGTTGGGCGTACTTGTCAGGTGTTCTATTCACGATTGTTATAGTCACATCGAATCACTTACATGTTGCTCAAGATTGGGGCAACTATCTGATCGATTGCCAGGTTTATAGGAATAGAGCGTGGCTAACGCTGGATCAGGCTGACTTGAGTTGAACACTAGTCGTCGTAGGCTTCGAATCTCTGCAATAAGAATGGTTGCTGGTCGAAACAGGAAATCATCACAGCTGGAAAGCTGTCAAACACCATAAGTCTGCAGCTTAATTCATGTCTAATCTTCCTTTGCCATCGAAGGGCCTGAGCAAATGGTCAGAGGAACATATGGATCTAGGAGAAGAATAAGACAGTCTAAAAGCAAGTTGAATAACCACAGTTTCTTCCCATTCAACCAACTCCTATAACGCATGTGCTGCGGAAACACTTCCCACCAAGTGACTGAAAGCCATTCAACTTTCCAATTGCACGATCCAGAAAATTGCAAACTATTTCCCTCCAGGTGGCGATGGCTTAGTATTCCGCGCCACCGAAGCTCTTGTTTCTCGTCAAGGTTGCCCGCTCCAAACTAGCTCTAGGCAGGTTCTCCACACTGCGAGTCCTGCTGTGAGCGGTGCTAGGTCGACTTGGAACGCCGCCAGCGTCAGCCTCCTCTACAATAACCAGTGCGTCTGCCGGAGAGGTGGGATCATCTTTCATTAAGTGCACAAAGAACGCCGCAACAAGGACGGTGATGCCACCAAGGGCAAGGACTATGGCAATTGAATGATCGCCCGGTACACCTCGTGGTTTCTGAAAGATCCTGAAGATGATGCTCGACGCAAATGTAGCAATGATTTGTGGAGCTGCAATTGCCATGTTGTGAATGCCAAGAATCACGCCAGCTTGATCCGACTCCTCCTCCTCATCAACGACCTTGCGATCCCGGTCCGAAGTGTACCCGTCAGGGGACCCAGAGTGGTCTCGGTGAGGAGAAAACATCCGCTGCTGCCTCTGCGCACGAATCGTAGCATCTCGTCGACTGATTTCCGCACTGATGATTGCCCAAGGAGCCCAGAGCGTCAGCGCCCAGGTAATACCGACCAGTCCAATGAGGGCGGTAGCAGCTGGAACAGTGCGAACGAAAACGGTGCAGAACATGCTGATCGTGAACAGGATCTGGGAGAACATCCACGCACGTCGGAGTGTGAAGCCGGGAATGATGAGATAGTCCAACCAGGACTTCGTGTCTGAGCCGAAGCTTCGGATTGACTCCGCAGGGCCCTCTCCGGGAGCGTCCGTGGCGAGCACCGGCTGGCTATCGTACGTAGGGGCGATAAAGAAAGGCAGAAGCACATTGGTCGCCAGGCTAGTGATGGAGAAGATGAGTAGTGCAAAGGTACCGACTTGAGTTGCCTTTTCATACAGTTTGTCCAATTCCTTCGGTGTCATATTCGGGTTCTTCTCCAAGAATGGCTCGGCGTAGATCTCACCAATGTAGGAGGAGGTGTAGAACAGCATGGGGAAGAAGCCGATCCAGGCGCAGAACTGAACAATGCACACTTTCTTGATCTGCGGTGGTAGTCTCTTGATGGATGTAAAGATTGTGGAGAAGAATGAGATCACCCCAGGTCGCTCGCTCTTAGCGGGAGGCCCTTCGAGGCGTGGGTCGCGCTCCTTGACAAAGACGCAGCTGATGATGACCGTCGCACCCAGAGCAATACTGGCAATGGCACAGAGATCTTTGAACTGCGTGTTTCCGAGCCACCAGGTTATTTCTGGAAGATTCACGTATCCGGCAACATAGCCAACAATGTTACCGACGCCAGTGATTCTACTAGCCATTGCATTGGCGGACTCTTGCTGATGTGCTGGTGCACAATCCACGATGAAGGCACGGATCGCAGCTTGGACTAAAAAAGAGTTAGCACAGGATACTTGACCGATTGTGAGGATGTAGGCCGAAGACTAACCTGTATTGATGGCGAAATCCAGTATGTAAACCCAGATAACGGCTACCACGATGATGGACACCTTTACACCATTGGATTCAAGATCAGCGCCAAAGAGACCCAAGAAACCACCGACGATTTCCTTGGTCCAGGCAAGAATCATGAGAGAGCAGATTGTGGCAGCCGCTCCGCCAAGCATGAATGGCTTCCTCTTGCCCCATGAGATCCTGCATTTGTCGCTCAACATGCCGACGTACGGCTGGACCAGCGTTCCCGAGAGAGGGCCAGCAATCCAAACGAGAGCCATCAGGGACTTGCTCAATCCCAGGGATAATAGGTACGGCGAGCCATTTGACAACTCGACCGACCATGCAATTTGTAGACCTCCAATGCTGATTGTCAACAGTATCAGGTACCAGACGCTCTTTGTCTGCTGAAACTCCTCCCATTCGTCCTCGATGGCCTGATCGTCGAGAAAACCATCGTCCTCATTTTCGTTGGAGGCAGGGGAGAGCAAGGGGGATTGCTCGCTGACGTCGTCGTTGCGGGCGTGGTCTATCGAGCTGATGCGCGGGGTGTTGCCTGCGAGGGCTGGAGGTCGCTTGCCTTTTGCGTTGGATCGGTCGCCCTCGACCGAGGAACGGCCAGTGACTGTAGAACCGCCTAATGACGACGTCATGCGTAGCTTCACTGATCGCAGCCGAGCTGTGCAGATGGAGCGGTAGAGTTGGTGATGGTTCTACCGCCGTTGGGAATCGCTGAAGAGGGAGGGAGGGTGGATGATGAGATGTTGACAAGCGGCGGATGTCGGAGGTGTTCTGACGTAGGTTTGGAACTAAGGATGCTGCACGAACCAACCAGGGTGGACGGCTAGCTATCGTGAGATCGTCGCAACAAGTTTAGATGATGTCCGTCCACCAAAACCGTGGGCTCACAAACGAAGACAATTGATTAGGGAACAAACTACGAAATATAACACGTTGGAATTATGTTTCGGGTTGCCTTGTGGAGTTTAAACAGCCCAAAGACAAGTCAGAGACCTGAGGCGTCACGCGGTCAAGTAACAGACTGCCACGAGACGGAGACCCCTTCTATTCGTGTTGGGGACCGCGAATGTTAAGCCCCAGCTTTGCGTCATGCAGAACGCTTCAAGCGAGGCTGGCGCAATAAAAGGGAATAGCACGCTGCCCTTGCAGGCTATCAGGATACGGTCTGCTCCTGGCATACTTTAATTGTTCAATACAGTCAACTCAGTTCAGCTTAGGGTCCAGACGAGACTGAGGAATGACCAGGCAAGCGCAGGAAAGAAACATTCAGGTTTCCCCAATTGGGCTATGTCGTAGGCAGGAGTCACCCCTCGCAGCGAATGGGGTTGCCCCGCGATCACCGGATATGCACCATCAGTCCATCACAGGGGCTGAATAAGTCGGGTGAGATGCATCGGCAGCCACTTGTATGAACTCCGAGCGCGGGGAAGCCCAGGCCCAACGGAACCTGACTTGCTGATGCAATTGAGGAGGAGGGTCTGGATCTTCCCACTGCAGCGAGAAAAACAGATGGCCATGTCAGGTCAGACCCGGGGAACCGGGGCGGGGGACTGTACAAGTGAAGTGTCCACGGCGTCCATAGTCTCTGGCTGGCGGTAAAAGGTAAGTCTCGACGATCTGGGACTGCCAGTTGCGAAACGTGATTCGGCCGCTTTGATAACCGTATCTTGTCGCATGAAAAGCACATGCAGAGACATGATATTGTTAAGCCGACTCATGTTCTCCGGCAGAATCTGACATCTTGTGTTCGTGCTCTCATCGTTGAGACCACCCTCGGGCAACTCCCCTCACACCCATTGTAATGCTAGCAAATAAAGAAGTATTCAGCTGAAACTGAAATGGGTAGAACACGAGCACCGTGTACATTGGTGTTCGAGGAATAGAAACACAAGTGAGACGTGTACCACGATGATAGCTGTGACATTTTGACAGGAAGAGCGCTTATTGCCAATCGGCGCGAATAAGCTGACCCAGCACCCACCCAAGCAGTAAGTCGGCCGCCATTGAATAGCTGGATTTGTGAAGGTACACCACAACAGGTCACAAGCCACATCACGATGTTTGATATGACTTGTCTCTTTTCGCTCTCTTCATGACTTCGAAACACCATCAGGCCGTGAGTACCCGCTGAAAGGACAACTGGTCTCGTGTCCAGGTCGAACTCCATAGATGTCCTCTTACTACTGAAGTTTATGGAAGAGTGTGTACCTCATTTAGACACCAAGGGACAATGACATTGAGTATAGAAATGCTACAGAGTAATAGCGGAGGTAACTATGTGGGCGGTCAAGGTTTAAACAATCCCGTCATGTATTCTCCTCCCACCGTTCATATAGACACTTCAACTTGACTACATCATAAATCCACTGGCATCACTTGGCAGCACATCGTACTAAGGAGGCAGTAATAAACAAACCTTTCGTTCTATTTTCTACCCCTCCACCAGGGTAATAAATGTTAGTTCGGCAAGGATATCACTACCTCCTCAACAAGGGGTTACTGCCTTTATAGAAAATTGATAGATCTATAGTAATAAACAGAATATTCGAGAGTTTGATAGCATTATGACTCTCAATATTGAGTATCTTCATCCTTTGTTGATGGAAAGCTGTACTACAGAGCATAGAAGCACACCACACCATCCAGCTGGCGAATCACCTTAGCCCATTCCGGGGTGTGGCGCAGTGAAAGGGATTGGAAGCTCCACCTGCATTGGATGCCTTGCGCTACGGCGCCCGGCTAGGCAAAAGCCGTTGGTTGGCACGGCCCTAGTCCGGAAGGGCAACCTGGCGACATTGACTGTCGTAATGCTCTGTCTGTAAGTGCGACAACGATGATAGCATCGTAAACGCATTCATTGCACTTCCTCGCACGCAGTCTCCCCGTTCTCCATCTTGCGCGACGCAGCCCCGGTGTGATTGATGTGTTCTCGACCTCATACTCGTCGCTCTTCTTCGAGCAGTCGCACTGTCATCCACCACAGTCCAGGCTCCCCGCCGTCTTCGAGTTCGAAACCACGATAAAGCATCCCCCCGGCCGTCGCAACCATGCTGGCTGAGGTTGCCAACTCCGCGTTGGAGCTTGCCCGTATGATCTACCTCTATATAAACTCTGTCCGAGATAGCATTGCTGATATCTGATGAACGAATAGGCCGGGCTACAGACGATGGTGACCCAGAGGGTATCGCGAGCTAAATCCCCGAAACTAGTCCAATGGCCGTGTCGCTAACCCATCCGCAACAGGCGCCGACTCCTCAAAGAAGGAGATCTATGCATCATGGGCACTTTTCATACTCATCACGCTCCTAATTGCGGCATTCTTCACGAGCTACTTCCTGCAGCAAAGAAAAGTCACGGCAGTCCACGAAACGGTCATTTCTATCTTTGCTGGTTAGTCCCCAACCAATACCCCCAAGAATCATCACTCGAATTGAGAGCTTACTTTTCATGACAGGAATGACCGTTGGCCTTATTCTCAGAGTAACAGCAGGTGAATCTATCCGAGACCTCGTCAGTTTCGACTACCAGATCTTCTTCAACCTCCTCCTTCCTCCGATTATCCTGTCCTCGGGGTACGAACTACACCAGGGCAACTTCTTCCGAAACATCGGGACCATTCTGACATTTGCCTTCGCTGGCACCTTTTTGTCTGCGCTCGTCATCGGAGTGATTCTATGGCTGTACACACGAGTCCCTCTTGAGGGTTTGGATATGGGCTGGATTGATGCCATTTCCGTCGGTGCAACGTTGTCTGCCACTGATCCGGTCACCATTCTGGCCATCTTCAACGCATACAAGGTGGACCCTAAGCTCTACACGATCATCTTCGGCGAATCCATTCTCAACGATGCTATTGCCATTGTCATTTTCGAATCCGCCCAGAAGGCCAAGAGCGGCTCTGCAGACACGCCAGGAATTCTCAGTCTCATCTGGGGTATTTGGATATTCTTGCGCGACTTCTTTGGCAGCTTGGGCATTGGTGCTGCTGTTGGAATCCTAGCAGCCCTGGGCTTGAAATACACCTATGTCCGAAGATATCCCAAGATTGAGAGCTGTGTGATTGTCCTGATTGCCTATGCTACATATTTCTTTTCTCAGGCAATTCATATGTCAGGTAAGGAATGCCACACATCGATTCCAAACACCTATGGCTTACAAATTGTACAGGCATCGTCTCTCTGCTGTTCTGTGGAATCACTCTCAAGCATTATGCATACTTCAACATGTCACGACGGACGCAGCTTACTACGAAGTATCTCTTCCAGGTACTTGCGCAGTTGTCGGAAAATTTTATCTTCATCTACCTAGGTCTTTCTCTTTTCACTGGAGAAGATCTACAGTATCAGCCTCTCTTGATCATTGTTACGGTCATGGCTGTCTGTGCTGCAAGATGGGTTGCTGTCTTCCCACTTTCAAGAGCTATCAACTGGTTTATCCGGTACCGAGCCAAGCGCCGGGGCATTCATGATCAGCCGGATGAGCTACCGTACAACTACCAAGCCATGCTCTTTTGGGCCGGACTTCGAGGCGCTGTCGGTGTTGCTCTGGCAGCTTTGATTACCGGCAAGGATGCCTACGCCTTGAAAGCAACGGTTTTGGTTGTCGTGGTGTTGACTGTCATTATTTTTGGCGGTACTACAGCACGCATGCTGGAGATTCTAAACATACGAACGGGCGTTGTCGATGAAATCGACTCTGATGACGAATTCGACATCGAGGCCATTGGTGGCGGCAGCTACTATAAGCGAGCTGGAACAGGCATTGGCTACACGCCACGGCGCGGTTCGGTGATGCCCCTGGATGGCCTCAATGGCAAGCGTACTGATAGTAGCGATCGAGGTGGCTGGGCGTCAGGCCACCGCAGTCCCAATACTTTGGGCCGGCCAGCAAGTCTTAGCCGGAAGGCCACTGCGAGAAGCAACAATGATGAGGAGCGCACTGACTTGCTCGGGGCCAGTGCCACAAACTCTGACCTAGATAGCGACATTGACACTTCAGATCTGCCTCCTCCGGCTCCAAGGCGCAGATCGAGCCCCATGCCCCCATTAGCAACAAGCAGCACTGCTGAAAATGGCCACGGCTTCAACGGGCGTGATAGATCATCGACGCTTGAAGGAGGTGGAACCGCAACTCCACCTACCATAACAGCCACATCTGCTTTCCGGCAGCTCTTCACCAGCGAAGACCCCTCAGCTCTCTTCAGGCAGCTTGATGAAGACTATATCAAGCCGAAACTACTATTAGATGACGGCCGTGGTCGAGGGAATGGTGGTGGGTCAAGTTAGGGTTGATCCATTGTGCATCAAGGGCGTTCAACATCACAGAGTAACTGTGTTTTCATGTACTCTATATTACCAAACGAATCTAAGTCGGAAGCATCTAGATTATGGGGCCGGCTGGCAATTACGGTTAATGTATGCATATGTCTTTTCCAAACCTGTGGCCCTTGCGAGTGCCTTGTTCGCCATCTCTATACGTCTAGGCCCTTTACGCCACGCTTAGCATCTATGGGTTTGCCTTTGCCCATTGTCTAAGCCAGTCCAGGGCCTCGGGATTCGCAACACTGGCGTTAGTCCTCACATTCATGCCAGAAAGTATTTGTTTGACCGCAACCTCAATCCTATCACCGGGTCAGTAAACATGTTACATCAATGGAACATCAAACTCACTTCTTTCCATTGCCGGTCTTTGGCACACCGCCTCCACACTCCTCTACTACGGGCGGCACATGTCTGGGGCTCAACTCCTTCCGGATAACCCCCTTAATCTTATCCCTTAGCCCATCGTCGAACTGCTTCCCGGCACACATTACGACGAACAGACACACCGTCTCGTCGCGGTCCGTCTCCCTTCGTCGCCCAACACAGACCGCATCCTCCACCTCAGCGGCGAAGAAGCGCGTCAAGATATTGTAGATCTCAGCACTGCCGAATCGGACCCCCGACGGCTTGAGCACGCCATCGGACCGGCCGAGCATCACCAGGCCACCCGTCTGGGGATCCATACGCACAAAGTCGCCATGATGCCACAGGCCCGGGAAGCGCTCGAAGTAGGCGGCCCGGTACTTGTCGTCGCCACCCTCCCCGAAGAACGTCAGCGGCTGGCAGGGGAACGGCTTCGTGCAGACCAAGTCGCCGGCGCTGCCCGGCGGCGAGACGGGCTGCGGGCTATCGGGGTCGCTTGCCGAGTCGACGACCGAGATGGCCATCCCGAGCCCGGCACACTGAATCTCGCCGACCCGGACGGGCAAGAGGGGACAGGGGGCGCCGAAGAGGGATATGATATCTGTTCCACCAGTGATGGAAGCCAGGTTGATGTGTTTGGGAAAGGCTGAATAGACGAAGCTGAACGTCGATGGCGGTAGGGGTGAAGCGGTAGAGTAGATTGCCTCGAGGTGGGAGAGATCTAGGTCAGGTTCGTCGATAGGCCGGATGTTGTTTGCTTCTAGGGCAGTCAAGTAGGCTGCAGATGTCCCAAAATGCGTTACCCGGAGGCTTGAGAGGAGTTTCGGCATAGAGAGATAGGAGTGAGGCTTGAATGGAGAACCCGTATAAAGAACGATAGAAGATCCTACTGCTAACGCAGAGTTCGACCAATGACTCATCATCCACGAAACTGTAGAATAGTACAGTAAGCGCGAATTGGATGAGAGCGAGCCATGAAGAAAAAGCTCTTTCTTGTGTTGTATAAGTGTACCAAGGGCGGTGTGAACGATGGCTTTTGGAAGACCGGTAGTACCGCTGGAATAGAGGATATAAAGGGGATGAGATGGCGGATGTTGCTCAAAATTGAGAGGTTTATCAGGAGCAGTCTCCAAGAAGCTCTCATACTCTTCGACCATAACGAATTTGTTTCGAACATCATCGAGTCCCAGGTCAACATTCCGTAAGTTGTTGATGACCACGGCCATCTTCAAGCCGTGTTTCCGGAGCTCCTCTACAATCTCCAATGTCTTGGCTGTACTTGGCCATTCTTTTCCGTTGTATAGCATGCCATTATCGGCGAAGAGAACCTTGGGGCCGATCTGGGTCAGACGATCGAGGACGGCGCTGACACCATTATCGGGCGATATCCCAGTCCATATCGCGCCAACACACGCCGTGGCAAGGACAGCGACGAGCATTTGAACATGGTTCGAGACGAACCCGGCGACAACATCATTTTGCTTCAAGCCGGCAGCTCGCAGACCATTGGCACAGCGCCGAACAGCTTCCCTGGGTTGCGCCCACGTTGTTTCGACGAGATCCTCTTCCCTTTCCGTAACGGTGATCACAGCTATCGCATTTTCATCAACTTGCACGTTTGCTGGAAACAAAAGGTTCTCTGCAAAATTGAGGCGTGCTCCTGAGAAGAAGTCAGGCCTCGGGAACATGGGGCTGTTGGATGGCAGGACCTTTGATCTTTCAGTTACATTTCTCGTGTAGAGGGGTATCCCGTTCTTCTAAGTCACCAACCTCGTCGTATGATTTGGAGGCTCTAATTCCGCAGAAGTGCCAACATTCTTCCCAAAATTCGGCGACATTGTCAACTGACCACCTGTATAGGGTCGGATAGTCACTCAGGCTGAGTCCATACTTTGAGTTGACATGGCGCATGAACCTGGCCATCGGCGTGCTATCTGGATCGGAGTGTCTCCACAGCTCGGCCGGCGCCGGCTGCTCCGAAGCCGCATCGACTACCATGATTTCTGTGTTACCAATTGGTACAAGAAATTGATCTATATTCCAAATACGGATGTGTGCGCAGACAAAATTCTTTGATTGTGAAGCAAGTTCCGGATCGTGTGTTAAGGGGACTGACTGTTGGGGAAGTTAAAAGCGGCCGAGGATCAAAATCGTTAGCCCGAAGAAAGCCGTGGTACTCCTCCGCCGGGGTGTTAAACATTAATTCGGCAAGGGTAGCACTACCTCCTCAACAAGAGGTTGTTACCTTTGTCATAGACCTATGGCAATAAACAGAATATTCGAGAGCTTGATAGTATTACAACTCTCAATATTGAGTAACTTCACCCTTCAATAATTAACGTTGATTACCCTGGCGGAGGCGTACCACCTGCCTCCTGGAGGTGTCCAATACCAGACCGGCGGAACTGGCAACGAAC
Organism: Phaeoacremonium minimum UCRPA7; assembly: GCF_000392275.1. NCBI lineage: Eukaryota > Fungi > Ascomycota > Sordariomycetes > Togniniales > Togniniaceae > Phaeoacremonium > Phaeoacremonium minimum. The sequence continues at coordinate 199,062 of NW_006920910.1, forward strand.
AGTCTTCGCTGATACCCAGTCTTGCCATGAGATATCATCTACAATGCGAGTCTCCAAACACTTGAGTTTCAAAAATGCATAGATACAGAGGATTTCCCTCAAAAAGCGCATTTACCGTATTAGCACCATAGCCAGTTCATTTGAGTCTGTCAGAATTTAGATGCTCCGTTCTGAGCGGATTTCGCTTAAATGTCCGGAAGCTGGAGGAAATGCTGTCTCACAAGACTAGAGGGTTTTTGAGCATCATTTCTTGATTGGATTATCAGCTTACTTGCAAATTCTCGATGGAGGGCTAACCTTTTTAGATAAGAATATTGAATTATTCCAATTGACACGGAGGTCACCTCCGTTGTGTAGGAGCCTTCGTGGCATCTTCACATCTCAATAATAGCAGAAGTTTCATAATAAAAACACTGTATTTTATTTTCGTGAGTCCAATTGTCCTCAATTAAGTGAAAGCGATTCTATTCACAGAAGCGGATAGCTTCCATTCGTTGACCTTCTGCCATTAGGATACATATCTATAGTATCACCTGTGATGAATAAATCTGTCTCTGCAGGTACAACAATGCTTTCTTTCACATTTGCATTGGAATCTGCCTTAGAAGCTACTTGCGTGGGTGGGCTAGGCTTCTTGACGACCTCATAAGCCTTTGAGATTCTTTCTTCCAGACCAGCTTCAAGACCAACTAAGATCCATTAGTTATCTCATACACCAGTTCTGGCCACCAAGGTGAGACTTACATATATTATAGTAGACATATTTACTAATCATAGGAGCCCATATCAGCACAGCAATGAGTTGGCCAAAAGACCAGTTAACATGCGATTCTCCAGCCGAGAAAAGCCTTAGAGTATCTCGCAGGTATTGAAGATTCCGCCCTATTGCAAGCAGCAATAAAACTTGCTTCACGACGAGCCCAAACCAAACGATAGCCACCAAACCTTTCCAGGAGTATTTCAAAGTCCTTTGGCCTTTAATTGTAGCGCTTTGAGACAGGAGTTTTCCTTGTATCCGGCTTTTAAACTGCCAGATGATCTGATCGGCTATGAGCAGGACCATTGTCGGCAGATGATCCAATTTGGTGAGAATTTCGGTACCAAACATGCGATCGCCGAACTGAAAGCTGTTGATCTCAGCGATACAATATTTCAAGGGGCTGACATTATAGCCACAAGCTGGCAGTGGCTCCTGTTGCCAGACCAGGGAAGAATCCTGAACAAATGGAGCAAAGAATGTCACAATCACGCTCAAAATTGTTACAACCATTGTTCCGAGGTGAAGATACCACCAATGATAGTTGGCGTGTTGCAGTCCAGCCTGAACAAGAAGGACAGATGATGTACCAACTACGGCGAGGCTCTGCGCAAGGAGTGAATCCAGCCGCATCTGGGCCCAAGGACCACTGTCCCTAGGTATGCCATCGCTTGTGTACAACATAGTATATGTAGCAACCTGAACTGCAAGGACGAAGAATATCTGTGCTTCCTGAAACTCTGCATATACCGATAGAAAGGCTACGCCTGGTCGTGAGTTGGCAAGTTTTGTTTGGATTGCTCTTGCTCTCTCGATGTGCTCTTGGCGATCTCTTTTGCCATCAATGAATGGATATGGCACGTAAGTAATCAGTCGCATTGGCCATGAGACAAAGATTTTGGCCATAAACCAAAAGACCATGGCTGTGATGCTTTGTATCATGTATGATATGACAACCTGATCAAGAACTTAGCAATGTCGAACTTTGAGTTAAGCATACAAGTGATAAAACAACAATACGATATGCTCAACAAGAAACAGGTTGACAACTTACTCCAGGGCCGGCGATATCACCGTTAGCAACGATGCTCGAGATATTGCAGTAGGAGCCCACGCCGTCCAGTATCACCGGTATAGTTTCGTAAGTTGCAGGGATATGCTGTAAATCCAGGAGCTGAGTGGTACATGCTTCTGCTGGACCCAGTTCACACGAAGTCGCCACACACGTCAAAAAGTCGTCCAATATTCCAGTCCCGTTGAAGTCCGAAAGGTTCCCAAAGCGATAGATTCCATTCGCACTCTCGAGACTCCCCGACGCAAACGTCACATTGGTCGTGTTTTGGACGATCAGCGACAGGCTGGCAAGCCTCAAGCAATTGACTAGGGTGTGACGGTTCTGAAATAACCCGCCTTTGGATGAACAAACTGAAGCACAGTCCGCCTCCGCTGTAGTATTCTGGCATCCGTCGACCATCAACCTGAAGTATCCGTTGTACGATGCTTCGTATCCCATGGATATTGAATCAGAAAACCACGACCACCCAACTTCATCGTCATAAGAAAACACGTCAACTTCGAAATCGATAGACATGTCTACTTATTGACTCTGCCTTTTGTCAATATCGCAGTTATCTCAGCGTATTTTTGGACCGTCCCGATTATAGTTTCTAGGATAATACAAAGAACATAGCGTGTAGGTAGACCTTCGGCTGTAGATATTTGACTGAGTTCTCCACCAGATAGGCGCGAATGACATACCGATTAGAGTACTCTTAAGACCGATATCATATTTGCTCCGTTCGCAGGTTACCCACCGTAGTCTAAACTATCGACCAAAAAAAACTACCTAAAATGTCTTGTGTGCGAGCTCAAGTCAACCCTTCGACTTTACCTTGCGTTCTCTCTTTCTAGAAGTGTTCCCAAAGAACAGCTGCTGTCATGACATGTCGTTCAGGGAAGTCTCGAAGGAAATGCCTCGCTGAACTTCAAGGTGACCTAATACCAGATGTGATGTAGCTAAATCCAGCACGGGAACCAACATTCAACCAGCTCCCGTCCCCTTGCTTTCCTGTCACTGCTCAGATTGGTTCGCTTATGAAAGGATGCGCAACTCCCCTGCCCATGCATGCGGCAGTGCAATTTGGAGACACAATACGTAGGAAAGTGTAAATCTTGTTGGTTCAAGGTTGCAATTAGCAATGCTGGTTCACTAGGTGACAAGCTACAATGTACTCCTCCGCCACGGTAATAAACGGTAATTCTTAAAGGGCAGAAATACTCAATTCTGAGAGTCGTAATATATATATATATATATATTAAGCTCTCAGATGTCCTGTTTATTGCTATAAAGAATATGGTGTTGCCCTTGCCAATCTAACATTTATTACCCTGGCGGAGGATTAGGATGCCGAAGCTTGGGTATCCCCAAGACTTTTTGCTCTCCAGAACGACTACAGCACATTCGCTCGACAAGTCATCCTGCCGATGTTGCCCACCTATTACACCATATATAGCACTGACATTGGAGCTAGGCGGAGGATTCGTTAAATGTCATGTGATGATCATGGCAAAAGGATGATTGCCAAAGATTTGCAACTCCTGGCACCTTGGTACCGTTGAAGATTGGCGTTCCTAGCATGAACGAGTTCGACCAACAGCGCTGCCTGGACGCTTTCAATATGCTTGCAAAACACGCTTCAAAGCCAGTACAATTTCCGGGAATGAGAACCGCAGTCTTGTCATTATCGTTACATTCGTTTCGTCATGGCATTTTCTATGCTCCCACACTGCCTGTCGTACCACCTCCAACCTGAAATCTCCTGACCCAACAATCTTGCCCAATATTAGCCGCCTTCTATCATTTTGTTTAGAATAGCAAGAAGTGACGTTCGGAGATGCAATTAATATTATAACCCTTTCGAAAAGAATGGCGCCGTGTCATCTACAAATTGCGATTTCATTGAGTGACAATCGCCTTGGTGCTTGAATGCTGTAAACGTCATGGATCATCTGGGTTACTATTAGCTATGGCCCCCAACCATCCTAGGTGATGCAATACATACATGTATCTGGTATGATCCAACACCGAATTTGGCCCTAAGCAAGGCGATCAGCTTTGTAGGGTCGACATTGCGACAAGACACATCCTGAAAAGACGAATCAAAATCCGTGTCAAAATGCCGTGCAAATGCAGTCGAGCCTGTCAGCTTGGGTGCTTCCGAGGAACTCTTCACAGCAGACATGGTCTCTCAAGCAAACACCCGTGAATGTTTGCTACAGTTGCCGACGGATAACAGATTTGAGAAACTCAATAAGCTACGAGTTCTTGACAGATACGACACAGCAATGTGTGCGCAACTGCCTTAATAAATAATTCCCTCGTAAGCTCGTTTGCCTAAGCCTCACAACAAAAGACTAACTGGCATCGCGTGAGCCTTGCCTCCTGGGGCTTTATATTGGGGGCCAATAAATCACACCCAGGCGACACCCGGGCGACCACAAGTCTTACACCGAGAAGTGTAAAATGGCCAGAACCAGGCTGGGCCATTTTGTGACCCGTCTCAGAGTCAGATTGGCATTGCCACCCTTGGTTCCCTCTGAGGATGCGGGGGTGTGACTGAAACCTTCAGCCGCAGCTGCACCTCCCATCACATGCATGAGGTTCCGAAGGGGTCGCATAGGCTTATGGAAGGGCGAGGCTGTAGGCGCTTTTGCATTCATGCTACTTTCAATGGATAGATTACGCTCTCCCCCGAGGAATCGCCCTCTGAGGGGTTCCAATTCCCCTTCTTTTGCAAATTGAAGGTTTCTCGGCAATATGGATGATTTACAACATTTGTCGAGGCGGAGCACCTTGCGATCAGAGCGAGATACCAACGATGTTCATGTTGGTAGCGAGCAAGTCGCCTCCGCACAGGATGCCATTCCCCGGAGTGATTATGAGCTAATTCCTCAGGCCATTACGAGTCGCACAAGAAGTCTAGAAGAAGGCGAAAACGAAAATCAAAAGAGAAATGCAGAACCTTCAAGTGGTGTGATAGTTCGCATCGTGAAACCGGACGAGGATAATTATCTAGCACGAATTGACGCGTCCTCAACAGATGGCGATAGCAAGCATGGTGCCTACACTTTTACACCGGCATCGGAGCTTTCGAATGAAGAATCCGATCATGGTACCTATTCAAGACCCGACATCGACTCAGAATCTCCAGGGAGAACTCCTTATTTCCCGCATCACAAGCAGGATCAAAAGAGATATGACGACCGACCAGCGCCAAGGATAGAAGAACCCGATTCGGATCTAGTGGTGAGTATCAGCAGTAAATTCTGACGCTATCGTGGTTGTTGACCGTTCTCATCAGCATAACACTGAACCCGAAGCAAACCACAGTCTTGTCAATGACAAAAGTCATGATGAAATCGCCAAGATCGCAATCAGCGGACAGCAGTTGTCTGTGCCGACCCCGAAGCCGGGGATCCTCACCGAGCCCAGTGAGATTACAGATGGTGGTGAGATGTATGCAAAAGAAAGATTCGGTACAGATGACGTATCAGACACATCTATAGACCCGCAACAGACTCTTCAGGAGCGAATTTTCGCTGAACTTTGCCGAGTCGATGTCCTCCAAAAAGGGTTTCTTCCAAGGGGTCGACTCGAGAGGCTCATCAATAAAGATGTCGTTATTGAGTGGATGACAAAAGCATTGGCCAAAACGTACAGCCCAGTTGCCATCCAAACTTATGCATCCAAAATTTGCGCAAGACTTGACAAGAGCACCACGGAAGCGGATGAGGGCAGCGGGACAAATGTTAAGTCTTATCGAAAAATCTTTGTCATTCTCACCCTGATCGAAATGGAGGACAAAATATGCAAGTTTGTGGACGACGGGGTTAGTGATGATGATCTTCCTTTACAAAGCGTGGGACAACCAGGAAAGCCCGGACTTATTTGTCTTCGCCGTAAAGGGGATCCCAATACCCCATTAACCTGCTTTGACGGCTGGCGACCTATGAGAATCATTAATTTCGAGGACTGGCAATGGGTTGTACTCGCCCCCTTCTTCGCACGCGGAACGCGCAAGAACGTTGGGCATTACGTTCTCAAAGATAAGGCCATCATGCCTTTCACATGGGATAGTCGACGACAGGCCAATGGTGAAGAATTCATGGGCGGTTTCGGTCAAGTCTTCCATGTTTGTATACATTCGGACCATCATAATTTTGGCTCTCCTGAGGTATGTTTGACACCACTCTCTGAATACTGCCATCACTTTACTCACAGAATCAAGCTCTTCCGTCAAGGATTCGCTATAAAGTCATTGAACTCAACAGATAAAGCTGACTTCAAGAAAGAAGTGGAGATGTTGAACAAATTTAGTGACGAAGCCCATCCTCATCTGATCTCACTACTTGCGACCTACGAGCAACGTAACAAATTCTACCTCATATTCAAATGGGCCGACGCCGATTTGTTACGCTTCTGGAGGCATATAGAGCCGAATCCACAGGTTGATTATGAAACAATCATCTGGTTGGCCAACCAATGCGAAGGCCTCGCAAACGGCCTCCTCAAGCTCCATCAATATGTTAGCACTTACGAACAGACGGATCAGGCGGCGAATACTAACTTAGCCGTCCCACAACAACATCCGCCAGAGAGGACACGGAAGAGGAGATTCGGGCGTCATGGCGACATCAAGCCAGCAAACATTCTGTGGTTCAGAGATCCACAAGACAGTGAGGACAAAGGCACTCTGAGAATTTCGGATTTCGGACTCGCAGAGTTCAATTCAAGACACAGCAGATCCAACCGACCTAACAGCCATATCGCATTCTCGGTAAGCTACAGGCCACCAGAGTGCGATCTCAAGGGGGCAGGCATCAGCCGATCATACGACATATGGAGTCTTGGGTGCCTTTATCTCGAGTTCATTGCGTGGCAGCTTGGAGGCTGGGATCTCGTGAGACACTTTGCACGGCAGAGATGCATTTCAGATACCGGCAGTTTCGGTAGTATCGTTGCCGAGCTTCAAGAAGACACTTTTTTCGAAATACTTCCTGGACCGGATGGCAAGCCTATAGCGCAAGTGAAGCGTGCCGTGACAGCTGTGAGTATACACATCCCCTGGAGATATTTGGGAGTCATTCAGCAATTGTCGTTCTAACTCTGAGAACCAGTTCATCATCCATTTACACTCCCACAAATCCTGCACCGACTTCTTACATGAGTTTCTCAATCTCATAGAGTATGACATGCTCGTTGTGGAGGTAGGTGGTGCCGACGTCGCAAGACGCATGGAGTGCACCGAGGTTTGGCGGAAGTTGCTAAAATTACGGCAACGTTGCGAACAGCGCCAACGCTTTGCTCTTCAAGCAACACGTTGGAAGAGAGGTCTTCCATCGGTATTTTCTCAAGGGAGCAGTGTTAGCCGAAGCTGTCTGATGTCAAGAGCTCGAGCTCAGGAGAGCTTCTCGGGACGCGAGGAGCAACTAATATTCCAAGAGAGAGTTTTTGCCACTATGTAATGATAGTCTGTCCTTTCTCTTAGCGGCTCGAATAACATAATATGATACCCTACCCCTTGTTCAACTTCCTAATAAAGAAGTATTCTCTAAGTGATAACCCGGAGGTCATCCCTGAGGCTATCTCCTTTTTGGGAAGTTATATCTGGATAGATCCAGTTGATATTACCTCATTAGTATAACTCGGTCTATTGTAGCTTCATGCGTTGCCCTGGCCCAGGAAGTTCGATGCAATGTCCAGGTAACACAGCAACTCCAGTTCTATGACACACTTCACTGGGGCCGCCGCTATTGCTTTCCACCGGTTCTACAAGTAGTGTATAGTGAAGTTTCTCCCCCAGTGTCTTCGCGCCTTTCTCGCATGCGAGGATGATACACTTCAGGCCTTGACCACCCACCTGGTCAGGTATATCACGTATAAGTCTTGAATCTCTCTCGCCGATTGCGTCTGGTTTGAGGGATCGCATGACCACCCCAATCTCGAGGCTATCGGACTGGTCCGCAGTTCGTAGTTGAGAATGAGGTTCTGCCCAAGGTGATTTAATATTGTCTAGATCCCAGTCTACACCGTCGAAGGGGACATCGAGATAGTTTATACCACCTTGATATGCCATCCAAGACCATGTCGGTGCTTTGTCTCGGTGAGGAGGATAACTGATGGGTTCCATGGTAATCTGGTCAATCCCAAGGTGCCACAAGAGACTTCGGTGAAGAAGACCCTGGCCGTCGTCGAAGACTCCAAACGCTCCGCCCCTGACCCCATCTTTGCGGAAGCCACGAACCAGCCGCTTCTCGAGCGCGAGAATAGCAATAGCTCTATCCTCCCATCGAGTGAATGACAGGCGAGAGTATTGCATGTACAAATCTTGATATAATCGGATCTTGCCGCCTCTTGATTGTCTGATAGCGACGTCAGGGAAGTTTGGATCACCTATGAAACCAGCTAGCTGACTGAATGATGCATCTGTATCAGCCTTTGTATTCGTATACATGCAATGGGAGTATTTTATAGAGACTTACTTGGACATCTTTGTCAAGGTTTCACATCGAACACCAGCACCACACTCCCAGTACGTTTGCTGGCTGGTAAAATAGATAGTTCTGTGAGCCAGCGCCCGTTCCTGAAGCACCCATCCCCGCTGATTGAGGGCCCCTTTAAGAACATCACGATTAAAGTCGTCAATATACCGGCAGACGTAGAAAGGTGGCCCAGAGTTCCGCGTATAAGTCACATACTCCCTTGCAGGCCGACCCTTCAAGAAACCGTCTTCTTGATATCTTGCACGACTTGCGGCAATGACACACGATGCTGAACTGAACACGTTTTCCATGTGTTTGGATTCGGTTTGGAAGTCGCCGTTCGGGCCCTGAATAATACATAGTGAATCAATCCATATGTACCGAAAGCCAAGTTCACGAGTGACTTTGATAGCATCTCTGAAAGTCGTTGCCTGAATATCCCTGTCCTGGATGCCAACTTTGTGAGCGGCGATGTTCGCTTGCGTTGTGCAGAAGTGTCTGTACTGTTTCGGATCACCCCATGGATGGGAAAGTGCAATGTACGGAAATACATCTGTCGGTTTGGTCTCGTAGAGCCGAACACTTGTGGAGCCTTTGTCACCGACATCGATAAGCCTGGTTGGAAGCCTTTCTGGCGTTGGTGGGCTACATTTATGATGGGCGTGGTTCTCTTCACAATCTCTAAACCATAATCGAAGAGTTTCGAAGTGAATATCGCTGTGCACATCCGACACATTGGGAAATCCAACTTGGATTTGAGTACCCTCGCTCACTCTCATGCCTAGAGACCGACATATTGAGAATACCGGCGGATCGTTCTCGTTCATGCGTAGTATGGACTCTTGCCTCTCGAAACGAACTGTAGTAGCAGCTGTACCGTAGAGATGCTTGCAAGCATTCCATCTCATCTTGCAAAAGCTGCAGTCTTCGATTTTCGTCTTCAGCTGGGCTAAGTTATCGATAATGCGAAATTGTGGCACGAAGAAGTCCATGGCCTTGCAAGTAGTGCACAGTCTCTGCTGATCTCCATGGTCACCGGTAAACAATAGATTGTGTGTTTCGGGTCCCAATTGGTCTAGTAAAAGCGTGGAAAACTTGTTATCGACGGTATAGTCCCACTTCCTGACATCAAGCAGGGGATGAGCATAGTCGAGCTTTGCTTGTTGCATTCCCGAAGGCGCAAGACCTCCTCGGCTCCGGCCGGACTCATTGAGCTGTCTTGGAAGCAGAGGGGCAGCGGCCCCCATTCTTCTGTCCGGAGGCTCAGCAAGGAAGCCATTCCTTGTGGCCACGGACGTAAATGGAAATGGGGCAAGCCGTTGTCTGCTCTTTCCCGTAGCTAAATAATTCTCATCACCTGATCCCTTTTCCAGAATGTCGGTCAACTCCTTAACGAGAGCTTTAGCTGTAGCACGGTATTCTTGTGCAATACTTGATTCGCCTGGACCGGTGTCGTGTTGTGTAACAAGAAATTTTGCCGTTGAGGCTGGGACTGGGGAGCCATTCTGTGATGCAGGATCCTGGCTCGTTCGGATAGTTCTGTGTTCTGGTGGCAGTTGTACTACCAAAAGCATTGTCTTGACAATGCGTAGGAGCGCTGCCAGGGCAGTGTCTCCCTTACATTCCTGGTCTTCCGAGAGAAACTTCATACATATTTCCACCTTTCTGTGTAATTGTGGTGTACCTCCTTGCGATTCGTGATAAGGCGGATCGCGGGGAAGACTTCCTCGGATAGACTCGTTGAAGTCTTTTAACTTGTCATAACCGTATAAAAGCCAGACGAGCAGTTCCAATATGATACATCCCATAGACCATACGTCGTAGAGTCGAGATGTAGCCCCAGTGGTATCTACTTCGGGTGGTTCATATCTAGCTGTACCATGTCTTGTGCTTGTAAGATTTTCCCGAAGTCTAGTTGCAGAAGGATGATGTTTGGCAAGACCCATATCGGTAATCTTCAAAGTTCCTATCCTTGTTTCATCAGCGCCGAGAAAGCGCAGAATATTCTCAGGCTTCAGATCTCCATGACGGATGCCGCCTGACTCGAATAGATCATCTACGATCGCACCGACGTCTTCATCGTGGCTAGTATGTGATTCGTTGCCCCCATAGTGATGTAAATTGTCCAAGGCTTCCGAAAGACCTCGAAGCTGCTCAATAACCTCACGAATGAAGAGAGGAGTCAACGGTGGAACCGATATGCTCTTCATATACTCGCGCAAATTCTTCCCATCAGCCCAGGGAAACATAAAGAATCGCTTGTTCCCACGTGTTATTGCCGCATGACACCGGATCAAGTTGGGATGAGCCAACGAGTTGATATAGCTTAGTGCAGTAGCTTCAGCCTGATATACTGTCCTGGCCACTTTTTGAAGGTCATTATCATCCTCATCGGCCTGGAGCTCCTTTATAGCCATGTGCGGTCTAACGAGAACATCGTTACTCTACATTCAGATGATTAGAAACACATTTTCAAGCCACCGAGTAGTACTTGTACTTACACTTCCCGTGACTTCATTAAATTCTTGGTGGGATTCATGAATCTCGACCTCTAGAACTTTCCCAAAGTTGCCTCCATCAACAGTGCTACCCTTCCTACGTCATTTTATATTAGCAATTTCCTCTGAGGGCAATTCAAAGATGTAGTGACTTCTGAGGGAGTAGCTGCGGATTAATTGCCGGGTCTGAAGTAAGCTTTTGCTCTTTGAATACTCAAATGTGCTTATAAGGGCATGAGAAAGGCCAGCCGTTGCTTACCATGTGAATGGCAGAATCTGGCCTGGTTGCAATTGATATTCGAACGTTTTCAACCTGAATACCGGAGCCAAGAACATCCACTGGTCGTTATAGAACCTATGAATAGTCCTATCGCTCCATAAAGGAGCACCAAACGCAGCAATTCTAGCACCGGTGGCGTCTTTTGCATGAGGACTAATGGGGAAGAAAGGTGAACTGTCATCGAATCCAGACTCGAGGAACTGCTTCATAACTTGAACACTCTTCTTTGTAAGAACTTGGGTGTATATGAAAATTGCAAAGACCTTGGTTGCTCTTGTCAGTATGAATTCAACCAACTCTCCTTCCTCGTCTGGCTCCAAATCCAATTCTTGTATGACTGCTGTCTCTGTGACCAACTTGGTGAGATTGCCATGAGGCAGAAATAGCTTGTCTTCATCATCAAATCTACTCGTGGCACACTTTGCATATATACGCTCGGGAAGGTCTTGGATCTCGTCTTCTTGATCGTGTGATGTGGGTTTAATAGGCACAATCAGAGGAGCCATGGCGAAGATGAGAGGATATTTGAAATCGAGTCAAGACAATAAAGCGCAAAGAGATCGCCAGCGGTAAGACAGCGTAACAAGTCAAATGTCGATCGGTTATGAACTCTAATCTCATATTTTACAATTGTTCCGGTTTCTTTTCTCAGCTGAGAAGAATGATGAGGGGTGGATAGTTCAAAAAGCAATGTGATTGATGTTAAGAAAGAGAGCGTAAGCCCCAGGGTTGAGAGCCTCAAGTCCGGTTGCCTTTCATCATCTGGGGGCTGAAAAGGTGGCAATCAGAGTGATAGCTGCCGCTGTCAGGCCACACGCCAATTGGAAGCTGAAGCATTCTGTCTGTTGCATGGGAAAGCAATGTTGTACCTCCAAACTTGCATCGGCCCCGCACGCTATACCGGCCCTGGAGCGAAATACCGGACTGGTACTCGAAATTGAGTCCAGCCTTGCGATGAAGAGACTGCAGATCACGCAAAGCGGCTCTCGCTTGTAAAGAATGGACAGTAGTGGCTGCAGCACCGAGTCACACCCTCCATCGTCTTCAACTAATTAGATGCGCTGCGCTGAGCCACCTAGTATCCACCCCGTCGACTCGCGCCGGACCGCTCCGCATGGGAAGCTTACTCCAGTTAAACTACCAATCGAGGATATACTCCTCTGCCAGGTAATAAACGTAAATGCTTGAAGGGTGAAAATACTCGATAACACTCATGAAGCTCTCGAATATTCTGTTTATTACTATAGCTCTATCAACATATATACATGTAGTAATGCCTTGTTGAGGAGGTAGTGATAACCCTTGGCGAACTAATGTTTATTGCCCTGGTAGAGGATTACAGGTGATTATCGAGTTATTCTTGTTTGATGGTTTCAAAAGCCATAATTCTGTAGATCGCAGTTGTAGTATAGATAGTAAGACTGATTTCCTGTTATCGTTTCAGCCACAGTAACCAGTATTAAACAGTCAAATGTTCTCGACATGAGTCTTGAATCTGACGGCCGAATAATATCCTAAACTATGAACCTTCATGACTGAAATATCCACTATGTAGCTATCTCTTCTCTTCAAGCAAGTTGATGAAACACTGTTGACCCTTAGATGCACTATGTATTCCTCCTAACGCCTGAAGAAAGAATAATACCGAAAGGAGTTGCTTAGGAGGATATTTGTTGAACCCGACTGCATTATCGCGATGTTCATTACAGAGCTGAAGTCCAAGACTATACGGAAGCCACCTCATAGGTATTCAAAGAGACCGCGCTGAGAAGCAACCACTTTCAGATGGGGTAACATGCAGCTGAGTGGATTTCACGTGCTTTGCAGCTCAGATCGAACATGCATATAAATGGTATAACTTGTAACATTCTGCTGCTATGGTATAGGTCCTGTCTAGATGCGATACTCCGGAACTCCTTGGGACAGGTGAAAATTTATCGCTTCGCCCCCAGACTGAATGGTATGAGGTGATCGTCGTCTCCATCTCTCCGACTAATTTTCACATGGCTTCATTGAAGCGTAATTCAGACTGGTGTCAACTTCGGTCATCGGCCAGCTGCTTCATATACCACGCTGAGAATAAGCCATCTCATTTCTCTCGGCGATCCATGCCACTCTCAGCGGCGCTCAAGTCGGCTTCATAGACCATCTTCTCATTAGTCTTACCAAACACCAAGCCAGGATGACCGATGGTAAGACAATAGACGGACAAGACAATGAGCCTGTTGGGTAGTTGTCAGTACCTATTGATTCAATTCATAACCTTGACAGTGACTTACACTCCCTCCAACCCGATGAACAATCCCTCATCAGAGATCAGTGGACCATCATAACCCTCACTTAGCTCGTCAACCCTGTAGGCGCAACGAGCGAGGGTGAGTACAATAGCCAGCCCGATGAAACCGAAGAAGAGCTTGAGGCGCATGCTGAAACCAGTCGCGGTTCTGCGATAGTAGCGAACGACATAGTCAATGTACAATCCGCTGAAAATAACCAATGTGAAGACTTGGAAGCCTAGACCCGCGAGGGCGAGGTTGACGCCGGTCTGATTCGTGCCGGAGGACGTGGTGGACATTCCACCCCCGGCACCCTGGAGCGCCAGAGAGACTAGGTCGCACGGGATGAATACCCAGTAGAAGAGCTGCGGGGGAAAACGGGAGTGCTCGGGGCCAAACGCGGTGATTCTGTAGCAGGACGTATTAGTATGCTGTTTCGGGGAGTAGGGGGACACGATTTGCATACGTCTTGGCAAGGACGACATAGATCGCAGCACAGTAGAACACGGGTCCAGTTGTTATTGTCACTGTATCACGTCTTAGTACAACCATGGTGCAAGCAACGGATCTGATCGGGGAGAGGACAGTCGTACCAATCTGAATCATAAAAGCCTCGAATTTCCATGGACTGTAATACATCCAGACTCGACCCGCATATCCCAGAATCTCGTCAAGGCAACCCATGACCATGCATGACATATACCACCACTGCTTCCACCGGAAGCCCAAGAAGATGTGGAGGAGCATTGCAATGCTGAAGAGAGCAATGAATGTGATGTTCGCTGCCAGACTGGGTCTGTACTCGTAGACGGTAGTCGATATGGGGCAGAGCTCCAGTGTGCAGTTGGCGTCTGGTCCAAAGAGGACGAAGTCACCATAGGAGCCGGACATCTTGTAAGGTGCTAGATGGGAGCCGTGACGAGGTGGGTAGGGAGTCGGGTTGAGAGATGGTCAAGGCGGCCCCTGAAGGAATAGAATATGAAGAAAGTTGAAAACCCAAGGAATTTGTAAAGTCTTAGATAATTTCACAGAACATGAGACATGTCTTTTGGAATGATTCCATCTTGGTCATGGGCGAGTCGTGGCACAACTTTATATTATTCTGGAAGGAAGCCGAGACAGACAGACGGCACCAAGCCGGAGCCAATGAATCGGCGTCGTATACCGCTGCCATTCTCCAGCGCGATCCAGACGAGAACGGTGAGCTCACCATTAACGTTATTTCGCACAGCCAGCTTCTGCTGACGTGTACCGCAGCTCGCACCCGCATAAGGCACCTAAAGTGCACTTACACCCTGCCCGCCTCGTGCGTGCTGCTCATTCCTCCCGACAACCTGGGCCCGGCGTGTGGACGGGCCATGGGTGGATCGCCGTGGTGTTAGTGACGGGCCAGTGAGCTTCGGGGATCGCACTCGCTTAACCGCCAAGCTTCGGCCTAAAGAATAAGATGCCCGGCGAGCTTGTGGGGCACACGTAGCTCAGCCCTTCCGCCTGCTACTGTAACTGTGGGCAGGGGGATGCGAATGCGAATGGCCTGCAGAAACTTACACATATTCTTGGGATCCAAACCGTTTGAACTCTGATTCGACTACGTATGCGATGCTTGGCATTCCCCATCTCACAGAATGTTCGCTCGCATAGCAGGGCCTATGTCTGCCGAGTGCGATTGAGGCTCATCCTGATTAATAAACGCTCACAGTACAGACTGTCTAATAAATAGGGTTCAAGATATCCTTCGAGGATTATTCAGGCAAGTCAGTTGGTCACGCAATACCCTGTTGTTTATCCCAGAAGCCAATCTGCCGACAAGTCTACATCAATGGAAGCCGTAGATATGGCGAGATGTAAGAGCTGGAAAGAATGCCAGGCGATCGGTCCCTACATCGCGGATCACCAAACACCAAAGTGGGATACTGAGTTGGAAGAATGATAGAGTACTATTTAGAGTGTCCCGCTAATTGGCCGCCGGACTTTTTAGGTCAACCCTTCAAACTGCGTCGGGAGAACCTGTAGGCATGCTTATGTTTAGGTAATCCAGCCTATCAACGGATCATAGACTCTCGCCCTCGAATGGTGTCTGTAAATGCAGACTAGGCCTGGTGACATGGCTCCCAGAGCATGTGTCATGACGCGTACTCTTCCTCCCTTTGTCCAACGATATGGTCTCACAAGACCGCAAAAGTCATTAGGATTGCCGCACCCATTAAGAGCGCCGTCCAAACCAACCCATAAGCCTCCTCGGCGGCCACCTTGCTCGGCTGCGGCCTCGTGGCGCCCCCATTCGTGGTCGCCGTGGTCGTCACCTCCGGCCCCATGAGCTGGACCCCGGCTGTGATGGTGACCGGAGCGAAGCCGAACCGGTCCCCACTCGTCCAGTTATAACTGTACGTACTAAACGTCCCGTTCCAATCCGGGTCTTTGGTATACCACACCGCGCCGACCTGTGTGAGGTTGCATTGCGCCGAATTCGTTCCATTCAGGCTGCACCGATTGATCACCGAGTGGCGCGGTCCCCAGCGGGTGCCTGTGTAGATGAACGTCTCCGGCCCCTGAGTAATCGTGCTCGGGAACCCCGTAGCGTTGCGCGGCGCCCAAGACCGAGTTGGCATCGCCGTCGCGATCGCGCTGTTGTTCAAGTGTGTCCATGTCGGCACCGACTCGCCTCGTGTTGTGGTAATTACAAACGTAGTTGCTGTGTCATCTACGCTGAGCACCGAGCCGGTGGCCCGCTGCGTGTAGTAGTTGCCCTCGATGGCCCTCTCATCAATGAAAAAGATCGACACCACACGCGTAGAAGCGGTGGTCGTCGTGACTGCGGTCGCCGTTTCTGTCTTGACGCTGACACTGATGCTCAGATCAGTGCTCACATCGATATCTGTGACCGTGGTCGAGTCTGGCGATTCCTGGCCGTGAGCCCCGGAGGCGACGATGAATACATAGAAGAGGAAAAACGAGCAGAGGAACTTGAACGAGCGTGAGAAGGCGGTCCTAGCCGCCATTTTGGAAGCCATGTCCTCCTCCAGAACGGGAAACGAATGTATGATTCAAACACCAGCGAAGAATGGTAGAAGGACCAGTTCCTGGGGCGCTTGCTCGCAGGGGACTCTCAAGCCTGTTTAAATGATGGTCATCCCCCACAATCCGTCCAGGCAGCTTTCAATATTGCCAGGTGTTCCTCCATCTTTTCAATCAAATGCTCATCTGTGGCCCGCTTCTAAATCAGGTCCATCACTGGATGATGGGTTGTTGATGTGTATAAATGCGGAGAATTTCTGGTGTCGGCCGTGTTTAGCCGTGTCGAGGAGGTGCTGTGACTGGTGAGCCCGCCTTAAGATGGCCTTTAAGTCCTTGACTTGTTAAACAACTTTGAATGAAATCCCCAAAATTCGTCCCGTGTCTTAATGCGGTAGCAGGGACCATAGTTCGTAGGCAGGCAGATAGGAAAGTGACCGCAGGATTGTTACTTGACAGATCATGGCATCTGCGAAATGCTACCGAAATGCCACATGATGAATGTTGCTGCTGTTAGCACACAGGTGTTTGGTCTAATCCTCTGATTGCATTGAAATGTTCAATGATGGAGATACGTGTTGATTGCCGCATCCTTGTCGGCTCCAAATTGGACAACGATATAGTCCAATCCCATCCACGAGGGCGCCCAGCGTTCACCAGCATCGAGGGGACCATCGTGGTCTTGGGGGCGGACACCCACGCTCCAGCTCGGTTTGATGTCTTGGAGTAAACCAATCTCACCCATCATGACTATGTAGATCGACGGGGCAAGGCTGAAGACCGATCGGACCATCGAGCTGCTGGGCGTAGCTCCCCCTCTCATACCTCTTCGGCCAGATCAAATAGGGGGCATTCACCGTCTCTGGACCCGAGGAATATGCTGACTGCCTCATCCGTGTGACGAGAGATGGATGAAGAATTGGAATCCAATAGATGAATTCGCTTCGACTCTGCCGCATGTAGAAGCCGGCGGGACAGACGCAGCGGATCGAATACTCATAACTGGAGGCTGTGGCTGACAAAGCCGTCTTCTGTTTCTCAACGAAGGCGATTGGTGCGTTTTTCATCGTTGTAGCACATCAGCCAGACCATTTCGTTGCCGGCTTTACAACCGAATGGAGTCATTTTTTGTTACCTGCTTGAAACCCGTTGAGATGGTCGCAACACGTCGAAGAATCAATGTGTTCATGGTCTGCCTTGTTTTGGGCCACATACCCGAGGAAAGGATCAAGAGAAAGGATATGTTTTACTCCTCCGCCAGGGTAGCAAACGTCAACTGTTGAAGGGTAAAGAATATTCAATATTGAGAGTAGTAATACCTAGCTCTCGAATATTCTGTTTATTACTACAGGTCTATTAACACCTACAAAGGCAGTAATCTCTGTCGAGGAGGTAGTGATACCTTTGCCGAACGAATGTTTATTACACTGGGGGAGGAGCATAGTTTTAGAGACTGACTGGTACACAGATATTAAATATTTGTTGACTACTCGAATAGGTGCATGAAAACTGAATCTTGGTGGCATTAATTAGATGGGCATTTATCTTTTGAAGGACACCCCAGCTTAACAGATGCAGTCGGCAAGATCATATTTTGAACCTCCCCCTCTTCAAAGACTAGTTGACGAGCTGTATATAGCAAATTTAATTGGCCAATTAACACAGGCACCTGAGCAACACTTGAGAGAAGGCGGCAAGGTGATACTATAATTCGAGTATGACAAGATTCCAGTGACATGTTACAATGAGATTCCATGGCCAGCCATCTGAGTAACGTTGAATCGAGTCGTCTGGCACACTCGCATAAGAATACATCACGCAACAGCGCCGAGTCAGGTAAGCAGACCGCCAAGCAAAACGTCAAAGGCTCCTAGGACCCTGGACAGAAAGAAAACAACCCTGTGTCCATGGAAACGGGTTCATTATTCCGAAACGAAGCCATTGCATAACGCCGAACCCAGCTAGTCAGGTCAGTCAGTCAACTGTGCACAAGGGAAACACTCTTCACCCTTCCCCAAACGGCGGGCGCTAGTGCAACTCGGTCGTTTCATGGGGCCAAACCCAATCGGCTCCCTGCGCCCCAGATGTAATTTTACGCACCCCTGCCAGATGCGAGCTAAGGGAAATGAGACCTGCCAGGGGTAACGGCGATCGCCTGGCTGATCCCGAGTAATTTGACTCGGCCACCCACACGTGGTGGGAAAGGGAAGGAGTAGTCGGTTGTCGCCGTTGCTCGCTTCTTCCCCCGCAAACTTCTGGCTGGCTTCCATTCCAGTCGAATCGAGGTTGCAACGTCAAGTCATATTTCGTGATATATCAAAGTCAAAGAGAGCAATGTCAGTCAAAAAAGGGGTGGTTTCAAAGCAGGTGCCAGATCCCCTAGGGTCACCGGACGCCCTGAAATACAATTAGAAGATTAAGTACATAAATGCCATATGCTAGACAGCCAGTAGCTTTTTACAATTGCCAACAAGCACCGAGTCATGAAATGCCGTAGCCTCCCAGGCTGTTAATGAAGTTCACATGAAAAGCCTTTATGCCATCAGGGCAACCAGACCGGCGGCAGCGGCCAGGAGGACGGAGCCACCCATGGTAGCAGCGCCAGCAGTGACGGGAGCCGAGGGAGTAGGGGTGCTGGAAGGAGTGCTGGTATTCAGGTTAGCATGCTATTCACGGAGGAAGCTGGAAAAGATGATACTCACGTTCCGTTGCCAGAGGGGCTGGGGAAGCCAGTGCTGGGAGCATATGTGGTGGGGCAAGGAACAGCGACGGTCTCGTAGATGACAGTCGGCACAACAGTGGTGACTGAGGTAGAGATGGTCTTAACAGAGTAGGTCGGGCAGGCCGGGGCCTCGCTGCTGGTGATGGCAGCGGGGGTGGAGGTCTCAGACTCGACGGGGTAGCCGGTGGTAGTCTCAGGGGCCGGGTAGGAGGTGACAGCCGGCACGGTGGTGTTGTAGTACTTGGTGGTGCTGACGCTGGTCAGGGGGCACACAGTCGTGGAGACGGCGACGGACTCAGTGACCACGGTGGTAGAGTGAGCCGGGCAGTTGGTCACGGTGGGAGCGCAAGAGGTGACAGTGCGGACCGTGGTGGAGTAGATGGTGGAGGTGGTGACCGGGTAGATGGTAGAGCTGGTCACGGTGGACTTGGCCGGGCAGTTGGTGACAGTCGGGCCGCAGGAGGTGATGGTGACATAGTCAGTGCTGTAGACGGTGCTCTCCGGCTCAGCGCTGTAGTCAGCGAGAGCAACGGAGGCGAAGAGGGCAGCAGCAGCAGCGAAACGCATTTTGACTGATCTGGTTTTGGTGGGTTGTTTCGTGAGAACGAAAAGGTTGATGTGCTAAAGAGTGACTGAAGCTGGAAGCTTAGAGCGTTGGTTTAAAGAGTGGACGACCGAAGTCAAAGTTGAGTCAAATTGCTTGAGAAGCTGAGGAGGCTTGCTTGGCTGAGGAAGGAAGAGAAAGAAGAGAGAGAATACAGACGGAGGAGGCCATTGTTAAATAGGTTGGACACTGGGGCCGGCACACACAGAGAGAGACGGCGATGGAGCAGCGCTGGTTCAGGACGGGAAATTACACACAACCACAATGGAGAGAATTGGACGTCGGTGGTGCAGGGAACAGTACACTAGCCCAGGGGTTCGGTGGAGGTTGAAGGAACATTGCCAGTCGAGGCGATGGCTGACTGCAGTTGGCCAGCCTGGGCACACCTGGACACACCTGGGGAACGGCGGACGTCGACCGCGCCGCTGATTCGCCCCATGGCTCCAGTACCAAGTCCTATGCAAGGTACCCGGCCCACCAGCGCTGACGGTGGGATACACAAGGCGGCCCCTTGTGCCTGGCCTTGCGAGGGCAGGGGTGCCATATTAGCGGACTTGCAAAGACACTTCTCCATTCACGCCACTGGCGTTGAGCGGCCGTTCGTAGCAGCAACGAGATTGAGCGCTTAATGGTCACGGTGGATTGAGGTGAACACTAGGCGCTGATTTGGCGATGGTACAGCGCAGGCTGTCCAGCGACGACAAGGGTTTTCCCCCTCCTATCAATCTCGCCTGAGAGCAGACATGGCACTGCCACCCGCTGAAGAGCGATGGAGCGAAAAGGAGAGAGTGCGGTCCGTCTCTCCACCACAGGCAATTCTGTAGTGTAATGGCTAGTCGCAAGGTTGGCTCCTCGGTACTTTGGCCGGGCCACTTGGCTACTGCAAGCACTCAGAGAACCTGGGCCGGATGGATCTGGACAATATCGAGGCCCTGCTGAGATCATTTCGCCAGGCGGTTTTGGCAATTCAATGGCCCTGGTGGCAGGGCTTTGTCCGCCGGGTCTTTGACGGCGGTCTAGAATGCTACCGTTGCGCTCGCATTCAGGAGACTTTGGTATTGAAAGCGGGGAGACAAGAGCATGACCTCGGGCCTTTCAGTGTCCCTGCATGGCCCTGCCAGCTTCGGGATAGGAGGCTGCCCCAGATGCCTGCCGTATACAGCAGTAGGTAGGTAGGGGATTAAGTGCCTTGTGTGCTCAGATGCTGGCCACGGACGGCGGGACTCCCGCTGCTGGCCTAATCGATTGGCCTTCATTTGGAGAAACCTGGGAGTGAACATGCTGAACTAATTCCGCGTATAGTGCAGACGCGCTCACTCGAACTGTTGTGCCGCCGTACAGTATGTCTCACACTTGATCGAGGATGCCGCCGCCGCCGTTTGGCTCTGTAGCGGATGTGTGTGTGTGTGTGTGAGAGAGAGAGAGTGTGAGATGAGATATGGTACGGTTCGTGCCGTGTCTCTCCACGTGCGACTCGTGCAATACACTAATTATGCTGTATTTTGTCGAGTTATTGATATTCATTTTCAAGACACACAGAAAGAGGCGTTGAAGGCACAGGCCCAGTAATCTAATCACGTTACATTCCGGGTGAATTTTTACATTATCAGCGTAAAAGGAAGACTCAATTGACCAGCAGATGCTTCCGTTTGGCAGAAGGATTTTTGCACATTGGTTGCACCTTCCTTACTGTAAGACAACTCTTTAGCGCACTGTCCACACTACTGCTCCCTCTGAGGAAGGTGTACACAGGAAGGGCCACTCTTTCCTTAGCCGCGGCGCCGTAATGCAGGTACCAGAACTTAGCGTGGCTTCCTTGTCCTCCCTCTTTATTTGGCCGCTTTTTCTTAGACCACATTGTCAAGGAGAAGCTGGGAGCGGCCGTTCCTTACAGGTGTCTAAGATTTGCTGCTGACTGCAGTCACTGCGGCGGGCCACTAAGGTCAGAGGATAAATTGGGCTCACGGGGCTGGTGGATCGCTGGATTATGCCAGAAGCCAGGCGGATTTGGCGCTGTCGGGATGCACAACGGCGATCGAAAATAGGGGACTCTGAGGCGCCGAAACACAAGCGAGATAACACCCACGATGGGGCCAGCCTGCCGCCAAGCTGTGAATATCATAATCTTATTATTGCGCCGTGCACGCTTATTTTGTACGTTCTCTTTGTGCACCACCTGCTGCGATGACTTCATCCGGGTCTTGGGCGCTCTGCATTTGGAATAGCATGCCGCGGCATAAATGCTCTGTCCGCCTTTCACTTGCCAATTCAGATCTGATCGTGTACAGCTTACTGCATGGGACACGGTAGTCCCGCGTTGCGTGTGCTTGGAGCCTTGGGGGTTTGGGCTGTGAACACATGCAGATTCAGAAGAGCAACGTTCATCAGTATTTCCCTGACACACCGACATGTTTTGACAGGCAATAAGAGCGACAATTAGGCAGCTGTCCCCCAGACTTTTTGGTGCGCGGAGGCCGACCAGGAGTCCAAGACCCTGCGAGTGCCATTCCCCCGACAGTACTGCGTAGTAGGCAAGCCACCGCTGCAACCGCATCATGCAAGTCCTAGGTGGTGGGTGTTATACACGCATAGTACTTCTAGACAATGCTATCTCGGGCGTGTTGACCACCGTATCGAGCAGGTCTCCAGCTCCCAGAGGATCTGCTCTGTCTCGGACATTTCCCTTGCCTCGCGAACTGGAGAACGTGTTTGACATTTTTCCATATGACGTCGCTGCTGTGGCATCTTTTCATTGAGGAGTCGTTAGTTCGTCGTTCTGTCTGCGCTTTTTTAAGATTTGTCTCCATTAGGCCAATGTGCAGCCGCAACGGCGCTCTTTCGTTGTTTGCAATGTTTCACCCTAACCGCCCGCCACATTAGGCCGTATGGCGAATTAGTACATGTCTACCTCCTAAGACGGGTAACCTCATTCACGTAACCTGGTTGCTAAGTGGCTGCAGACCGCCTGGCGCCCGTTTAGCGGTTTGGCGGGGAAACAAGGTCACTGGAGGCGTTACGCGACCATGGATCTTTCGCTGAAGAGGCGCCCGCCGCGAAATTGGGCTTGCCAATTCTTCAATCAAACCATCAACCCCAGAGCACGACGGACTCGTTTCTCATTCGTGCATGCCGCGCCGGCGCGTTGAATGAGGCGAGGCGGGCTTGCTCTAGCCTGCACAATCACACTGATATTATGCAGTGCTATGCGATTTTCAGAAAACCCAAGGATTCCTCTCCACACTTTCGGGAATCTGGAAACAAACTCCCGAGATCCTTCCCCTTCGGGAGAGCTGCTCTCCTGAACGGAAACCAAGTGTGGAGTCGGTGTAAATGAGGGACCACCCTTCCCCTTTGGTGGCGCCGACAAGGTCGGTGATCTTCGCAGGGGCTGATTTAAGAATACGACAGCCAATTTCGCGCCCCAAAATGAACAGAGACGAACGCTCCCAGAGGGATTCCGACTTCCAGATCGATCGATGATTAGATGCTCGTATATCTGGAGCCAAATTTCCACCCCCTGTGTGCTTAGTTCGTTCTCGAAAACTTGAGAAGGCGAGACATCGAGATCGTGTGCTCCTGCAAATCATCATGAATCTGTTCTTGGGCGTTTTTGCGGAAAAAATGATGGCAGTTTCTCGTCCTTTGCTGTTGCAGGTACTGCCGTGCAAAGACCGACTCCTATTATCTAGTGGTGATAGTGGTATCGAAAGCGCGGGTTGACAGCACATATCTAGTGTTTATGGAGGCGCGATGCGCGACCCTTGCAACATGCTCACCAGCTGATCAAGCGTGTTTCGGTGCGACTCCCGGGGGCTTTCGAGGTACTTGATGGCACTATTGTTGTTTACCAATTCGATTTCGCGGTCCTGGCTCACTGTCTCGCGGAACAACGGAGGCTCGAGGCCTACCTTGGCGGTGAGAGCCCGGCGTGGCATGAGAGCAGAGTTGACAGCATCACTGCGCTGCGGAGGAACTAGCATGATAGAGATGTCACCTTCAGAGGACGTTGGTATCAGGAAAGAGCCGCATTGGTTGTCGGACAAGGCAAGGTAGCCCAGGATCACTGTTGACTCCTGCTCCGGGACCTCAGGCTTGCGGAGACCGACGACTAGCGTTCCATTCAGCGACTCGCGGCCAACGAACATGTAGGTCCAGCCGTTGCTGTAAAGCTTCTGGAGCATTGGTATCGCGATAACTATCCAGCTTTGAAAGCGGACATCAGAACCCGGGCTGACCGGAAGAGAAGCCAAGAGCGCCATATGCATACGACGAGCTTGTGGAGGGAGTTGAGCAAGTCCTCCGGCAACATGGTCCAAGACATTTGTGAAGGTAAAGTTATCAGCTGCTCCGGAAGTTGCCATGCCAAATATCGCCATCACTCGGTCCTTGTCGTCGAGTGGCGACATCACGAATTCGTGATCCTTCACTTCTTGCACTTCGATTCCAACAGTTTCAATAGGCCCAGGGACATTCCAGTCCGCACTCGAAAACGTGATAGAGTATAGGAGATGTGCAGCGGTATCCATACGACCGCTAAGGAAAGGGACGCCGGGAATGATGTCGGCATTGGTCACGTTGCATTGGGGGTGAGGGAAGCTGTACGCGAAGAACCTCGGGTTCACATCTGGAGGCGCGCTGCTTGAACAATGAAAATTGAACAACTTCAGCCCACGCTTTCTCAGCGCTCGCGTTACCTTCGTGACGGCGGTATTCAAAGGGTCATCTTTGGAGTAGCCGTAGCTTCGCATTTGTGTTAGTCGTGGATTCACAGAAAGAGCAGGTCGAGCCGATGTCTTAGCCATGTTTCCGGCACCTTGTGGCAGGGCTAAGACATGGCTCATGACCAGACAATCAGAGTTTGGCTAGGGGTTTGACTTACTCTACGTTGCACATGGAAGCCCAACAACATATCTTGTCCGCCTCGAATGTGGCGTGTCGAGTTGCGCCGCCATTAAAGGCCTCCAGCATCGCTGTCAACCGAGCTCTGAAAGCTTCTTCAGCGGTTCTGGGTGTCGGCTTGAGGCGCACTCCCAGAACTTGATCCGTGCCGTATGATGGCAGATTCGACTGCAACCGTACTTGAGCCTGATCTTTCTCGTCCTCTGCTAGAAACCTCTTTTGACTTGGGAATAGTTTCTTCACATTGTCAAGGACGCTCGGCGCGAGACCCCTGGAGAACCCAACATCAAAGTCCGAGTACTGACCCAAACGCAACTTGTAGTCCGTGACCAGAATGGCAGCCTCGATGACTCTCGATTTGACATTGCGAAGAACGGGCTGTTTGTGGCCGTCGAGGGAGATCTCGATGTCTCTCGCGAGAGCCCATTCTTGGAAAGTCCAAGCCCGGCTCCAATACTTGGATTTCTCCGTGACTTCAGCCAGTGTTCTCACGGTCGCAAAGAAGCGTTTGATGGTTGCACTGATCTCAGACAAGACCTTGTTATTGACATGACCTTCCCCTTCGAAATGCTTCCGGCGGTCCAGAAGAAAGGAGGCATAGCCCACGAGCCCGGTAAGGAGACCCAATGCTTGCAAGTCCTCTTTAGGCAACAGCACAGAGACGGTGGTGGCATTGCTGTATATTTGACCCATGGCAGCCACCTGAGTGGCAACATCGCCGGAATCCTCTTGGTCAATAGAGAGGTTGTCTACCCAGATGGTCGACGAAGCGCCGGCGATGTTCATGATGGCGTGAAATGTGCCGACGCCACGCAGGCGCACCTGGCTTTCAGCATTGCATCCCCGGCAGCGTACGCCAATGGCAGATACTTCACCCCAGACGTGCGATATAGCCTTGTAGGAAGTCCCATCAGCAGGGATGGCAGTCAGGATGGTGACTGTCTCGCCAGAGGGTAGAGTATGAGTAAGATGCTTCTCTTTAGAGCACGCCCTGCAGGCGCTGAGCCAAATCACTTCATTGCCCGAATCCATGCCACTTTAGTGATAGACCCGCGGACGGGGAAGGGCGGAAAGTGAGAAGAGGCGTTGACTATGAGGAGGCCGTTGTACTGAACTCTAACGGCTTTCGTGGTTGTCTAAGCCAGCCAATATCGTTACAATATTGCCTTCGGCGGCCGCTGCCAAATTGAGACTGTAAATCGCACGTGAACATCTACCCAAGCAGGACAAAATATCTTTTGATCGAAAGAGGAAATCCAAGGCTCAAAGTGGAGGAGGGGGATCTGGGGGAAGTCGGAGCGTCTCCTCACTTCAGCCATTATGCAAGGCTGCTGGTTGCCTCACCTACCTAGGTACATACAAAGAGACTTGAGGAATTGTTACTGCTGCAACCACGACGAAGCAAAAATAGCCCCCAACCCCCAAGTCCTAGGTAACGTTAGTCGTAGGACCAGAAAGCGATTTTCGCCTTTCCCCTGTCGCAAATCAAACAGAATAAAAAAAATCTCAGTGTACACAGCCCTGCTTAGTGACTGTGCCTCTTTTCATAGAATCCCATCGATGGAGAGGGCGATCACTAGAAACATCGGACTCGTTACTGACAGACAGGACAGGACGACTTCGCACTCGGATTTGAGCGAAGACAGGGCATGACAAACACCAACTAATATTCTATTCTGAGTGAAACGATCGCTGTCAACCCAACATTGACGGGCCACCAGCAGCCAAGATAGCCCACGTACAGGTGATTGAGGCTGCCCTTGCCGTGCGCCTCCCCCAGAGTTTCAAAGGTCCCGCGAGGTCGCCCAGCGCAGCGAGGCCATCCGGGACTGCTTGCCGTGTAGGGGTCTGTAGCCGAGTCTGAGTCTACTGGAAACATTTACATTCATGCGGCGATGCAATGAGATCCTTCTTTTGCGGGACCTATACTTAGAAACACCTGGGATTCGAGATCTCAGATCGATTTGCTTCTTATCAAGGATCGCCCTCTAGAGCGAACAAGCAGGATGCCTCAATTGCCCATGCACAGACTCACAGACGCGGCTTGCTTTTCCTAGGTTGCCAACTAGATGACCACCAGCTAATTGACTCAACACAACACAGCGAGAAAGACGAGTAGGATTTTATGGAAGTGGATGGAGGTCATGTACTCCTCCGCCAGGGTAATAAACGTTAGTTCCACAAGGTAGTATTACCTCCTCAACAAGTGTTTACTACTTTTTTAGAAGTTGATAGACCCAATAGTAATAAACAGAATCTTCAAGATTTTGACGAGTACTATGGCTCTCAACACTAAGTATCTTCACCCTTCATAAAATAACGTTTATTACCCTGGCGGAGGAGTAGAAGCGCCCTCTACACGCAAGTCATCGTAGGCATGTGATTGACTGTGCTCTCTTGACCTGTGCCTTGCAGAGAGCCTCGGAGTATTGTCTCTCACCATCCCCACAAGATTCAGGGCCATTTCGCGCGACCAGGCGGCTATGCGGCTACGATGGGGTCGTCACACTGGCCACGACCGGATGCTTGGACCATCTACTGTAGCAGGATCTCAATGTGTAAGACATGTCTCTCTCAGAGGTACCTAGTCTACCGTGATTCATCTGCATGAGGAACTCCTTGCGTCTGGAGTTGCCGGGTACGACTGCCTGGACAGGCTTGTGAATCAATTGGAGGGCACGATTGAACAGACAAGTGTACCCGTCTGTCAGTTGATTCGACGACATTTCCATCGATCCTTCCCTTGAAAGAAGGTAGGTGCATGCACAAAGATGGGAAAATGAAAGAGTGGATCTGAAGAGCTGTCAAGGACTCAAGGACTCAAGGACTCAAGGACGCACTCAGCTTGACATCCATGGATGCCCCAAGCTCTTGCACCATCCATCTCTTGGCTCCCTCTATCCCATCTGAGTGGTTGGGCTTCAGCCAGGAGACCAGGTAGGCGGCCTGTCATTGGGTGTGCAGGCGACTGGCAAGCAGTTGATTGGTGGTCGGCTAAGAAATGTAGCTTAAGCACAGCCTCCGTTGGCTTGTCCCGCAGTTTCTCAACTTCACTCATGGCGGGCAAGGGGTTCTACGATCAATGTGTGCCGCCAGCCCAGACCCAAACAGCTCTGACGACATGTCCCCGCGGCTGAAATCCCTGGCATTGAGTCTGCGGAACTCTGCCGCCGCAGAATCTGGTTCTGGCGAATCCTTTTGCTGGGCAGGGACGGCGGTATATCGAGGATTCGCAGGGGAAATACAGTGGCAGGTCGTGGGGGCCGAAACGGCCTCGGCTGCCTCTTCTCCTCCCCTCTCCTCTCAGTGAGAGCCCATCCACGGAGACAGCGACGACCAAAGCTGGCGTCTAGGGCAGGAGGAATAGACGAAACCGGGCGGTCTGTGGCTTCATCATCAACGGCCTCATTGCAAAGCATGCACTTTGTGGTCGCTTCAAGGATCGATCCAGAGGCGGTTCGGGGCGGTTCGCACCGGATCATGGATTGCCGCAGAGGCCGCAGAGGCCAGTGAGACGGACAGTCCGGAGAGACCCTCACTGACGCCAGAAAGAGGGCCTTAGTAGGCCTTAGTCACCAGCGAGCCAAGTGGGAATGCACACATAGCACCGCATAGCTCGCAGCATCCAAGCAGGTGTGCGGCAGCGAAGCCCAATCCGATGGTTCGAAGGGGGAGGCTTGCATGCTCAAGCCACAGTACTTTGTGCTAGGGGGGAAATGTACGTACAGCACACATTACGTGCTATGCCATACCTGGAGCACCCGGCAGTCCTGGGTACGTCAGGTAGGTACTGCATAGTACAGGACGATGATGCGATGGTGTGTTGCTCCCTCCGAGTCCCTCCCCGCCAGCACCAGCGCCATTGCATAACCCTGCAGCAGCCGCCAGGGGTGCGTGCTCTCGTAGTGGCCGTGGTGGGCTCTCGGCGGGCTCCAGTGGGCTGCAGTGGCTCGTGCCTCCCTCCCTACACTACTAAGCTATGCAGTAGATGCTGGTCCGAGCCGTTGGGGAATCTTGGAGTCCTCCCCCACTGGGCCAATGTGAGCACTGCAAATTTAGCGGGCAGCGACTGGATCGGGACGTCCATTGGGCACAGCCACTGCGCAGCTGTCAACGCCAGTGCCGCATCCTGGCGAGCGCAGAACCACGCCCTCAGGGAGTGATGTACCTCTTTCTATGTCCATGCGTACGAACGCGACAACCTTCAGCCCAGAAGATGGCATGGCATGGCATTGCACTGCACTGCAAGAAAAGGTCGACAAAAATGGCCCGTCTCCCTCTCTTGGCTGGGTGCAATACTTCCTCGATGGATCTTGCTTCTCCATCATCATCATCATCATATATTATACCGGTCCTCTTATCTCGAGTCCAGAACCCGCGAACTAGTCCCTTCCAGACTGCCCGCCATCCAATCCACTTACACCAACGACCACGACCACGACCACGACACATACCACGACTGTCCAGCGCTCCAACCTATTTGCCCGCAAGGCTGAGTACTGTTGCCTGAGTCTAGCACTCCGGTAGGTTGATTTCCTAGGCTCTACCCTGACTTAATGTCTTTCCATCCTGCTGCTGCTTGCCCTTTTTTCCTCGTCTCTTTTCCGTCTCTCTCCACATCCCACCTCGCCTGCTCAAGCCACTTACACCAGATGCAGCGTCCATACCCCCGATCGAATCACTCCCGAACGGCCACCGCGAGAGCTTTGCGACGACAAAGCATACAGTCACGAAGAACCCGACCCCTCGGCACCAGTTTCGCTGTTGACGTTGGAGACCGGACGGGATTTTGAGAACTGGTGCATGCCTGTTGGCGGTCACAACCAGCACACCATCGAGCCGGCCGCCAATATCATGAATGGTTCACCCTGCTTCAACCCTGTTGATGCAGAGCAGTATAGTGGTACGCCCCGCACTTCCCTCGTGCTGCTGGACAAAGCATCTGATAGAATCGAAGACATCGCCCTCGAATCCCATAACGCCTGGAACCAACCTGCCAATGGCACAGCTGATCTCTCATGGGGACCGCTCATGGCTGATATAACCTCATCTACATCTCTCACGCATGATCTTGAGGCGGGGGACGAAGCTCATTCCGACGGCCCTTTTACGTGTGAGGTGTGTGGGAAACAGTACGCCCGCCACTGTGACAAAAACAAGCATTTCAAAACCCACAGTCGCCCCTTCAAGTGTTCCATCGTGCACTGCAAGTATCATGAATTTGGGTGGCCCACGGAGAAGGAGCTAGAGCGACACTACAACGACAAGCACGCTTCATCGCCCCAAACCTATTCATGCCTCTTTCAGCCGTGCTCCTACCGATCGAAGAGACAGTCCAACTGCAAGCAGCATATGGAAAAGGCCCATGGCTGGACTTATGTGCGCTCTCGTGCTTCCAATCGTGAGGGCCATTCAGGCGGACGGGGCACGGTCGACAGTGACATCGCCGATGAACCTCAGTATCCAAGTGTTTCAGTAACAGGGCCATCTGAGCTCCAGCCTGCCCCGGATTTCATCCTGTATCCAGACCGTCCAGATTTCGGTAGCGGTGACGAGGACATCTTTCTCGGCTTCGAGCACGCAGGCACCCAGGGTTCGCAATCTTTCATCCCCTGGACATCTCCCATGACGAGGCTGCGCAGAAATGAAACTTTCCTGCAGAAATTCTCACAGACCTACAAGACCGAATCACTTTCCCCGGAGCACGCTCTTCTAGACGACTTCCCCGTTGATCCGAGTCTTACAAACAACTTACCCGGTAGAACAGCTGCTCTGGGCCAAGAGACGGCGATAAAAACATTGACACCTATGGAGGCTGCGAGACGACGGTCACAAGGACAGCAGAACGTGAACGCGGGAATCCAAGACTCTATTACCGTTCAATACCAAGCGCCAAATGTCAAAGTTGAAAACCCATCACCACAGGCAGGCGCCACAACTTCCCAGAGAGCCAATCCCGCAAATCAACAATCAGCTTCCAGACACTCCAAAGTGATGACTCGTTCTGGAAAGTCCTTCCAAACCCCGGCTTCAGACGACGAGGACGATCAGGATGAAGAGGAT
Source organism: Phaeoacremonium minimum UCRPA7 (assembly GCF_000392275.1). Classification (NCBI taxonomy): domain Eukaryota; kingdom Fungi; phylum Ascomycota; class Sordariomycetes; order Togniniales; family Togniniaceae; genus Phaeoacremonium; species Phaeoacremonium minimum. The sequence continues at coordinate 229,715 of NW_006920910.1, forward strand.
CGACCTCCTAGGAAACGTGTTAAGCGGTCGCCGGAAGTCGACCTTGATGACACTCAGATGCCGTGTCCCTTCAGGCTTGCCCATCCAGAAATCTACAACAGAGACCTCTCAGAGAAGTACTCGAGTTGTCATACGAAACACGAAAACATTTCAACCATTGTGTAAGTGGCCCTCTTGCCTCTCGAATTCTTGCGCTGGGCTAATGTGCTGTTCAGGCGTCATTTTGGACGAGCCGCCCACCGACTCCAGGTCGACGACAGATCCATTTCCTCCTTCGATATGGAAGATCCTCAATTTAGGCATCCAGCTGCAGGACTCTGCAAGAAATGCTGGCGGCCTTTCACAGACCGTGATGCCTTCAACAACCATCTGCAGCAGGCATGCGCAAATGCTTCACGTAGCAAGAGGGAGAAGTACAAGCTCTTGCAAGATACGTTCTGCCCTTTGGTCGACAATGGCGAGAGAAGCCTAAGTTCTCCTGATCCGACGCCTCTTATTGGCACTGGCCCCATATTCAGCAATGTGACAGCTCCAAGGCGCAGTATAGCAGAATCGAACGCCGACATGTCAGAGATAATCTCTGTGGCGGGAGATCTGCCACTTGCGGCACCTGCACCTGCAACGGCGATTGACGACGAGGAGATGGTAAAGATGAGTGACCATGTCGCTTTACGTAACAGAGTTGATGCTCTAGAGGAGTCAAACAAAGAACTCGTTTTGTCAAATAAAAAGCTTGTTGCATTCGCGAGCTATATAATGGCCCAGCGGAGACAAGGACCCTCTGCAGCTGGGAGCTCATCTACTCCCTCTCGGCCTGCTGGTCACCAGACTGGACAGCCGATGACACACCAACAATCTGCGCCATCCACAGGCCCAGCATCTATGATTCCTCCCAGCACCACACACCAGCCCGCCACAGGGCAGTCGCGAGACAAGGAAGGCCTGCTGGGCGGGATGAACTCACAGTCCACCGACTGTGATGATGAGCAGGACTTTGACGAGGACGCACAACATATACTCTCGACGATGCCTTCAGTCGCCGGCTCAGAACACTCGACCCTTCGCCATGTGCCACTGACCCCCTCGGCTCGTTTCCATCGAAACTTCACTGATGAGCTCGAGTCGCTGCCGGCCACAGAGGCGCAGAACATCCACAATAACAACAGTAACAACAACACCGCCCAATCCAGGGGCCACAGGCCAAAGACATCCCTGACGGACTCTGGATACGGGAGCTACAACCAGCGCCACCTTATGGTCGCCGCCGCCCAGGAGGGCCATCCTGTGCCCATCCAGGCGCAGGCGCCCCAGATGGACATCACGCAGGAGCATCACTACTGGCCGCAGTACCAGCCCGGCGAGGCCGCCGCGGTCGACTTCAGCCCGCTGACGGACGAGGAAGGGCTGGAAATGATTTCGAACATGGACTAGTGAGATATGTATACAGGACGACATATGACAAAACATACGAAACGAAAAGGGGGGGGGTAAATATGGCGGGCTATATACCATTTTTCAGGGAGCGAGGGTCAGATGATCCCATTGGTTCACCTTTACTTACATACGTTCCGCCGCTGGGTTATATACGGTTGGGATCACATACCGGGTTTGCGTGCGGGTTTTGGGTTTACATAGAGAAGGACGCCTCGCGGCTCGATATAGACTCTAGAGGATAGGGAGCGGAGTTCTATATGCTTTGATAAGATTCCCGGTATATACCACAGTCTTTTTCTCTTCCAATATTCCGAGAGCGTTTTATACTTTGCTTGTAAATATAAACTATGACCAGGCAGTGCCGACATCCCAGAGGGGTGCTTGATAAATTAGAGTTATATTTTTACACTGAAATGCCTGCTATGCTCTTTTACTAGATATATGCATCCTCTATGCCGAGCGACTCGATGTTCTCGGGGGGAGGAGAAATGAGGTCGCCAACAGGTTTCAAGTCTCTCCCACACAACAAACCAGAACTCCTTGCCATGATCCAGTGCCGAAATTCTCATTCTCGGTTCTCAGTTCTCCTTCGTCGAATCTAGCATCGCAACACTCTCCGCCGCGTCGGCAAACTCCTCGTCATCAGCGACGGCCTCCTCCTTGTGATCGGCCTCATCGGCCGTGGTGTCCTCGTCCGTGCCAGTGACGCTGCTCGCCGTGCCGGGGCGGCGCAGCAGGTGCCGCAGGTCGTCCTCGCTGATGATGCTCTCAATGCTGCCGCGCCTCGCAAACGGCCGCGTCTCCCGCCGGCCCCGCTCGACGAGCCGCTCGATCTTCAGCCGGTTCGCGATGAACTTGACCGTCGGGAACGCGCTCTGCTGGCCCTCGTGGATCATGCGCGCCAGGCGGCCCGAGTCCGGATCGGCGAGGATGTGGACGAAGTCGGACGGGATCGACTTGGGCCAGATGGTGATGCTGCCGCCGAAGCCTTGCTGCAGCCATATCTGAGACCAGTCCTGGCCCAGGGGCCGGGGTAATAGTTCTAATTGCTTTAGTATCTTGAGCCACTTGGTAAGGTCTAGTTTGATGTATTGCTCGGTTGCGCTTCCAAGGAAGCCGCCGCGCCATCCGCGGCCCTTGCGATGGGTGACCGGCTGGCCAACTCTTCCGCGAGAAGAGAAGAAGAACAGGTTGATATGCGGGTTGACCTGGCTGACGATGGTGAAGTTGACGTTGAAATGCAAGTTCAGCGCTTTGATAGGAATATCTGTCCGTAAACTGCCATCCTTCCATTTGTGACCGAACGAGTAAGGAACGAGATTGCCGTCGCGAGTCTTCATCATAAGCACCACAGGATTCAGAATCCCAGGGACTGCCGCGGATGCCAGGACAGCCGACCAGATGACACAGTCCGGACTTGTGAGATAGTTGCAGAGTATAGTAGGCGAATGTGGATCTGCTGGTACGCAAGAGACATTCAGAATGCGACCTGTACGCTCAAATGCCTCCCTAAAAGTCATTGAGCCGTGCGTCCACCACGAGCACTGCTTCGCCCAGTCAACTGAGTCGAATCTAGCACCAGTCTTCCACCAACGTCGAAACCAGACGGTGAATGGCTCCGAACATGCTGTGATCTTATGTGCTAATGCAGGCACGAGGAGCTCTTTCAGTTCCTCGTTCGTGCGAGTGGCAATTAAGCCTGCCACAAGGGCGCCGCCACTGGTGCCGGTGATGACATCTGGCAGGAGATCTTCCTCTAGTAATGCTTTTACCACGCCAAAGTGGTAATAAGCGAAAGACGCGCCTCCGGAAAGACACAAGGCTGTACGGCCATAGTTTTGATGCATACTCTTGAATATAACTCGCTTCTCGTCGAGCCGGAGCTGCTTGGTGTCTAGGACAAACCTCAAACTCTTTTCCACTATAGTGTGTTAGCACACCTTCCATGGAAATATGAATGCGAACATACCTTCATCGACAAAGTTCTGCACCAGGTTCTTTGTACCATAGTATGTCTGGCTATATAGCCGCGGGTTCTCGACACCAACAAAGTTGTTCTTGACGCAAGCAACAAGCAGAGACTTGAGATCTTCCACAGCCGACCGGTCATCGCGATTCGCCTGGTCTTCATTGCTTGCCTCGAGGTAGTTCGCTCTGCCGTCTAGCTTGGACTCGACATCTTCGGCCTTCGCCCTGTATTTTCGCATCTGGTCCCATACCCTCCTCACAGTCTTGTGATCATAATATGCGAATTCGTTCTCCTCTTTCCACGCCTGGTTTCCCAGGTAATCATCGAGCTGCTTGGCAGCCGTCCTCCAGTCTTTGTAGTTCGCAGTAGCTCTCATGTTCCGCCGCAGCTGCTCTCGTCGGCCCCTCCAGGTGACAAACTGCTCGTAGAACGATATGTACGTTCGCGTGAACACGTAAGTGACGGCCAGCCCGATGATCCAGCCGCCCACGAACAGCAGGAACGGCCACTTGAGCAGGCCGTAGAGGTAGCCCTCGCGCGTCTCGTCCTTGGTGCGACGGCCGAGGACGTTGCCGGCCGCGCGCCGCCCCTTCCTCCTCGAGCGGCGGTTGCCCGGCCGCACGACCTTCTGGTTCACGGGCGCCCAGTCGTTCTGCGCCGTGATGAAGAGGCTGTCGCGCGACTGGTGGGCCGCGCCGTTCGGGCCAACCGAGCCGTTCGGCGTGGAGGCGGAGGTGTCGGCGCTCTGCGGGTCTTCCTCGAGGACGCTGGACGCGCGCTTGGTCACGTCCCAGCTGCTGGTGGTCTGCAGGCCGGGGCTCGATATTCTGACCGTCGATGCATCCTCCGAGGGCTGGATCGGGTCGGGGGCGCTCAGGGCTTGGATGAAGGCATCGAGCTCCTGCGGTGTGAGAAACTCATGGTCGTAGTCGGGGAGATTTTCTGGATCAAAGGAGCTAGGCGGGAAGCCGTACTTCTTGTCCGGCAACCGGTATGAAGACGTCTTAGCCATGTCTGCGGGCTGTGTTGTGGCAGTCGAAGAGCATGTTGAGATGCAAGCAGATGTTCAGGGAGGTGAGATGACAACTGAAATCTAGGTGTAAGTGGTTCCTATCTATTCAGCGATTTCTCACGATTCAACCTTAAGGAGCGGCAGCCGGCTGCGTGTGTGGCATGTGTGCAGGCAGTTGCCTCGTGACGGAAAGGCTTCGAAGGTTCGTGGGTGACAATAGGTGAGATGCACTAGTGGTGGCATGACGTACAGAGGGGCGTCCCCAGGTAATATGCATACATTTGTTGGGGCGGAAGCGACCGTCGCTGGGCCATGGTCTATACCTGACTGAGCCTGCTAAGACTCGCCTGTGAATGAGCTTGCACCGTTGCCGAGGCATCGTTCAAGGCATTCTCCCTACAATCCAGCCCCGAAGCGGCTGGAAGTGTGAGCCTGTACATTGACAGAAGATGCTTGGTTCGGCCAGAATAGTGTTGCTCAGATTGAAGTATCAATTCTTGGGTTGCAGCAGGGTGCCATCTTCATGGCTGTAGACACAATATCTCACGATTTACAGTCTAATATGCTCCGTCCGTCCTGTGCACATCAAATCGGTCCATCGAGCCTCGCGCACTTATTATAAAAAGAAGGTCGTAGCAGTAAACATCGTCAGATTAACGCAGAAACGCCTTGTGGCCGGTGGTTCTCGTAAGCCATTTAGGTAGTAAAGCAACTCATGTCTTTCCCCTAATCGCCTTCTTCGCACGCCGTCCAATGGATGGGCCTGAGCTAGCCCTCTTCCTCCCCTCATTTCGAATATCTCAAACGCCCCTAGACGTACTGCGACATCCATCTGATGCCCTCGCCGTAACCTGTGAAGTGTCAGATTATAGGTCTCATCACGTAAGACTTATACTGGACATTGATCATACCTTGTCTCATGACGACCGAGCACATGAATACCTCAATGGGGCGGATACCCTCCAGAGGCACCTTGCCCTTTCCTGTCGTCTGGTACATGCCGAGCTGGTGTCGGAGCTCGTCCTCGGAAACGGCGTCGGGGTGGTCAATCTTGTTTCCAAGGACGACGAAGGGGACCTTGGCAAGCTCCTCCATGGATAGGAGGGCGTCAAGCTCGGCCTTGGCCTCAGGGAATCGCTCGTGGTCCTTGGCGTCGACGAGGAAGACGATGCCATTCACCTCGGGGAAGTAATCCCTCCACAGACGGCGGGCTAGTTTGTTGTATCGTTAGTTGGCTGTGTCTTGTTCCTCGTCTTCCCGCAAGTTTCTCGACCGGGGAGAACAGATAAATCGTACCTTGTTGATGTCCACCCAGATCGAAGGTAGTAAACCTGACATTGCCAATAGCAAGTTCCTCGGAGGCTATGACGACTTAGTATTTGGACACGTGCACCGTATGGTTCGAACAGGGCCATGGTGAAGCTCACTGGGATGTAGCGTAGGTTGCAGGATGGCAACTCGGTCATTCTAACCAAGAAGAAGCGTTAGCATGTATTATCGCCCGTCAGAACCGTCCAATATCGAGATCGCCCGGCATGCCACGCGCGCGCATGAATAGACCGCATCGGATGCCAGACACCAGGCCGTAACGCACCTTCAACATGTGCAGCAGAGTCGTCTTTCCGGCATTGTCAAGCCCCAGGAACAAGAGCTTGGCATGCTTGTTCAGCAGGCCGAGAGATGAAAGGACATCGTAGACTAGTTGGACAGATAGGGTCAGCATCCATCCGCCCTGTGGTCTCCCGTGGAGGTCAGGCAGAACATACACCAGTTGATAATCCACATTTTGGCGAAAGGTGAGTAATTGCGCTACACTAGGACGTGGGTTTGTAATGACGAGTGCTGTATAGGGAATTTGTTGGTCTTCCGGTGTGCTGTTCTTGTCGTGAGGAAGCAACTGATCGGCAGCATACAAAAAGCTGGCAAGAAGCGCGAGGCGGGCGTAGGCCGTTCTTTAAAGCGCCAGGGAAATCACATGACGCGCCAGCCTCCGATTGCTACATGTGGCACGACCAGCAAATCCAGCGAAGATTCCTACTGCAATTCGTGTGAGAACCTAAGTCAGAATCATCACGAGAACTCAAATCTAGTTACTTCTCGCATTGAGTCACATCATGGCAGATTGACAATGGCGTTTTGGCGTCCTGTAATTGTTGAACCCGTGGCACCAACTTAAAAGACACCGTACACTTTGCCACTCACGACCGTCCGCATTGACATGTCAACACAGATAATTGTAAACCTCGAGATGTGTTCAATGACTTGCTCGAGGCAAGTGTCTCAATTTGTAGAGCGTCCTGTGATGCCCATATAATGCTATCGTGACCTGTTGTAAATGCCCAACTCAAAACGCTTTGCCTCCGGGTATTCCCTAACTTGAAAGCGGAACGAGTGCAAAGACCGCAATCCTCTCCCAAAATGAAGTGATAGATGCAGTCCACCCACACCAAAGAAAAGAATGTATATACACAGAGACTCTCTGCAGCCAAAAAAAAAAAGAGAAAAGAGGGCTGCTGCTGAACTCCGTCAACATAGATACAAAAGAACAAAGAACAGGTGTCATAATATGCCGTGGTCGTCAACATGCCAGGCTTAGAGAACCGCCCTATGTACCGTGGATTCTCTCTTCCTGGAGATCCTAATGCTTGCCATACATCCTTAAACCGAAAGGACATAGTTACCGGGGCCAATCTTGCCAGCCATGAGTAGACCCAATTCTCTCATACGCTCGGCACCTTGGCCAGGCTGGTGTTTCCGCTCTGGAACCTGCCCCTTTCGAGCACGGTTGCAGTACTTCTGATAAAACTTCTCCTTCCGTCTCTGACGCTTCTGCTCAAGGCCCTTAACAATGTCAATTGCGCCTCGGACATGACGGTCTTTAGTCAATGTTCCGGCTCTGGGCCGACCCTTAGGCTTCGCGTGCCTGAATAAGGCGGGAGCCCTGGGAAGGGATTTTGTATGAGTAAGACCAGGACGAGAGGCGAGAGACTTGAATGCGATTCTGGCTCCTGCCTGTACAGGTGAGGCAGGCGGGGATGCAACCATACGAGCTGGAGCAGGAGATCGCAAACGCTTTGGTGACTGCCGCTCGAACAGACGACGAGGAGACCGACCACGGGCTTTTGGTGGAGGAGAGTGCATGCGCTTAGGAGGTGGTGAGTGATATCTCTTCGGCGGAGAGTGCTTGGCTGACTTCTTTTTCCTCCGGTCGGCGCGATCCTGTTCCTCTTCAAGGTCCTCGATTTCCCCGTGAAGCCAGATTTGATCGTCGCTATCACGGCCCGGCTTGTAGCTGGCTTCGTCCTCCTCGTCCTCGGGCTCTGAGGTGGGGAAACTAGGGTCAATGTCCTGTGGAATGACATGCAACTTCTCGCGCTTCCTCTGAGCAATGCGGTTGAGATAGGCCTCCTCCAAGGGACGATCCTCATCGAGCGTGCCGCATACGAAGTCGGTACTATCCGGTAGCTCTGGAGTTGCCGGTCGGAAACCGAGATGGCTCAGTAGTTCCCGTGGTCGGGGTCGCGATGCCCGAATGTTGTGACCAGAGCATGTTGATGAGTCAGATTGATGGCCGCCAAAAGAGGATGGCTTGTAGATAGAGGTAGCGTCAGATATTTTGATATCTGCCATATGACTGGTGGTCCACAAGACTAAACCATCGTCTTCGTCATCCGATTCCGCAAAGCCGTGTTCGTTGTCAGTGTTATAGCCATCTGAGAAGTCATCATCAGAGCCATAGCCAGAGTAATCGTCATCCAATGCTTCCTCATCCTCGTCTTCATCCTCGTCGAGCTCGACTCCATCTTCAGCATCATTGAGGTCGTCGCCATCAGCGTCCTCCTCTTCTTCGTCTTCTTCTTCAGCTTCTTCCTCTTCTTGTTCGGCTTCCTCTTCGGCTTCCTTTGCTAGACGTCGAATAGCATTTTCCATCTGAAGAGTATCCTCGATCGTCAGTTTCCTTCTCGTGACAGACGCCTCTTGCCGAATCCAGTCATCCTCCTGTGGCACGTCGCTTGCGAACTCGTGGAACCGGCATAGCTCGCCCTGCAGATCACCAAAATCGGCAGTAATGTACTTCTTCGTACGCACAGCGATGGGACTCTGAGACGAGCGACGCGGGGTAGTTGATCGATTGGGGCGAGACAAGCCAGTTGAGGGGGACCGGATTTTCCGAGCAGTCGATGGAGACCCAGTTTTCTCGGGAACTGTCAACCCACCTGATCCAACGTTCTGAGGCTTGGCCTCCTGACGCTTCGGTGGACTGCTTGGCGTTGCCGGACGTGCCGTACAGGCGAATTTGATGGTGGGTCGCTTCGGCTTTTCTTGAGCGGGCTTGGGTGTATCTTGCTGCTTTGGTGCTGGTGGTGGGACGACCGCCGGTCGAGCTACAGGCTTCGCTCCACATGCAAATGAGATACACCTCTTCTTTTCTAGTGCCTGAACAGCGGGATCTTTGGGAACACCGCCAACTGCCGATTGCTGCTTGTTTGGGGCAACTGGGTGGTCGTTCCTCTTTGGTAGAGAACCGACAATGTGGATGTGTCTGTCGGTCGGGGTCTTTTCGGAAGAGATAGGAACGAAACCAATCTGCGAGAGACGGGGACTGGGAGAAATGGTTCGTGCTGGGGTTGTAATACCAGTATCGCAAGTCAGCTCGGCTGTCGATGCTAGACTGACGTTGCTGGTCATGGATCGCCGCCGACCGGACTCGCTCAAGATAGAGCGCGGGTCGACAGAATCGTCCTCGGAGTGGCTGTGAAGAGCCTTGGTCAAGAGAGACTCATGGTGCTCTTTTGAAGGACGGATTGTTGCTCTCTTGAATTGCGGTGACTCAGGTGAAATGAGTAATTGTGAATCTGGAGGCTCGTCTGCGTCGCTGCTTGCCTCCTCCTCGGCATTGAACTCAACGTTCGCGCCGTTTGCGCTCCACGCCAACACGTTTGACGTGGCGTTTTCGTGTGTGAAATGTCTCGACATGGTGATAGTTGCTTCAGGAGGTGATTGAAAAGAGGCTTGTGTTGTACGTTGTCGGGCGTGTTATGGAATTGAGGTAGTCGGAATGAGTCGTTCAGAGACGCGTGAACTAACAGTGCGAGGACTGCAGTAGAGGAGACAGTTGCTCGAAAGTAAAGAGAGCACACGTCAAGTCGTGGAAAGGAAGTCTACACCAGGTGCAGTCTGCCCCTCAATAGTTGTGAATGGGGGAAAGGTTGTACTGGTGTCCCTCAGGACCGTGTTGCTATAACCGGGAAATCATCGTCGAGTGCGCAAAGTGTTTAGGAGAAAGTTTGAGGTGGTGAGGAGTTGCGCGATTGAGGATGATGTTGTGACCAAGACCCGAGATCCTGAAGAGGCAACCTCAAAATGAATCTCGAGGTCCTGGTGCGGCTGGCGAACGCGGTGGCTCAACGAGGCGAGGGGGACTTGGCTGGTCCGAAAGCGTATAGAATGACGTCTGGGTGGCAGTGCTGGGATGAGTCGGCCGGCCTTTTAAGGAAAACCCACCCAACGTCGACAAACGTCAAGACAGAATCAAGCTGCCGTTGTTGTTTGTGTGAAGGAGCCAATTCAGGGCAGCAGGGGAGGAATGGCGAATATGATGAAAGAGGGCCTTAGAAGGGTTCTTAAGGGTCCGATATCAGGATTTGGGATGATTGGGGGGGAGAGGAAGGGCAGAGGGGGGGGAAGGGAGAGAGAGTAGGGAAGGGCACGGGCATGCAGAGAGGCGGGCCCTGGGTGTGTTGAAAAGGCAGGCCGAGTGGGCGAAAAAGAGCCGTTGGATTGACAGGGCAAGGAGCAAAAGCGGAGGGGGTTTGTAATAAACAGAGGGTGGCTCGGTGGGCGGTGCGGCAGGCGGTGGGCACCACTGACTGCAAACTCACCAGTCATCTGTAGCTGTCCTGCATAGTAGATAGTAGGTAGGTACCATCCGGGCAGAGCAGGCACTGGCAGGTACTTCAGGAACAATACAAGCCGCCGACAAGTCTGTCAGGTGCAAGTGTAGGTACTCTAGAGCGGCCTGCCGCCGGTTTGCTCTTCATTTTCAGTTACTGCGTTCAGCAGAGTATTGGTGTGGAGCCCGCTAGCCCGTCCACCCATCATAATAAGTCGTCCGTCTACGGTACGCTACGGTACGCTACGGTTTTCTTGTGTTTGGCGCTGCCTGCATGCTACGTAACTGGAGATCCCTCGGGTCTCGTGGAGATTCGGGGCTTCTTTTCCACTGGAGCGCTCCAATTGGTGGTGAGTGGGGGCGCCCATGGCCCTGTACCAGCGCCTGCCTTAGCCTTTCCAACAACTTTTTTCTTTCTTTGCGGTGCGCGACTTGCGATGGCGAAATTCGAGAGTCCACCTCCCACCAGCCGCCAAACAACGGAGAGCAAACTGTGGATCCCCACCGTACATCGCCGTCCGCACACTATTGAGAGTTGAAGGTATCTGGATTGGCACCGTTTCCCATTGGCAGGCTGGCTGACTGGAAGCCGAGGCGTAGCAGTCTCTACAGTCTCACCCGGCAGCCGCACATCCGCCGCACACCGCTGCCCAGGTGTGTCTGCTCCATTCTGGATTCTGGTTATCTCGGCTCAGGGTAGACTCCATCAATGCTCAACCATGCACGTAGACGTCAGTCTCAATCATGCAGCATTCTTTGAGCTTCGCTTTAGGTGTTTCTCCAGGATGTGCGATCCCGGTCTTCGACGGTGGTGAAGCTAGCTAAAAGAACCGTATCGGAGCGGTGGAGAATACCAGGGGAGCCGAACGGTAGGTACCGTTGGTAGGTAGGTAATTTTAAAAGGCTTTCGCCAGCAAATTTTAGGCCTCCTGCCCACAAATTTTTTTTATCCCTCATTGTCCACAGCGGTCAGTCACCGCTAAGTGCTCTGTTTCCCCCTGCGGATATCGGCCCCAACACACTAAACTTAGAGGTCTTCCGGGCGCTAGGACCAGCTTGGTGGGCATTGAATTGGGATGGGCGAAAAACGGACTGGTCAGAAATCGAAACATTTCAGAGAGGCAATCCAATCAGAGCCCCTGGCATTTGTTGGTGACCGACCTGGGGATTCGCTTCATTTCGCAAGCCTCGTTGAGCAAGGAGGCTCCGTACCGTTACGAGATGAAGGGCTCGGGAAGAAGCGGTCAGTTTGATCCAACGTGTTTACGCTCCAAGCCCGGGCCATCATCATCGGATCCCTTTGTCCTAGTACCTGGCGTTTTCGTTGAATTGACAGTGGCCTCTGGGTCGCGCTAGGATGCGTGTCGAAATGCAGGCTTACAGATCATATCGTGATTCATGCCTCGTGGTGCTGTGATCTCCCAGGTGTGGGTGTGCTCGGGAGAGCCAAGCGGCTTGAATGTAGGTGAACCTGAAGAGTCAGTCCGGCATTCACTCAGTCAAGCAACCCGCGTGTCGGATACGGAAGAGCCGTCTGACATCTGTGTCTCCCACGCTGAATAAGAGAAACACGGCCGCCCGCAGCATCTTTCCGTTCCTTTCGCCTCAAGACGTACTACAGTAACTACACTATGATATACGAGCCTGGACAACTACTTTAGCTATCGTAAGCCCTGCTGCATTCCAGAAGAATGGAAGGTCATGTAGCACTCGGTAACATGCGGTTGATGACAATGGCTGCCCGGCCACAAGCAATAAATCTGGTCAGCTCAGTGAAATAATTCGTGTGGCTGACTCGTGTTGCGCCGGAGGCTTGCATGTACCGTATTCTCAGTATCCCGGCTTTTTCCTCTGCCCGGCGTACGGACCACAGGAACGAAAGTAGTAGAAAGTCTGACACAAGGGAATATCGTCAACAAAGCCAATTTGCTCCTCCCTGGCTTCTTACGACGCATGCAGCTTTGTTAATAACACCAGTCTCGGTTCAAAGGACCCAATGAAGTTTTTTTCTTTCTTTTACGTTTCCTGGGTTATCTGGGTCGTTCCAGACCACAGCTGAATAGTCCAGCTGTGATGTCAAGCAAGATTCCAGCCATTTGGTGCCTCTCGTGGATCATAATAAAGGTTCCATAGACTAATGTCAATTGGGACAATCTCAGGACAAAGAGACTCTCCTGCCGATGACCATAACCTCACAATACCTTTCCCTGGTTGTCAGCAAAAGTCCAGACCTCTGAAGATGGTCTCGGCACCGTAAGCTTCATCTTCACCGTTTTTTCGCAAGAGACACCTGGCTGGAACAGGGTGACCCTACTGTGTGTGAGAATTGGCCAGCGTGACCCCCCTTTTGCAAAGATGTGGCCGCGACGTTGGCCGCCAACCTCATCTTGTTCAATCCAATAGACACATTGTATCCAGTTCCTCAAGTATGCGAGCCAGGGCGGCGAAGAGAGGCCGCGAGACAGACCGTGCCCTTAGTGTTAATGATACGTCGACAGCGCTACGGCAGTAAACCCCACGTTATAGGGATTACTCGAAACGAAACCCCGCATTGTTTTCCTGGCAGGCGTGTACATTCCCTGCGAACGAGACGGCAAAACATAACCTAACTCCTGGACTCCTCACGCGGCATCTGCGCGTAGACGAAATTGGCAAGCCGATCGAAGCACAAGCTCCCTCATGGCGAACGCCCCCGGTATCATGCAAGACCCTTTAGATCGCTTTAGGTCTCGCTGTACCAGTGATCAAGGGCCAGCTATTCTTGGAACCTGAGACGAATCCTCGACTTACACAGCAGAAGTAGGGACACGCACAACATAGGTACCCACTTCACGGGCGGTGAAGGTGCTTTAACCGTCACTACCAACTTGAGCTACCCTAATATAGCTACCTAGGTAGTAAACAGCTAATTTCCTGGCAAGGGCAAGTGAAAGGCATTTGCTGGAAGCAAGCTCCCGGAAGACCTTAAGAAGCTTGTAATCTGTCCAAGCATAATGAGGTCTACATCTCCTGATGCAGATGGATAGTCAGATGACGCCTGTCACCTTTGCGGGCAAAGCCACATCGCGTCCCTGTGTGCTTGAGTCTGCTAAGGTATGGTTTTTGACGCCCTATCATCTGAACAATATTACATCTTGGTAAGGTCAGCAGCATGTATTCCGTATACATGACCGTAAGGTAGCCGTTAGGTCTTTGCAATGCTCTTTGAAACGCCAAGCATGTTTGCCGCGATTTTTGTAGACGCCCGAGATAACAGCGCTCCCATCACTGGATGGTCATATCTCGGTCCTAGTCTCTAACTTAGCTGCATCAAACGTCCTTGTTTCAGGCGACTTTGGATGTCAACACAGGATTGACTGTAGATCAGTTGGAGAAGCGTGTCTTCTGATATGTTGATCAGGGGAGTGATCACCGTTGACACGTCTACCGCCGCTGGGTTAGGCGGGGAATTGTCTCTCCAACAGCGCTTCTTGGTGCCGGAATCAAAACCACTCGATCACAGTGGTTGCACAAGTCAGATTGAGATTGGCGACGGCGTACAGAAGGACCCTTCCATTAGCGTTGAATGAGTGTCGTTGCATTATTCACATGTGAGCGAGCGCAGCGATCTCATCATCTACCGCTCGTAATATCTTGGAATTCGATATGCAGCAACGGCCTGCTGCATCTAGGCGGATGGGAAGTAAACACCGCTTCTCTCGCTATGCAGCATGTCAATCTCGGGGTCTCGGAATGAAACACGTTCCATCCTCATGTCGCTGCAAGACATCATTACGCAGGCGGCACAATGCTTTGCAGCCATCGACAACAAGAACCATGCTGCTACATTGCGTCAGATCTCGTGAGGTTGGCTGGTTGCAAGGCCAGGTTGCCAGGCGGCAATGGGAAGAGAGTCGCCGTTGTCGGACGCACACAAAACCGGTTTGTGCAATAGTACTTTGTAGGCGCAAGAGCTGCTCAATTGCATGATGTGACGGTATTGCGGGTGTTTCGGCCAAGCGGGATCCAATGATGGCCACGTGACTGAAGCCTGCTAACCTAGTGACTCGTCACGTGTATTAGTGCCTCAGGCTGCAGCGAGTTTGATGAAGAGCAATTCTCGTAGTTCATCGGTCGGCTATTCGGAGCTTTTCGTGAAGCAGAAACCTCAATTGACCAACGCAATCATCATGAACTCCCTGCGCATTGCCCGTGTGGCTCTCCGAGCTCGCCCGGCAGCTATTCGAGCTCCTCTGCAGCGGAGAGGATATGCTGAGGCTGTCTCCGACAAGGTAGGTCCTCGGCAAACACATCCGGGCGCTGTTTGAGGAAGCTTGCTAACATCGTGAACAGATCAAGCTGAGCTTGACTCTCCCCCATCAGGTACGAACCTTTTTGTCATGGCCGGACTGAGACACGAATGCGTCTCTTGGAAATCAGGGCTTGCGGGAATTATGAAGCGGGAGGAGCTGGAGCCGTGATGCTAATTGCCTCATGCAGTCGATCTACAAGTCCCAGGATGTCGTCCAGGTCAACATCCCCGCCGAGTCTGGAGAGATGGGTGTTCTTGCCAACCACGTTCCTTCGATTGAGCAGCTGAAGCCTGGTCTGATTGAGGTTGTCGAGGAGAGTGGCAGCAAGCAGTTCTTCCGTGAGTTTGGGTTCCAATCATGAGACGGTGGTGACATTAGCTGATGAACCTTTGCGCAGTGTCTGGTGGATTCGCCATTGTGCAGCCCAACTCCGTCATGAGCATCAACGCCGTTGAGGGATATCCTTTGGAGGATTTTAGCGCGGAGGCTGTGAGGGCACAGATCTCAGAGGCCCAGAAGGTTGCGAACGGAAGCGGCAGTGAGCAGGACATTGCTGAGGCAAAGATTGAGCTTGAGGTGAGCATTCTTATACAATGTCTAATTTGTATGATAACTGACAAATTCTAGGTCCTCGAGAGTCTGCAGGCTGTCCTGAAATAGAGTGTACATATCGAACAAACCCCAGTGTAGAATACCTCAAAACTTCCATTAGCGTCGGCACATCAGCATTGGCGTTGTTACCCAGACCTAGAAATTCGCTCCTTCCGCGTATGTGTCTACTATGAATACAACAAGGCTCTCTCCTTCCCTGCCTTCGTGAAGTTGAGAAGGGGCGTTGCGTGTCATGCTCTCTACCCAGATGGCTACCTTGGCCCGAAGCACTACCAACCGGTGCCAGTCACTTTGATACTTGAGAGCCCCTGGAGTGCTGACAACTTGAATGGCATCAACTATTTTCTTCGCGCATCCTAATTAATTATTCCAGTTATTTTATTTACGAACATCCTTTGATCATTGCCCTTTGCTTCGTGCTCATACCTAGGCATGAAAACAGTACTTCTAACACCTCCCAGGACGGTAGTTATCGCCTACTCCGAAACGACTTGTGCGCCAACTCTCCAACCTCTTCTGGTCAATGCCTCCTGGCGAAACGGCA
Organism: Phaeoacremonium minimum UCRPA7; assembly: GCF_000392275.1. Classification (NCBI taxonomy): domain Eukaryota; kingdom Fungi; phylum Ascomycota; class Sordariomycetes; order Togniniales; family Togniniaceae; genus Phaeoacremonium; species Phaeoacremonium minimum. Next base: position 245,471 of record NW_006920910.1, read on the forward strand.
GTCGAGCCGGACGGTCTAGATATCAATCCGTCGGTTTCGAGGCACCTAGCGAAGGGGTCATCAGAGAAAGGTGGCGCTCAGTCTGGAGAGGAAAGCAAGGGTCCAAGATTGCCGGCCGAGCCGGCTTCACACTCCAATACAGCTCAGGAGAGATCTCGATATCCCCAGAACAGCCCACGAGAAGAGTTGCGACGCAGGGCAATCTCTCCCCACGGTGAACGCATCGTGACCAGGGGTCAGCCCCATTACCGCCGGGATTATCCAGCTTTCCGCCCGTCTACGTCCTCGAGCCGAACCTCCCCCAAGTCACCCCTAATGGGAGCCGAAGAGTATGTTAGTAATCAATTATCGCCAAGGCAATCGTACACAAAGCCGCTTAGGCGGCATCGAGACACCCCTAGGCGCTCTCCAAAACCACCAAACCCTACGGAAGATCCAGGACAGTCCACTTACAGTAGCCGTCGAAAGGACGCACGAGAGCTCTTCAAACAACACGGTCTGTCGCCTCCCTCCGGCTAGCTGTCCGGAGACGAGCAGCATTCCCCGCAAGAGGTCAATATACCCAGTCCCAGGGGACACTGGAGAATATGTCATGTGTGTAAAGCGAGAATTCGCTCACGAACTTTCTGTGCCTCATGTGGCCATCCTCTCTGCCAAACATGTACCTGTCCTGTTCCAGACGGCGCAACGGAGATCCATCGAGAATTCCTTGCAAACCGAGGAGCACACCTAGCCATCCGAGATGGAGAGGCTTATACCAGCTATCCTGGATCACTACCGTCATCATCTTCAATCGGAAGTGCGCCGAGCATAGTCGGCCAGCGCTCGAAGAAGACAGGGTCCAAGACAACTCGGTCTCCTATTGCTGTCCAGGGCCGAGCTTCGTCTGTGAGAGACAATCCCTTCGTGATCGCAGACCGAATCACAAAAGCCCATACCGCAGCAGCGCAAGCCACACCAGTCTCGGTGATAGCGAACAGAAAGCTGTCCGAATATGTCCCACATCATGCGGACTACACGTGGCAACCTGAAGTCTCATCAGAAAGTGAATGCAATGACCCGACTTGCCGCGCTACTCATGAAGGGTATCGTCCCTACCGGCACAGCGTTGGATGCATTGCATATAAGGAAGCTCACGGTAAGCGACCGTCAGAGTTTACAGAGCATATGTCTCCCAATGCAGGTGAAGCAGCTCATCATCTCCAGTGCCCTAATACTCTGGAATCGACTCCAAATATGAGCGATCAACAGAGCGAGGCATCGTACAGTACACAGCATGTGAAAGATCACCTGGCCGCTGCCGCTCGATGGCATGCTGCCCATGACAAACACACACCTCACCACGACTTCACGCCAGATTCAGATGTGTTGGATGAGCATGGGGCCGTCGAGTTACCAGAAGGCCAGCCACATTCGCTTCCCGGACCGCCTGAGAACCCGAACGAAACGAAGCAGCTACATGGGGAAGATACAACACGTGCAGAAATGTCAAGGAAATTGTCACCTGTTCCTGCGGACAGCGCTGCAGGCTTGGATGGAAAGACCACGCCTCCCTTTAGACCTCAAAGCAAAGTTGATGCCCCTCATAGCAGGCAAAATGGTCCAAGACTCATCCGAGCGAGAAGTCCTACATCTTGGTTGAGAAAGCCAGAAACAAGCATAGGCGACCGCGGAAGACTTCATGCTCACAACGAGAAAGGCTCGAATTTTTTATCTCGACGTATCGGCCAAAGTGAAGAGCGCCTAGATTTCACTGCCCTCCGGTCGAGACTCAAACACCACGATCGGAACAAGCCAGCCACTCGACCAGGGCCTTATGTCACAGATCCACAGAGAATGTCGTCAAATACGGCATGCCAACAGCAAGAGAAAACCCCGAGCGATCGAATTCCCGATCAAGTTTCGGAGGAGTCACCGACATCTCACACACAGCAAACTGAGAACTCCTCATACTCTAAAGTGATCATAGTAGCCCCGGAACCTCAAAGGTACCAAATCTACTATGCATTATCAGCAAGTCTAGAGAGCTCATCTGAAGTCACGGACAACGAAGAGTTCTCGGATTCGAGAGAAGATGAGTTCAGCTCTTCAAATTCGTCGAGGCGCCGGTCAAGTCATCAACAAAACCAACGTTTGGGAGGCAGACCAACCGAGGAAGACACACAAAGGGGCGAGTCTTCCTCAGGAGAGGTCCTTTTGAACTCGGCGTCAAGGTCGAGCAGATTACACTTGAACATTAGTGTTCCTATAGAGAGCCGCCCGTTGACCTCCTGAGCTGTAACCGACACTTCAGCGTGGATGTAGTCATATATTGGGCACCAGAAACTGCAGACATGTTGAACAACACGCGTGGGAAACAGCAAAGAATGACGGATACACAGTCTGGCCGGCTGTAGGAGTGACTGTGACTGCTGCCCAGTTGCGCGTTTAGAGTCTCTGGGAAACTGCAGATCACCAGATTGTATTACCTAAAACAATGAACAAATGCTTGAAGCGAGCAATACTTGAATACTCTGTCCATGTGGTGCGATCTTGATATGGCTTTTTCGAAACTGACACAGTGGCTAGCCAAATGTATCTTCCGATGAGACTGACGATGGGAGTCCTTGACACTCCCTGGCTACACAGACTGGCATAATAGGTTGAGCAAATATAAGGGGAGTTACAGTGAAATCATGGGAATGGAGGTTGCAGCGCAACAATCTCAGTGACTTGATCAAGTGTTAAGGTTTCTTCCAGATGTTTAGTCAACGCCTTGCTAAATGGCACTTGACAATTCAATATTCTACTAAGATATGTCCAATCTGCATACTAACATGCCATCGTGATAAGAAAGTATACTACCGGTACTCACAGGACCCATCAAGTTGTTTTGAGACATGGCAGTTTGAACTAAGGGAGGCATGGGTCGAATCTTGGGAGAGATCGGGATACTGTCGTCATATTGCAGGTGCTATCGATAAGGGGCATGCCAGCGAAGGTGCTGCGACAACGACCCCTGTAGCGCTGGAAAGCGGAAGCAAGGGAGCAACGCACGGGGGCAAAAGCACTAGCCACAGATTGTGATGTACCTTACTTTGGTTTAGGACCATTAGATGGATTATTAGAGACGGGCGAGAGGACAGAACGTTTTTTTCCAGGTCGCCTGAAGATGACTCGACTCACAGGACTGGACGGAATCTGGATCGCCTATTTACAAATGACAGAACTCAGGGGCTACTTCTTAGGCTTGCCGGGCGTTCTCCACGTCCAGAATCCGCATTACCATTGGCTCTGAGGACTGATACGAAGTTTGCAAGCCCAATACAGACTGCTGCCTACGTCAATGGGCCTGCTAGAGTGGCTCAATTCGCAATGCAGTCCAATCGACCCGGTGGGACTCATGAGCGTGGGCACGCTGGACCACCTGTAGATTGGGGCGTACAGCTTGCCACAACCAGGGGTGCTCATCTGTCTCACAGGACGGAATGTAATGGCTGAGACCCCGATCCTGGGGTCGTGGAAGGCGAGCTGGGAGGAACAGTCGGCAAGTCTCCGAGTTTTCTTCAGATATGCCTGATCTTGCGGATCCAAACAGAGAGAGAGGGTGGTAGCAGGTGTCTTTGTCCTTTTTCCGTCCCAAGTGGTAGCACGGGTAATACACCCCAGATCGACAATACAGGCGCGGAACGGGAGCGAACGCTTCTGATGCAGCGGACGGCGGATCAAAAGGGCTCGCCTCCATACTTTCTACGACCTTTTTAGAGACGTTGCGGGTTATAGGCTAAAGAGAGAATATATCCCTTTGTGACGAGAAAGGTAGGAAGGGACACCAGCCGCTACTTCGAGGTTTGTGAGAGTCATGACAGCACTTGCAGGCAACAGTTGCAAGCCAATATTTGGATATTGAGACTATGGATTAACAGCCCGGACGGAGTGCGTAGGAAGCTTTGAGTCGTGGAGCCTCTTCTCCTTCAGACCCTGGCGTGCTGCGAGTAGGGTGCAACGCGCGCGACGGACAGGGGGCAGGGGTGTTTCGCGGAAGTGGTGTTTGAAACGCGTTCAACGAGAGAGGTGGCCTAATAATGAGTGTCAATGAGCTTGGTATACCCAACCTACGGCGGTGATCTACCGGTACTCGTGGGTAATTAGCTATTCGACGAGTCTCCTAACAACTGTAGTTGGACACAATGTTTTGACCGGGAAGCAGGCTCCAGGTGGGCGGTCCTTGTGTGACCTCGTCGCCCCCTTTTTAGAAGAAGCAAGTTTCGAGAGGCGACAGAACCGTAGCTAATGTCAGGTTACTGGACGGGCAGCCGGCAAGCCGCGCAAACGCTTACTTCTTTTTCTCTCGCCGAGCCAGAAAACCCATCTAGGCTAAGTAGGTAGGCATGGAAAACTGGCCTGAGTGCGACAATCACAATTGACTAGACTTATCTTGATACGCGTTGGGCCAGCGAGTCATCTGTTCCATGGGTTGTTAAGACCATATATAATGATAATTCATACCTGATCCATAGGATTGGATGTAAGAGTGTGCCAATATTATGTGGAGATCCCATGCAGATAAAAAGTTGTACAGTAGCTGAGAGAGACTTTCGGTTGTGGCTTGACCTTTCGCCCGGGAAGAAGCACGGTTGGTTGGTTGGTGGACTTCGATTGGGTCCGTGGCAAAAAAGAAGCGTCGACCTTACCTCGGGAGCATCGATGATATTCTATGGACTGAGTACGAGCCTCAGCGTTGGTCCGTTCATCACCTTATCCAACATGCACAAGCAACACGCTGTTGTCTGGGCTTGGTAGTACCTGACCTGGGTAGATGAGTGGCTGCCATGCTAGCTTGCTTGACATGAGTGTGACTGACCTGACTCCTGGCTACATGGCAGCGAGTGATTCACAGGGCAGTCAGTCACCCACGGGGATTTGTCATATCCAGGGAACGGGCAGAGGAAGTGTTTGCGTGAGAGGGGATGAAGTGCAGGTTAGGCACGTGCAGTGCTGTGCTGTGCTGCATTGGGCAAGTCGATAATGTTGGATCACGTCGTTGGACGAGAGGAGAGGAGAGGAGAGGAGACGGATGGCAAAGGTGATGGGGATAGAGATGGTGATTCACTCGGTGGGGATAAGCCACATACATATACGGATTTAGGAGATGAAGGAATGACGAGCCCGCAACCCACCACCACACCTTCGCCTCGTCTGCAGCACTACTATGCAGTTTGTGCTACACTAGAACAGGAAGATTATGGAGATGATGATAATGATGATGATGATGACGATGGGTGATGACTGCCTAAGTAGGTATGGGGAATGAGCCGGAGGTGCAAAATGGGTAATACTGAAAATGCAGGCTCATGTGTTTTTTTGGACTTCTTCATGTACGTCCGTCCATGAGCCCTGGACAGTGCGCACTTACATTGTATTCAAGGTCAAACAAACAGAGCTGCTGTGCAGACAAGAAAAAAGCATTCGAGATGGAAAAGATGCGTGACATTGACGCAATGTCCTGTCGACGGATGGAGACTTTTCCTGTTAGCAGCGCACAGTCACAGCAGCATCCCATCCAATCCGGTCCTTTCTTTTCCATAAAGCTGCCCCGGCCAGGTTGGGAATTGGTATGGGACTGGTAAGGCTGCCTTTGCCCAAGCAGGTTACGCCTATCTATCTCTATCTGACCGTTGGGTCCGCATCTCATCTCAGAGCAGATTCGATGGAGCTTTGTCTGACTGACGCAGAGAACAGTGCAAAGGGGAGAATGGAAGATGGAAGAGTGACTCGGGCCAGCTACCTGGGTACATGCACCAACGTTCTCATATGGTGATGGTAGAGATCTATACCGGATCCTGATAAGTCTACTATCCTCAGAAGACCATGTACAGTGATAATAAAGGGACGCACGCGTGTGTGCGCGAGCGTCAAAAGGTTGATAAATATGGTAGAGTAGGGTATTGTAGGGCCATAGTAATGGCAAGGTCAGCTAAGGTCAGTTATCCCAGGGAATTGAAATTTTAGGTGGCTAAGCGAGAATGGAACAAGAGCTGTGGTGCCCGAGCTAAAATGGGGCCTGGGACGGGACTAAGACCTGGGAGGGAGGACATTCCCGCCCCCTCCGCAACCTACCTACGGAAGAGAAGTGACCTAGCCTAAGGTAAGCTCAGTGTGCTACAACACTGGTGAGGCTGCTCATACGCACCACCGGACCACCACCTAGGTGACCTGGCCCAGGTACCTATCATACCTAACGCACTAAACACACTGGGGCGGATGGGCGCTCTCACACCCACACCCGCACCCACACACGCGCACGCAGCCCGAGCCCAGCCCAGCCCCTACCCCCAGGACCCAGCACCCAGGAGGAGCAAGCGAGAGGGCGAGAGAGAGAGAAAAAAAAAGTTCCCCTTCCCTATCTGATCACAGGCAAAATCTCCCTCTCCCCTTCCCTCCTCCAAAAATCTTCCACTTCTGTGAAGATCCTCCCTCCCCCAAGAATTTATCACCACCTTTTGAGGTTTCTCTTCGGAAGGGTTTTGTGGTAATTTTCCCCTTTGGACTTGGACTCTCTGGACGTTGATTTCAGAGACTTTCCTCTCCACTCCTCCTTTTTAATTAATTCCTACGACGACCGGTTTGCTTGGCCTGCAAATTCTCAGCGCCATCCATCCTGTCTGTCTCGGTCGGGTCGATTTTTTGCGACACATCCACTCCTTCACGCTGTCCTGCGTCAACATCTGATCAGATCTTGATCAAGGCCGCGCGCATCTCATCTCTCCATCAAAGGCCCTCCCATCGCAGATCGACGCGATATTTTTCCCGCCGTCCTGCGTCTCCTCGATCCCGCTGTTTGCGAGTCCCATCGATTTTTTCCCACAGTCGCTCTCTCTTTGTCTTGATCGCGCGGTTGAATCTGAGATTCGACCTCTGAGATTCGGAACACCCCAACCCCCGGCGACGAGAAAAATCTTTGCGACCGCCATCCAAACCAAGTAGCAACAAGGGTTAGCAAACGACGGAAAACAAAAGATCTCCCTTATGACTTCTACTGCGAGTCAGCAAACCCAAATTCCGGCGCCGAATCAACCCGCTGCTTCCACCACGTCGTATGCTTCTGCTGCCGGTGCGACGAAGAAGCCAGCCACGCCCCTGATCGCGACGGGCTCCAATCCACCCCCCGTGGTTGTGGGCTCATCCGCGCCTCAACATGGCAAGTCGTCATCCATCTCTCCCGTGGATGGCAGACCGTCCATCACACCTGCTGTACCTACCGTATCAGCCGCCCCTGCTGTCGCCCACGGCAGCTCCAACATGAACGGAAACTCTTCAGACCACAGTCGAAAGCCCTCAGTCACCATCAGCGCCAACGGCCCTAATAGCTACGCTGCAAACGGCGGCCCTGTTGGCGGAGCAAAAGCCGGCATCCAGTTTGGCTTCTCAGATTCGCCTGCCATGCAGCATAGTACCCCCCAGCCGACGACCGCGGCGCCCATCCCCATCCCTGGGAACAGCAACCCGCGCGTCCAGTCGCCTGCGCATTCTCCCTCCCCTATTCCGCAGCCTTCTGCCAGCGGCGGTAAGCCTCCGTCTACTGGACCGGACGGCGGATTCAGAATCGGTAGCTTCGGTGGCGATGGCGAGGTGAGTTATCCATAAGATTTTCTTTTTCCTCCTTTTACGCGGTCGCTCAAGGCCCGCCTATCTCCGACCATGTAAAATTAGTTATCAAAATGAACAACACTGCTAACACCGTTTTCAGCGCCACATGAGACCCGGCTCTATCTCTCAGAACGCCGGCATTGCTCTCGGTTCCCAGTCTCCGCATATGCGACATAACTCTCAGCACAGCGATATGGGAAATCATGGGAACCAGGGCCCGAACCGTGGCGGCTTTTCACAAGGCGGTCGAGGTCGAGGTTCATTCAATCCTCAGTACGGCCAGCAGATGGGCTTCCCACCCAACGGCGGCCAGTATCCTCGTGGCCCCAGTCAAGGTCGCGGTGGCATGCCTCCTCAATACGGTGGCCGCCCTGGGATGCAGCCGTATCCCAACTCTCCTCAACCAGCACGCGGCAGCCCAGCCCTCCCTCCATCTATGCCAAACCAGGGCACTCCGACTATGGCTCCTGCTATGCCCATCCCTCCCAACCACGGATTTCAGCACCAGTATCCGCCCCCTATGGGCACTGGCTATCCTCCACAAGTATTTGCCCCTCCTTTCCTTCCGCAAGATCTTTCTATCAAGTCACAGAAGAAGAAAGGCATCCGTCGCGACTTCGAGAAATCATCTCATTTGCGGCCGCTTAACTCTTCACAAAAGAACTCCATTCGTGACTTCAATAACAAGGCACCTCGACGCTTGAGTAAGCGTTGGGAGCCTATGGCGGAGTCTGATCCACGATCCGGCGGGACTTGTCCTCCCGAGTCTCTGGATAAGCCTCCTCTGCCACTGCCCCCTGTTTCTGCGATTTCTTCTCTCAAGATGTCAACCGTTGTCGACCTATCGCCGGCAAGCGGTAATTTTGATCGCTTACTAACAGCACAAAAACAGAACTATGGAGCATACCCCCAGATGGACCACATGGGTCGCCCTCTGAGCATGGGTTATCCTACCTACCCTCCTCAGATGCACTACATGAACGCACCGCCCCAGTCACCATCTCCTGCTGGTTTCGCAAACCCCTACGTACCTAACCAATACGCACCGCCCCCTCAGGCTCAGCCTATGTCCCGCAACTCCTCTCAGATCTCGGAGCGTCCCGCTTCGAGCACTGGACAGAGCCAGCCCGTGATTGCTCAGGGCACTCCTCAACTTCACAACGCTCAGCCCAAGGCTCCTGTGGTTGCCTCTTCGCCTGCATTCGTGCGACCAAAGAAGAGCGCCGCGATTGTCATCAAGAATGCGGCTGGTGAAGAGGTGAACTTCAGCAACATCAAGGCGCCTGCCTCGCCTGCTCCCAGCATCCAGCAGTCAAAGACACCTCCAGTTGTTGCCTCGACACCAACTCCTCCGCCTAAGCCCTCCACCCCAGCCGCTGCAACCCACGCCCGGACCGACAGTGCCGCTACTGGCAAGTCCGCGGAACAGCTCCGCAAGGAATTCCAGGAACAAGTTAGAAAGCAAGCTGAAGCGCCATCTGAAGTAAAAGCTAAGGAAGAGGAGGCTGCCAAGGCTGCCGCCGACAAGGCTGCTGCTGAGAAGGCTGCTGCTGAGAAAGCCGCTGCCGAAGAGAAGGCTAAGGAGGAAGAGCGCATCAAGCAAGAGGAACTCGCCAAAGCTGAGCAGAAGGCAAAGGAAGAGGCAGAGGCTAAGGTTGCGCAGGAGGCCAAGGACAAGGCTGAGGCAGAGGCAAAGGCGAAAGCCGACGCTGAGGCCGAGGCAGCTAAGAAAGAGGAGAAGAAGGATGATGGCGCAATGGACGACGAGGAGCTGGAGCGTATCATCCGCGAAATGGAGGAAGAGGATGCCAGACGAGAGCAGGAGCAGGCTGCCATCTCAGCAAAGAAGGCTCAAGAGAAGGCTGAGGCCAAGAAGAATGCCGACGCCCAGAAGGCTACCGAGGCTGCGGACAACGACCGAAAGCTGCGTGAGCAGGAACGTGAGATGGAACGCCTCGAAGAGGAGAGAGAGCGACAGCGCAAGGAGAATGAGTCCAAGGGCACATCCAAGTCTGTCGCTGAGCTTCTGACCGAGAAGATCTCTGATCTTACTTTGTCTGACAAGAAGGACTCGGCTGGCGCTGTTGCGGATAAGCTTGCCAACCTGTCCCTCGAGAGTGGCGACGGTGCTTCCCCAACGACCGCCACTAAGCCGCACACGACCGAGAAGCGAGCGAAGCCTGCTGCGCTGAACCTCACGCCTCTAAATACTAAGCCCGTGGAGCCTCCTCAGCCTAGTGCTGCTCTCCAGTCCCTGAAGACGTCCCGCTTCCTGAGCGTTAGAGATGAAGTGAAGTACCCAATGGGTATCAACTCGCCAAATCCGGCTCTGAACGCCGCTGTTGCCAAGAAGGGCAAGGCTTTCAAATACGACTCTGCCTTTTTGCTGCAATTTCAGAAGGTCTTCACTGAGGAGCCTTCCATGGAGTTCCATCAGCAGGTCAAGACTCTCATTGGCGACAGTGAAGGTGGCCGCTCGCAGTCTGCTAGAACCCCGGGCGGAGCAGGCTCTGGTCGCCAGAACTCAAGGACTGGTGCCCCTGGTTTCCCGGCTATGGGCTCTTTTGGCGCCCCCGGTGCTGGTGGCAAGCCTCTACCTCCTGGAACCACGTCGGAGCAGCGATTCGCCATGTCCCAGGGTAACATGGCCCGTCCCAACATCAACCCTATGGCCTCTTTCCAGCGTCCTGGCGGTGCATTCCCCGGAAGCAGCCAGATGTCTCGCACTCCTTCATCCTCTAACATGGGTATGCCGAACTCTCCTCGCCAGGGAAGCAGATCGACTCGTGCCGGCAGCAAGCGTGCAGGATATGACACTCAGAATGACGCAAAGGCTGCTAAGACTATGCCCTTGACCCAAGGAATGGAACTCAAGCCTATCACCACCTCGGCTACTGGCTGGAAGCCTACTAGTATTGGCAGCAAGGCAGGTCCCCCGGCGACTAGCGTGACGAGTGGCGGAGCCCTCGATCCTGCGATGGTCCAGCGGAAGGTCAAGGCCGCCCTGAACAAGATGACTCCCGAGAATTTCGACAGGATCTCAGAGCAGATTCTTACCATTGCTGCTCAGTCAAAGGATGAGCAAGATGGCCGCACTCTTCGTCAAGTCATCCAGCTTACCTTTGAGAAGGCTACTGATGAGGCTCACTGGGCATCCATGTATGCTAAATTCTGTAAGCGCATGTTGGAGACCATGAGTCCCGAGATCCGAGATGTCACAATTCTGGACAAGAACGGTAATGTTGTCAGCGGCGGTGCTTTGTTCCGAAAATATCTCCTGAACCGATGTCAAGAAGAATTCGAGCGCGGTTGGCAAGTTGATCTGCCGCAGCCCAAGGAGGGCGAGAGCAAGGAGGCGGCTCTGCTGAGTGACGAGTACTACATTGCTGCAGCTGCCAAGCGTCGTGGTCTTGGTCTCGTTCAGTTCATCGGAGAGCTTTACAAACTTGGCATGCTTACGGAACGTATCATGCACGAGTGTGTTCGCAAGCTGCTCGACTTTAATGGAATTCCCGATGAGGCTGAGATCGAGTCCCTGTCGAAGCTTCTGAGGACAATCGGTGGCAACCTGGACGCCACAGAGAAGGGCAGACCTATGATGGACGCCTACTTCGGCCGCATCCAGACCATCGTCGACATGCCTGACCTGCCCAGTCGTCTCAAGTTCATGCTCATGGATGTTGTGGATCTGCGTAGGGTACACTGGGTTACCAAGGAAGGTCTCAAGGGTCCCAAGACTCTTGAGGAAATTCGCGCTGAGGCCGAAGCACAAGCTGCCCAGAAGGCCGCTGAGAATGCTAGAAGCAGTCAGAGAGGCGGGCCTGGTCGTGCTCCCATGGGCCGTGGCGATGCACGAAACTTCTCCTACAACCAGCCTGCGCCCAACCAGGTTGGAATGGACGATCTGCGGCGCTTGAAGGGCTCTGCAAGCCGAACAGCAAGCCAGAACGTCACTCTTGGACCGACATCCATGTTCTCATCCCGAAGCAACAGCGGCCGGAGACTTGGCCCTGGCGGTGCTTTGAATCGTGCTGGAGAAGAGTCAGGAGCCTCATCGCGAACCGGCACACCACCCACGAGGGAAGCCGCCTCGCACACCAATGCGTTTGCGTAAGTAATGACTCGTCCTGACGTTTATAAATAATTGCTAACCGTTTCGTAGCGCACTTGCCAATATGGAGCCGGAACATCCTGCCTCACCTCCCTCTACTGCGGCGTCCCCAGCGCTCGCAAAGGTTACTCCTGATAGTGACAAGAAGGAGAGTGCTTGAACTGTTTCTTTTCCATATTAATGTCTTTGCATTATACCACACTGTGCATAGACAGGGCTGGGGGTACTTCTGCATTTACGGCTGGCTTTAAAAAGTTTGTGTCAAAAGTTGCACCAGATTTTTCTTTCATGATACCTCAATCGCCATAGACGACCCATCCCCGGACCGCTCCGGCACCGGGATCCCTTTTCACTTCCATCACTGTGTTTAACCCTCCTTACCTACATTGCTTTGCATCTTCGGCTGCTCACCGCTATAATCACACTTTACGATTTCGCCACAGGGAAAGATGGCATTCTTCATTTCATATTTTGCGACATTAGCTGCACTTGAGATGGGCGAGAGGGCAGAAAGAAGAGATCGGCGAGGATTGGCACTCCCAATTTGTGACAACACCTAAAGACATTACTGCTTTTCATGATCGATGGAAAAGAGCGATCATACAAGGGGAAAGAAGAACAGAAGAACGGTCGAGCCTGGAGGCTCTGACACCACAACATCGCGCGAGAGGAAGAGGAATCTGAGGATTTCAGGGATCGTTTGCTTTTATCCGCGGCATTGCCTTACATAGCTTGCTGCTGGTTAGTCACTTTCCTTCGCAGGGGATCAAAAAGGGGGAGGAAAAGAGATCGTCTCGGGCTCCGGCTCCGAAGTTCTCCTGGGCAAGAGTGCCGTCACCGGTCGCCAACGGTATGGCTTCCTTCGCCTGGGAAGACTTTGGGTTATGAGAGGGTTCGAGACGATAGGACCTTTTACGTGCTTGTACATCATCATCTAATTCATGCTAGAGGACTAGCCAGCAGCAGCGAATCAGAAAACTGAAAATAACTGCACTGTTTTGAATGCCTGTGACGTGAAGCCATGTGAACACTATGACCGAAGACTCCTACATCTCTGAACCACAGAGCTTACGCACGCTGTAGGATATACAGCTTTCACCAGCTTCATGGGACGGATGACTATTTCAAGATCTCATTATTGATGCTAATCTATGAGCTGACTGTAAAAACGCCCTTATCCTGAACGCCAGGAATGACTCAAAGACTCAAAAATCATGCCCAAAGCCTTATAACAAACATACAAAGTCATCATTATTGCACTCTCCCTCATTTCTCAGCTCTTTCCAAGCCCTCTCTACCTTATGCTGACACTGAAGCGGTCGCGAAACCCAGCTTAGCAAACAAGGTGTCCATAGCTACCCACTGCCTGCCGCACTTCTCCAGGTACTTGTCCACGACGCCCTTGACGGTGCCGAAGCGGACGCGGTTGTGCTCCGCCAGCGCGAGGACCTTCTCCCTGACCTCACGGTTTGCGACGGCCGCCTCGCCGCTGCCACTGGTCCCGGTGGCCTTGGCGCGCGCCTTGTCCACGTCCCACAGGCTGGCGAAGTAGACGAGCTGGTTGTAGATGTCGCGCTCGGACATCTCGTAGTGCATGCGGCCGAGGCAGTCGCGCGCGTGGCCCTTGGGGCCCAGGCAGCGGCTGCCGTAGACGCTCATCTGGCGCGTGCGGTGGCCGCACGACGGGTCGTCGCACACCAGCCAGCCCTCGTAGTAGCGCGCCGTCGCGGTGCGGATGGCGTGCTCGATCTGGGCCACCACGGAGAGCGTCGAGAGCGCCGCGCCGCAGTCGGGGCAGGCGACGCCCGCGGGGGTGACGCGGTCGGGCGCCTCCAGCATACCCTCGAAGACGGAGCTCTTTTTGCACTTGCGGCAGCGGAGCGACAGACGTGCACAGTCGGCGAAGCGGACCTCGTCGGGGATCTGCGACTCGAGCGGGTGGATCTCTACGTCGTTGTTGCCGGCGTTGTGGTTGTTGGCATTGGAGGCATAGCGCCTGATGTCAAGGCCCAGAACCTCCGCCAGCTGGGTGGTCGATGTGCCGACGATGTTCGCACATAGACGCTCGACAGGCGGGAAGATCTGCTTGCCGATGTACCATTCAACATCAGGGGCAAGACCGGAGTCCGCCTTCATGACGTCTTGGGGTGTGTATGCCCGCTTGGCGACGGAGTCGGAGCTCTTACTGTCGCCAGTGATGACATACGAGATGACATCGCCCTTTCGGACGGTCTTTCCGCGAGCAAGCTCACGCAGAGCAACCTGTACCTGCGGCATGGAGTCGGCATTGGGATACTCCTTTGGAGCCTTACCAAGCTGAGTGAAGATGATGTACTTCTGCACAGGAATAGCTTGCTCCCGCATTTTGCCTGAGATCTCGCGCAAGTACTCATGGATACGAGCAACAGAGACCTCGGTCTCATCGCCTGATAGAATCTCGTTGAGAAGTCGACTGGAAATCTCCTTGGAGAGGGCACAGTACTCTCTGCGCCTCATGTCAAGACCTTTGACTTCCATCTTCTCGATGAACTTGCCGTCGGTCTCAATCATGTTGATAGCAGCATACTTCTTCTTGGCTTGAAGTAGAATGCGTCGGAATACATTATCAATGTCGATCTCCAGGAGCCTGTAACGCTCGTTTACAGCCTTCTTGAACTCCTGGCCGACCTTGAGAGCATCTGCGACGTTGTCGACATTGGCATTGATCATGACAGAATCTGTGTCTCCGTAGATAACTTGTAGAGATTTGCTCTCGGCAAGCTCTTTCGTGCTTCGGAGAATTTCACGACCCTTGTATGTCGTCAACACAGCGAGGGGACGAGCATAGAAGCGTGACTTGGTATAACCCAAACAACCGTACATAGAGTTGGCTGTTAGTTTCAGGGCAAGCTGCTTGATATCCCAAGTCGCGAGCTGTTCTATAGTGGCAGTCTTATCTTTCATCAAGCTCTTCACTTGCCGTCTTCGACTGACAAGTGTAGCGATAAGCTTAGGTAGAATGCCCTGATCTTGCTCAGTAGGGACTTCAGGGACGGCATCTTCGTCCTCGGACTGGTGGTGATTGTCAGCAATAAGTGTGTGGAATCGCAGATTCAGTTACTTACTAAGGCAGATCGGTCAACGGTCGTGAAGCAGATGTTGAACTCCTGGATGATGGAAGGATACAGGGAGTTGAAGTCCATGACCAGCACGAACTTGTCATAGAGGCCTTTCTCGGGCTCAAATACAAGACCGCCCTTGTACTTATCTTTCTTCTTGGTGTCGCCGGCATTTGCTTCGTCTGCTTCCTCTTCTTCTTGGCGTTGTCTGCCCCTGAATGTTTGCTTGTCAGGACAGATGTACTTGTTGCGATGAAACTCGTGGAGCAAAATGTATTCGTTTCGCTCTGCACGAGTACCAGTGAGAGTTCTTGCCCACGAGTTACCGGCCAAGTTGGTGAGGACCTTGGTCAGCGGAAGCAGCTGAACCTTCAAAGCCAGGGCAGTGATGAAGTATGTGTCCGTCTCTGTGTGCGTAACATAGTCCATCAAGCCATCTTTGCTATTGGCCCAGGTCTTCAGCGCGGCCTCATTATCCACGTCTCTGCGCCTATTGTCTCCAGAAAGATAAAGACTGCACATCTCAGTCAAACTCCAAGTCTGACACTTGTACATTGCAGATTTTCCAGCGTCGTTGGCGAGGTCGCAAAGAAGACGACCAGCAAGTATTTGACGTTCCGCAAACACATTGCCGCCGGCCTTGCCAATTGACGAAGGCCATTGAGACCGTCTGAGCCTTCCGAGACGAGACCACTGATGAACCTTTTTCTCATGGAGTCGGTTTAATAGAACACTGTAGTCGACACCTTCTAGCTGATGACCGAGAAGAACATCAGGATCGACCACATCCAACTGTGCGAGGAAGAACGACATCATCTCAGACTCCTGCTTCATGGTCTTGATTAAACCCTTCTTGCGATCCTTCGCCATCTTTTCAAAACCAAGGGGAAATGCAGTTCCATGAGGTCTGATGAGAGTGAAGGTCCGGCAAGGTAGCTTGTCTGCAGGCGTGGTATCACTGAGTAGAACATTCTCGTAAATCCTAGCACTGATAGCAAGGATCTCCTGCTTATTGTCTTTGGCATTGAAGTTGGTTCGGAGTGCGACACTCATAAGAGTCAGAGGAGGAGCATCGAGATTGTCCGACTCGCTGAGAGCAGAGACCATATTGGGATGTTCAACAAGTACTTCTAGCTTGCAGTGTGATGCATTCTTGACAGCAGAGAAGTCAGCATCCTGGATTTTGAGCCAGCACGGGCCCATGATGTTCTTCCACAGGACAAATTGCTCAAAAAGTGCAGTGTTTGTGCCGAATACGTGTGAGAAGGTCTCACCAGTAGCGTTCATATCAATCACCGGTTCTACTTTCTATTAGTGGGTGGCAATACTTATGAGACTAGTGACTTACTGGTATAGGGGTACAAGAGCTTCATGTACTGCCCTTCCTTTGGCACGTCTTTCAACTCAAATGCATACTTCCTGGTGCAAGCCTTGATTTTATACATGTCGACGTTCATCTTGGTCATGATGGTATCAATCTCGGTGTAGACGTCCATCATCTCAACGTCTTCTCCTGTCTCCTCGCCGCCTTGAACGCGTTGTGGACGAGGCAAGAAATATAGCTTCCTCAGAATATTGTCCACTTTGACGAAGCAGCTGACATATGAGTTTGTCTTTTTGTTCAGCACCTTGCCGAATAAGCAAAGGCTACCGTTCACCTCCGTGTAGTCAGTCCAGAACATGTTAAGACTGCCATCCTCTTCAATAGCATCCTTATAATCAATCTTGCCAACACTGCGAGGCTCAGCTGGAGAGCTAGAGACGACATTGAGTCTCTGATTGATGTCATTCCATGCGGATGCTTCAACAGCGGGGTCAGCCTTGTTTGGAGATGATTTTGGCGGTGAAGGATAAGGTTCGGCTTTGATGATCTTCTTCGGAACCCTCGAACCTGACAAATTGACACTGGCGGCATTGATGGCACCGGCATGCGCAACCTCCATCATGTCATCGTCTTCCTCTTCAGCCTCTACTTTGATCTGAACCTTGCGCTCAGCCACCTTTGCAGTTGGTGATGAAGGAAGAGGGTCACTCATAGGGACATCGTTGACGGGGAGAGGATCATCGTCCATAGCAATGAAGCCATCATCGTCCGCAAAGTTGTCAGCTGACGGGGTTGGAGGAAGCCTGTCGTCCGCAATCTTGACTTTCTTTGATACAGGCTGTCTGTTTTCTCGCGCAGGAGAGAGTACACGAGCTCTGCGACGTTCCGCAGAGCGCTCCCGCTTTCTAGACTGTCGAGGAAGGGGAGCAGGGATGTTTGCGTCGACTTCGCCTAAAAGGTTCGCGAGGAAGTTCTCATCTTCTTCGGTCTTCACAATCTGGTGGTTCATTAGAAAAAACTTCTCGAAACTAAACAGTCTATACCACATACCTTCGGCTTCGGCTGGACTTTGGTAGCTCCTTTCGTGAAGTACTCGCTGATATCTCGATCGTTGGCATCACGCTTAGCTTGATCATCCTCGCGCTGTTTCTTGGCTATACGAAGCATGTCAATACGCTGGAAGAAGATATCTAGAGAGTTCATGTTGCATACATGTCTTGCGATCCTTGCCACGAACAATCATGTCATCTTCACTGTCCGTGTCGTACATAGGCTCGACGCGGTCCCAGTCTTCACGTCCATCATCGGCGTAACCTTCGCCATTGTCGTCAACAACAAAGTCGTCCTCGTTCAGTCGGTTCCGGACGATCTTCTTATACTGATCTTCGTCGACCTCTTCGTACAGAGCTTGGGTCTCCTCGACCTCATATGTCTCGAACTTCTTCTTGCCAGACTTTCGCAGAGCTCGCAGCTCTGCGAACTTGCTGCGCTTGTCAACCTTCGACATGGTGGGCAAGGGGAAGGAGGGGGATTGAGGAGCCAATTGAGGACACGACCAAGAACCAGAGCTGTAGAATCAGAGGTTCATAGTCGTGAACGGTGATGAGAGGTGTTGAAGTGTGGGAGACTCGAGTGCAGCCACCGTCTGGCAGAGTTAAAGTGGGCGGGTTTTGGCAGGGCGACGCGTTGGGGCGTGTTAGTCGCGACGCGAACCCCTGCCTACCTGGTAGGTGCGCTAAAGGAGGCGGCCGGAAAACTAGACCCCACAACCCCCGAGCGTCATCACTAGCGGCCCGAGACTGCTTGTGCTTAGATCCGGCAGAAAAAAATAGTTACTGTCGAATTGCAACACCATTTTTGTATGGACAAATCCACAAACGCACTTTACGCGAGATAGTCGGTACTACACCAAGTTTTGCAAGCTTTGATATGTTCACATGTAGAGCTTGCGCAAGGAGGGTTACCGCTACCCTCTTGCGCCCCGGCGTGGCGGCAGATTTGGCTCTCAGACCATCTCCTCGACTGTTATCGACGACTCCGAATCTTCGCCAACAGGCAACGGTATTCGCTGAACTAGAGGAAGCGCAGGATGAACCTGTACCTCAGACCGAACAAGCAGAAAAGAAAGACAAGCCGAGCCAGAACCTTGACTGGGTTGTTCGAAAACATCTCGAGTACATGAAAGATCCATTCAAGATCGCAGCACATGTCAAGCATACGCTAGGGAAGAATAGGTACGATGAAGCTTTGGCTCTTACCCGGGAGGCCAGCAAGAATGCGCAATGCGTCGTCAGTTGGAATCATCTGATTGGTTATCAAATGGAACAGCAGAGACTGCATGCTGCCATCAAGCTGTTCAATGAGGTCAGTCTCCTATGGTCAATGGGAGTTCTATGTTGGCTGATAGATTATCTACAGATGAAAAAAAGAGCGCAAATGCCAAACGCACAAACCTACACCATAATCTTCAGGGGCTGTGCCAAGTCCTTACATCCAAAGTTGGCCGTCTCGGAGGCCATCAAACTGTACCATTCCATGACGAAAAGCTCGCGGCTCGAACCGAATACCATTCATCTTAATGCCGTGATGCAGGTTTGTGCTCGAGCAGAAGATCTTGCGTCTATGTTCAGCATCTTAGAGACTGCCGATAAGCCCGTACGCTCGCCGAATGGTCAGACTTACACCATCGTGTTGAATGCCTTGAGAGAACAGTCCGCCAAACCCCGGCTGCCAGGCGGAGTAGATGACGATGAGATCGTCAAGCGAAATAGACTACAAGCCGTTTCGCGGGCCAAAGTCGTTTGGGATGAAGTCACTAGTCGTTGGAGAAAGGGTCAGATCATCATCGACGAGGAGCTTGCTTGCGCTATGGGACGTGTGCTCCTGAATGGGGACCATCGTGACCTCGACAGCATCTTGTCTCTCGTGGAGCAGACTATGAACATTTCCCGTATCGACAAGGATCAGATTGTGCCTCAGCAGACGGGGAAGAAACTTCAAGATAACACATACGGTTACGTTGTGCCAGGGCGCAATGCTCTCTCGCTTGTCATGAAGGCACTTGCACGGCTCAGGCGATCAAACCTAGCGCCGAAGTACTGGCAGGTCTTCACGGAAGATTACAGAATTATACCAGATGCAGATAATTGGTTCAGCTATCTAGGGGTATGCGCGAAGGCAGGGGCAAGCGCGAAAGCTGCGGAAATCATCCAAATGATGCCTATGGAACTGCTGACGCCCAAGACATACCGCTTGGCTTTCAAGGTCTGCGTCAAGGATAACCTCAATGTGCACGCTTTCGATAATGCCAACATGATATTTGATGGAATGGCACGGACGCTCAAGTCTCCGGACTGCGAGTCTTTGAAGCTTTATCTTCAAGCTGCCCTGGGCAATCATAGAAAGTTTAAACTGCTAGAGGAGACGGGCGACCCTTCAGGTTCCAAGTTTGCCAGAGGCGAACAAATTGTGCAAGCCCTGGACCGTCTGTGGGAGCCCCTGAAATTGGCCCAGAATGCTCTGGCTTATCCGGATATCAACACACGGTCCCCGGAAGAGGAGTGGGCGAGGACGTACGACGACCGAGCACAGCTCATTGGTCTCAGCAGAATGATTGTTGCTGCAATCGACAAGCTGTTGAGCGAGGGAATGGTCAGCCCGGAACTGATAAAGGTCTTGAAGACGCGGCGCAACATCCTGAATCGCCAGGTCGCTAGACATTACGAGAAGTATCATGCCATGAAGGGCAAGAGTAAGGGTAAGGAAGAGCAAAAGCCAGCCAAGGATGGTGACCAGGCATGGTAGAAACTCTCAACGAATATTTGTACATTATAATGAACCACTACCCTGTATCTTCACACTTACAAAGGATGCCACATCGCAAAGCTCCTGCTGCAAGTAACCCCACGTCAACAGCCCCATCTCTTTGGCAATGGTCTGATACATCGTGCTCGGCTCTAAATTGGAAGGTTCGATCAGAAGATTTGTTATGGTATAGAAGCTTCCTGCCTTCCCGGGCAGCTTTGGATCGCGCCTTTCGCTCTTAGGCAGCCTATGTACCGTGCAGCTGTCGATCTGTTTTCGAACTGAGAAGCTATACCTCCATTCATTTTCAAGGCCTTGAGCAGTTCGTGCATCGCCTACCATTGTGTTATCCACTCTCACTACTTTTGCTGGCTCTGGTTCTCATCAGTATCGCGTCAGGTTAACATATATTATATCGAATTTCGTCTGTTGTCATCCACTCAGATCTGGTACAGCGGATCAATCAATATCGACCGCTATGCCTCTGACGCCAGTCGCCAAAGCTCGACAGAGCTGCGAATCTTCGGACTCGAGGAATAGTCACGCGTCTCATACGCCGAGAGAAACACTGCGGCTGAAAACTCGCAACTTTGTGCACTCTGTCCGAAATCGCTTTTCCACCGAGACACTGCATGGTACGGATCGTCTAGATGGTACAACCAGTTTGCCGGCCTCACCAGCGAAACACAGGTGGTGGAAGTCATTGAGAACAAGTGACTCTACTTCACGTGGTCCGGTGTTGACTATTCCCTGGGTCGGCCCTGCGGCTGCATCAGTCCGTTATGGCGAATCATTGCATAGATCATCAGACTTCGGTGAGTTGTGATACTCCTTGCGTGTGTCCAAGACTAAAGCTAACATATTTGCTCTAGCTAACTCCCTTGGCAAAGCATACCGAAGGAAAAGCTTGCCAGACAGGCTGCCGCTGATGTTTACGGCGAGCAAGCTAGACGAAGGAAATTCAAACTGCAGTCACCCAAATCAACATGTTACCGAAAGCTCATTGTCCCGGAAGGTGGTCAATGGTGTTGCGCCCCCGAGACTAGAGATGCTATCGGTCGTTGAGTTTGGAACGCAGAACCTGTCCAGTTTCCGCGAGATCTCTGAGCAAGCAATCCTAGGTACGTTGGTTCGGGACGGTGACGAGCAATGCCTAAACAGAGAAACAGAAGTCGGATCGAAGTACAACGAGGAAGAGAAAGATCAAGAGGGTAGTAAGTGAAACGTCGAGAGCCTTACCTTGTTCTTGACTGACGGGTGCCTGCATCTATCAAGAAACAGACACTCCTCTTCACGGAGAGACAATCCGTAACCATCAATGCTTGATAATGAATCCATCCATTGACGCTGTCATGACAAGTGCGGATTCAGCAAATTCTCCTACTGAAGCGAGCGCACCTGGCAGCGAGGCTCGTAAACATGACATACCCTCATCACATGGAAACAGCAGCTTCGCGCACAGTTCGGAGGCTCCATCTAGACTGGCTCCCGACAACGTACAACGAGAGTCATTGGCGGATGGAATAAGTGAGTTGCTGAGAAAGCAGCGAGTGAAAATTCAATATCCAACCTACGGCTTCTGGGGGTGTGATGGAGAGACGGTCGAGTACCATAATGGAGACCAAGCCCTGACGAGTTTCATGTTGCTGAGACAGTTTGGAGGCTGGTCCACTCAACTACTATACCAAGAGGATCTGTCGACTTTGTATGCTTTGCCAGCCTGGGTCGTGGTTGATCGCCAGCAATTTCCCAAGAGCTGGACCAGTGGAGTTTGGGAAATATTCTACATAGGAAACCAGGCCACGTCGCATCTACGAAGCGCTACTGTTGGCGAGGCTCGCGCACGCTTGATTAAGCAAGGCAATTCGGTTTTCAATGAACTACTTGCTGAGGTTGAACGCAATGGCGGGTCATTTTCCAGTACCACGCAGGATGACGAGATTGAGGGAACCGAATCACTGAAAGGTGAACGATGTAGCTCGCCGCAACCTACTTCTGAGCTGTTCAAGGCAAGATCTGGGAAGCATGTGTCTTTCTCTGAGCGGGTTCAGGTTCAAACACTGAATGACACGGATACATTTCCTGTACCGGACACCTATTGCACTGGTGGCGATGCAGATGCAATTGGAGACGAGTCTCAAATTAACGAAGCAGGCTCCGATGCCCATGACGCTGATGAAGGGACGAAAATCCTTACTGAGGTCAAGGATGATAATAGACTGGAAGCTCATCAGTATGGCTCCAAACTTCGACGCAGCAAAACATCAATCCAGAGATTGCGAGTCCAGGATCTGCCGCGTCGTGAGGAGGATTTGGAGAACATGTCACCCATTGAACTCGAGGATATCGATATGGAAATGGCAGAGCGATTGGGTGGGCGACCAATGCAGATGAATGGTAGTAGAATGGAAGTGTGAACTGTCGACTTGCTCCAGAGTGATCAATCGTTACAATCCAGTAGCACAGGCTGGTAGATAGACAATATAACTATACATGTTAGATCGTACCGAATCCTACTTCACTGATTGTTAAAGAAATTATACTATAGTTATCATCGAAGCCATGCTAAATATTCATAAGTCTATAGGACACGGGTAGACAGGTAAGTGGGTGCACGGGCCACATTTAGTTGTGACGCGCCAGGGACCAGTCGTGCACCCCCTTGTCCACCATGTTACCTCCGACAGCTTGCCGCCGTAGTCGAGAAGCCCTGAAAGCTCGACTTTTATCCAGAGACGTTTACCGATCTGTCTTTGCAATAATCTCTTCGCCGAGCAACACATCTTACGGCCCGATACATGAGAGTAGTGTGACGCCTCTTCTTGAAGAGAAATTCTACCGGCTTATCGAAACCTGCCTCGCCTAAGTCTGCGCGACCAACATCGCCAAGTTACGCCCATCTCCCGTCGATTGAACTCTGCCGGCTTGCCCATCATGGCCAAAGTCGCGAACGATTTCGAGAAGATCATTAAGGAGGGTGCGTATTCGACTTGTTTCTGCTTTCTTATGGACGAGTTCAGCTGACTCTCCCGTCTGGGACCAGGGCGCGAGCGCAAACAGAACGAGGCTCTGGCCGCAAAGATCTTCAGCAAGGACCGCCGCGCCAGCGCACCCCTCAAGGCCTCGGGCACAGGCCCGTCGCTCGCAAGCCGCGTGGGTGTGAAGAAGGTACGCAGCCTATGCCACTATGCCACGACGGCGAGAGTATCCGGGGGAGAAAGCTAATCGTTACCTACAGCGATCCTCACTCGGACCCCGAGCCCAGACTACCGCCCCGGCCGGCAACATCAACGGCGAGTGGACGCACGACCTGCACAACGCGACGCTGCCCAGGCCCAAGGCGGCCAACACGAAGCCCAACTCGCTCGCCAGCCGCCTCCACGCGCCCGGCACGAAGCCGCCCGCCCAGCAGCAGCAGGCCCGGCAACAGCGGCGCGCCGCGCAGACGGCCCAGGCTCTGATAAAGGCGGAGCTGGACCCGGTGTTTGCAGCGCAGCAGGTGAACGTGGTCAAGGGCGGGGCCGGCAACGCCGCCAACAGCGGTAGCAGCAAGAGCGTGTGGAAGGGCCAGGGCATGACGATCCGGGGGCTGGCGGGCCCGTTCGTGGTGATGGCGCAGAACTTCGCGCCGGGCACCACCGCCGCGGACATTGAGAGCGCCATGACGCCCGTGGGCGGGCTGGTCAGCAGCTGCAGGCTGCTTAAGACGCAGCCCATCGTCATTGCCGAGATTGTGTTTGAGAGCAAGGAGGGCGCGGAGAACGTCATCGAGACGTTCAACAACCAGACGGTGAGTGAGAGACGCGATCTGTCTTGCTCGGCGATGAGAGAGCAGGCGATGCAGAGAGGACGGCGCGCGCTGACATGATTCATCTCCGGCAGGCTGATGGGAGAGTGCTGCATGTGTACCCCAAGGCCGGTGGCCCCTCGGCCGTGCAGCGGGCACCGCCAACAGGACCTCGGGCCGCCTCGGCCACGACTGCCGCTTCTAGCAACACCACGGTGGTCGACGGCTCTCTTGGCTTTGACGATCCGATGGATACAGACACTCCCGCCAGCAGACCGAGGCAAAATGGTCGAGCTGGTGGCGGCGGCGGCGGCGGTAGCGGCTTGTATAGCGATCAGCTAGTGGGCAATGGCAGGGGAAGAGGTCGAGGCTTCCAAAGGGGTGGCCGCGGAGGAGCAGGTCGATAGGACCGACCTGACGACCGTGAACAATACCCAGAACCGTCACAAAACGATGGTCGCTGGCTCTCAGACTGGTAATTTGGATCTCGTCAGTGAAGACGAGGCCGTCGAGAATCTCGGAACGGAGGTCATAGATCCGTGGGGGCACTTGGATTCCCGTGAACATATCTGATATTGGCTAGCTGTGAAGCCCCTAACATGCCCTGCTTCAAGTGTCGTAGGTCACAGCGTTTTTATTCAGTCGGCTTGGCATATAGTGGTGGTAGGGACGGATCTCAAAGGCCATCGCGATGCAACTTTTTTGAACAGCGCCTATTGCCGATATCACTGGCGTCTGAGGGAGATAGAAGATACATGACTGTAGGCAATGTACACTACACACGTTTCAGGAGCAAACATAAAGCTCGAGACGGCTACTACGTATGATACACATTCCAGGAACGGCAACGAAGCACAAGTGACAAGAATCGAGGACAGGCAGGGGTTTCATCTCTTTTCCCGTGCAATTGTTGAGAGGTCTGCACTACGCGATGCTCGGTATGGATTCTCCTTACAGCAAGCTTTCTCCAGTCTCTCCTGAGTCGAGCCTCACGTCCCGTATATCCTCCTCCGATAACAGAAACGGACATGATGAGACTTATATGCTAGACAACCGCCCTCCTTTCCCGTTTCCCAAACCAAAAAATATATGAATCGTAGTGCCGCTGGCTGGCACTACCGGAGCCAGACTTTCCCGCGCATCAATATGTAGAGCTCGAGACCCCCGTCAAAATCGCCAGCTATCCCGCCGTCGTTCGTAACCACTCTCGTCAGCTCGGTCGAGAAGGAAAAGCCGGCCATTGTTCTGCATGCTAGGTCGCGTCTGCCGCATGCTGGGCCGTGGTGCATCATGTCATGCGCAAGAAAACGAAGCACAGCTTGTCTCCGCAGCTTCCCTCCGTGATGGGTATCTTACACAACTCTCCAACCTATATACCAAGGCTGTGCGGTGGATATACATCGACATCGTATGCGTTGTACACACGACATGTCAGATTGACTTCTGCTACCCCAAAGCCGCCACAGCACCCGGTTCAAGTGAGCCGTCGACTACAGCTCCTTTCAAAACTGCCAGGACAAATCAAAGGCGATAGTTCCTGGGTTGCGTAGGGCGAGATGTCCGTGTATCAGCGAGAGTTCAATGGCCCCATGGACTCTGACCAAAGCCCTCCTCAAGAGTTCGCTCCTCGAGATTACGAATGAAATCCCTATTATTTGTCCCGTTACCGCGGCCTTGTTGCTGTGCACGACTGCCTCTTCTACCCGAACGTCCAGGTGTCTGGTCCATAAGCGTCGAACCATCGGTAGGAGGAGGATAGTAGGCCGGGCTTGGCTGCAGTCGGATAGGCTGGCTGGGGTCAAGATGGCTGGCCACTCTCTGAATAGCAGCTGGGATGCCACTCTGCTGCTGCTCCATTGTAGAAGCCCGTTGCCGTGACCTGGCCGCTTGCTGCGCATACAGATTTGACTGATTGACACCGGCGTAATTTGCAGGTGGCATCTGTGCGGGAGCTTGTGACATAACCATCTGCCCATAAGGATTAGGCTGAGAAGCGTACGGTGGCGGTGCCCCAGAATGGCTAGCTCCTGGCGTGTACAGGTTGTTGTTTGAATACAATGGAGGCGCGGCAGCATGAGTAGGCTGTTGATACTGACTGGCAGCCATGGATGCATATGCCCCTTGGGCAGCCGTGTTTGCTTGAGCTTGGGCAGCTTGGGCACGCTGCTTGCTTAATGCTTCAGCCTGCTGTTGTTGCTGGGTTCCCGGAGCCGGAGACCTGTTCAACGAGCTAGCCTTAAGGTTCATCGGCGGGACGAACGGTCCGGTGAATTTCTGTTGCGTGATGAAGGGATGTAGCTTCGCTTGTTGAGGAGACCAGCGTTCTAAGGGGTTGATAGATAGTAAGCCTCGGACAAAATCAATGAAGGCGATCCGGTTGTTCATTTCTTGTTGATATATTAGTGAAGTTTCTTTAGAGTAGAACTGAGTTGATACGTACCACGATCAATCTCGCTTTGCTTCATATTCTTCCGTGGCATAGGGTAGGATTTGATGATCTCGGGCAGTGTGCTAGCCTGAAAGTATTTCTTGCTTGGCTGCTCTTTCGTGCCGTGTTCTCGTGAGTATTGCTCCATACTCTTGAGGTGATACGTCCGTCGCCCAAACTCGTCTTGCCTCTTCTCGAAGAACTCGCCGGCCTGCTTGCCCATCTCAATCATCCAATTCGGAGGATTTCCTAACATCTCGACGATACGGGACACCTGATTGTACTCTGACGAGCCGGGGAACAAGGGAAGACCTAGGAACAATTCGACAACGATACACCCAAGCGACCACATATCGATCGCAGACGAATAAGGTAAGCCCAGTAAGACCTCGGGCGACCGGTAGAACCGTGACTGAATATAAGTATAGACGGTCTGTCGCTCATCGCAGGCTGACCCAAAATCAATGATCTTGATAATAGGGCTCTCAAGGTTCTTCAGAAGAATGTTCTCGGGCTTCAGGTCACAGTGAATCAGGCGAGCCTTGTTCAGCAGCGCCAATCCATTGAGTAGCTGTTGTGCAAACACGCGTACTAGGGTCGTGCTGAGACCTCTAAACTGGTTCTGCTTGATCAACTCGTAGAGATTGACGCTCAATAGCTCGAAGACGAGGCAAAGATGCTGCCGATGAATAAAGGTATCTTTTAGTCGTAGAAGATGATGATCATCGTTCTTGTCCAGTTTTGTGTTCAACTAGATCCGCCAAGTTAGCAGCTGGCGAGCGGGCGGCTGTAAAGGTTCTCGTTGTACGAACCAAATCCAAAACGGACACCTCCATCATACTCTGATTAAAATATGCAGTGCGATTCTTGATAACTTTGACAGCGACGACCTCCTGGGTCTTCAAGTTCTGGCACTTCACGACTTGGCCAAAGGTACCCTGGCCGAGCACATCCAAGATCAAGTAACGGTTCCTATGAGTGTTAGTTCGTCACAGCCACCAGCAGGATTTCGCGCATTGGAGCATACTTGTGGCCAGCTTCTTCAGAGCCCAGGATGTCATTGACATATAAGATATAGTCACTGTCTTCATTATCGTAGCCATCGTTCTTCGTACCCTTGCTGGGCTTCGTGAGAACTCGTCGTGGGTTTCGCGATGACTCGTATTTGAAGCTAGGGTTGCAAATGCGATATGTCGCTGGCAAGTGAACCGTGAGGGCTTGGAGAGGCTGTCACAGGAAAGATGTCAGCCGTCCTTTCGAGCGATAATTGAGGCTTGTACTACTTACACTGATGAAGCCACCCTCAGGGTTAGCTCTTCGGAATGGCGGCTGGGCGTTGACCTTTGGCCTGAGGTCCGTGGGAGCCCTGAGCTTCTTAAATTCGGGCACTGGGCCTCTTCCGGTTGATTGAGGAACCGGTCGTCTGGGTGACTTTGGATCGTTCGCGTAGCTGGCCTCGAGGGAGCTGACGGTCGCGGATGCGGTATAGCCCTCATTCCCGGCGGCGTAGGATGCGAGAGAGGGGAGCTGTTGTGGTGCTTGTCGGCCGCCTTGGTAATAAGGGCTCTGCGGGGGTTGATAATCAGACGGTCTGGTCGGCGATTGTCGCGTCGCGGGAGGAGCAGAAAACTGGCCGCTGGCGTTTTGTTTTGGCGCATAGGGCGAGGTTGGTGATAGCACCTCCATGGGTGAGTATCGTTGGGCAGCAGCGGATGGCTCCTGCGGGGAGTGCAGGTTTGAGGAGCGGCCAGCGCCGCCAGAGAGGTGCGACTGGTGATGGGGCCGCATGGGATATTGCTTCCCGGCGTAGGGATCGTGGGCGTCCTGCATGGTCACGTCGCCATTACCGTCGCGGAGTTGCGGGGTGGTGATGGGGGAGGTCATGGAGTTTGGTGTGGGATGCGAGTTCAATCCACCTCCTGCTCCAGCAGCAGAGTACTGTTGCTGCTGCTCGTATTTGAAGCCAGCGGGCGGCTGCGCCTGAGCTGGCCGGGCGCTATAGTCCCTGTTAAGCTGGCCGTTGCCATTGCCGTTGTACCTGTTGGAGCCGCCGGCCGCATCGTTGTACGACTGCCATTGCTCCATGGCCGCGGTGGGTTATCGTCGTGAAGGGAGAGATGGAGGAGGTCGAGAGACTCGAGATGCGTATGCAAAGTCGAACTCTGGCGGGAGAGTGTTGCTTTCTCTCGCGGGCAGGTAACGTAAGGTTAGGTAGGTAGGTATTAGGTATGGCTGGCTGGCTGGCTGGCTGGCTGGAGGCGGCGGGAAAGAGGCCCGCACACACACACAATGAATGGGCTGTGCGTGGTGTGTGCGTGTGGCCCAGTCCCAGTCCCAGTTCAGTGTGTGAGCGACTAAACTAAAACTCGTCGTTGGCCTTGACGCGTTCGAAGCCCAAAGTGGGCTGGGCTCGGGGGGCGTCGTAAAGCAGCGACTAGGTGGTAGCCTTGGCCGTTCTAACAAGAGATGGATAAGAAAAAGTGAAAAAAGAAGAGGAAGACTTCTTGTTATTGTTGGGCGGAAACGCCCCGGGTTGGTTTGAGGAAGAGACAAATGTCGACGGACGGCGGATTTGACTGACTAGTCTAGGGATTCATAATGAGACAACAAGCCTGACTGGTGCACTGTAGGAAGGTGTGTGTACCTTATGTGTACTGTATGTGTGTGTGTGGTGCAGGTGCAGGTGCAGCCGCAGGCGCCGTTAAATCGTTACTGACGCACTTAGTAGTGCTTGATGAGAAGAGAGAGAGAGAGAGATATGGCGAAGCTTGCGGTGGCTCACTCATACCTGATTGTCCATTTGACTTACTTTTCCATCGAGCTCATATTATTCCCAATCCCCAATTCGAGACGCAAGAACTGTCGTGCTACTCCAGCTTGGGAAGCGCAGAGCTCGAAACCTCTCTGGCGTCGATGGCTTCACTCTGGTGCTGTTTCAGGCCTAGCTCGCTCCCAGTACGTCCCAATGGGCACCAATCCACATTCCCCAGTCTCGAGGCCTCTTCACTTCTAACTCGTCATTTGCCGGGGCTCGACCAGTCATTCAGGACCCAACTTCTCAGGGACACAGCTACAGCCTCCTACCTACACTCTGGCCATTTGCATCCTCTTGACGATCATCCGGCAATTGCCATATACTCGTATCACACACACTGTCTGCCCAGCGTCCGTTGTGTGGAGATTAGCGGGTGAAGATTGCCTGGTGACTCAGAGCCAGGAACCCTGGAGCTGGATGAAGTCATGAACAGTGATGGCGGCTCAACACCCACACTGTACAGTACAGTAGTAGGTATTCCAGCATTCGGTTTCTTCAACAGCAGGACATGCGCGCCAGTGGTTTGATCATCTCCAAGTAACGTTATCACTTGAAGCTAAAACTACTAAGCAAACCTTAGGCTGCTGGTAGTTGCTGGTGGTTGCTCTGCTGCTGATCACAGGCCACAAAGACCCTCCTTGTCTCTCTGTGTTGTTTGAAAATCCGCAACGAGCTCCAGGTCGCAAGGAACTTGACCCTTCGAGTTCTGTCAAAGCTTCTCGAGTCCACTCCTCGGAGGCGCCTACGCAGAGCGCTTTATTCTTCTCGAGCATGGCTGGCTGCCCTTTATAAGTCGGCCGGTGGGGACCCCACATGATTTGCAAGACTTGATGCACACTTCTTACAGCTCTCGATGATGAGCGGTGACTTGGTCGCGGTTGCATGGCCCGCCTCTACTCTGCCAGAGAGAGAAAAAAAATCTGATCTGATCTGATCTGCCCTTCCAACACAAGCTACCACGGACAATGACATTCGGGGCATAATTACAAGACGTAAGGACAAGAGCGCCACGCGTTTCTCATATCCCCAACTCCTCAAGTCTGGGCTGTGCAGTCCAGCTATCAATCAGTTCAATAGTGGCTCTATAACCCAAGTAGCGTGAGATGACCTCATTGCCGCCGCCAATTCAGGGCAGCAGCCGCCACCACCCACGCGCGTTTCGCTCGAGTATTAGGTATTCAAGGGCATCACGCAAGTTGATGCTGGGCCACGGAGACTGTTTTTATATTAGCTTCACCCGTCCCCCAGCCCAGGCTCCAGGGAAAACACAGTGCACTACCACGGCAGCCGCCGTGCCACCCAGCACTTGATTATCCCACTATAATCCATTAGCCGCCATTGGGGATTCTCTCTGCTATGTAGTATGCAGTGACGATGAGGAAGCGGACCAATCGCCCCAATGACGCCAAGTGGGGGACTGCAGAAAGACAATGCCCCTCGCAGGGGGGGCGGCGGTGGTGGTTGAGTGGGATTGGCCTCTTCCTGCTGGCAAGCCACACATCTTGTAACAAGATACGACCTGGAGACAGGTCTTGGATTGGGATGTCAGAGTAGCTACTATGCAGTATGATAGCATCTCCGGCTCCTCACCACAGGTAACGCGGTTGATGAGAGCTTTCTTTGCATGGAGTAAGCCCCCAGTAGCCTATCTACATCAAGGAAGAAATGCGAGGGCTGCTCCCCAGCCTGGTGGTTGAATGCGGCTGTCACAGTCATGGTCAGACACACCTGCATCATCTAGGTGGCTGCCATCGTTGGTCAAACACAATCTTCGATTGATTTGCCTACTTTAGTTTGGCTATGCTCCAATGGTCTTTTTTACAGTCTTTTTTCGCTCATATCTTCCCTAACCCCACGGGGCCTTCCCTACAGCTTCAGATCCTGCCAACAAGAAAAGAAAAAAGAGAATACCCAACCAAGGCTGTCTCAAGGGAGCCTGGCCTTCGTATCTGTGCTGCTAATTTCTGGCGTCATCATCCCTCGCGAGCAAAAACACAACCCAAAAAACCATGCGACCCTCACCTATGTGAGCTTGGTCATAATAGAAACTTCGTGACTCGTGAGAGGGACAAAGGAGGTAAAGTATGAGGAAGAAGAAGAAGAAGAAGAAGGGGAAAATGTGGTGATAAAAGGTAGCGTAGAAAGGTGGAACAAACATCAGATATCCTCGCAATGCTGCTGTAAGGTGGTATCCAAACACGGAAAGATTCAGTACAACTTTTTTTCTCAATCGAGATGGACATGCTTTCAACTACAAACCCGAACTGATGAGAATTGAACATCTGGGAATCACTAGCAAAGGAGAACAAGAGAGTACGGCAGAAGTGAAGTACACCACAAGGTATGAAGAAGTAGAGAAGGAGCCCGAACTTTATTCCACCAAAAGAGAAAGAAAGAAAAACCCTCACAGTTTCAACCGAGAAGAGGTAAACGCCGCTAGAAGTAAGGGTGATGTGTCGGCTTGCAAATCCATTTCGACATCCCACCATCAGAGAATCATCAACAACAAAATATTCCCTATACTGTACCCCAGCAGAAGAGTCCAAGAAGAAGAACAGACTGATTTTCGCCAGACATCACAAAGATGGACTTTGCAGATCAACCTTGATAACCCTGAAAGCCATTGTTGAAGTTCTGGCCCGGAGGTGGCTGTGCCCATTGTTGAGCAGGCGGCTGCTGACCTCGGCCATAACCTCCAGCACTGGGCGGACCAGCGGCGTAACCCATCGGCGAGCCTCCGTAGCCAGCGGGGGACTGGGCCGATGGGCCAGCATAGTTCCCTTGCTGACCTCCGTATTGCGCTACGTCTGATATGTTAGTAAGGCCAATTGCAGAGATTGTCGGCGACCCCATAACTTACCACCATACTGAGGGAAGTACGTTGAAGGAGTCCCTGGGTAGCCTCCAGGAGCCTGAGGGTTCTGGGGGCTGTAGCCGGCTTGAGCTGGGTCGAACTGCTGGGTGGGATTAGGGGTTTTGTCCTTGCCCCACTTCCGAGTATGTCAGTGAATAGGACTGGGCAAGTCAACGCTTCAGGGGAAGACATACACTGCACTTGAGCGGCCTTCCATTAACATTATAGCCATTCAGCTGGCAAATAGCCATAGCGGCATTCTCGTGGGAATCCATCTTGATAAATGCAAAGCCTCGGTCGGCTTGGAATCGAGATTCAACAACAAAGCCAAAGTTCTGGAAGAGAGGAACGAGATCATTCTGGGTCGTGTACGGCGTAAGATTGCCGACATAGCAGGTAGTCTGCCACGCGGGCGTTTGACTGACAATCATATCGTAGCTGTGAACACCGTGTGTTGGGAAATGGTGATGGCCGTACGGGGTTGTCGGGGTCATTCCCATCTGCTGCATTGCCGACTGCTGTGCTATAGACGGCTGGCCCTTCTGGTTGGCCCAGTTGCAACGGATGGCACGAGATCCAAGCCACTCGCCGTCCATGGAGCTGAGCGCCTTCTCCGCGTCCGGCCGGTCCCGGAAAGCAACGAAGCCGTACCCACGGGAGCGACCAGTCTTCATGTCCCACATGACTCTAGCCTCGGAGACAGAACCAAAGGCTGAAAAGGCCTGAAGCAAGACTTCGTCGTTAACCTCGTTTGACAAATCGCCGACAAAAATGTGAAAGTGGTTCGATGTGTCTTCCTTGTTGGTAGTGTTGGACTGGTACGCCCAGTTCACACGGATTTCCTGTTCAGTAAAGTTAGCTGCTTTGCGACGAAGAGCAGTGGGCAGCAGCGCGCCACACATACCGACTGGTGGACACGGCGTCCGTTCAATGTCTGCATAGCACGCTCAGCTGCACCTGGGTCATCATATTCCACGAAGCCATAGTTGTAGCCCTTGGCCTGTAGCACCGGTATGGTTAGCAAAGTGACTGGTTGTGGGCAGAGAACAGCAGTTATAGCAACTACTGTCAAATGTTGGTTGAGGAACAGCTTACATTCTTGTCAGGAATGATCTTGACGTTCTGAACATGCCCGGTCGTCTCAAAAATCTGTCGCAGAACGTCCTCGGTCACACGGGGGTCTAGTCCACCAACGTACAAAGCTCGCTTGTTAGGCTCGGGTGCAGCGCGGCGAACAAACCCACCACCGCTGCTTGGCGACATGATGCCGCCGCTCTGGTCTCCTCCCGTCAATGGCGAGGTGATGGCAGTCGGGATAGGATTCGTGTTCTGAGGGATATGAAGAGGCGGCGGAGGCATATGCGCAGGGTTTCCCTGGCCGTTCTGGCCATTCTCATATCCTGGGGCCCCAGTGTTGGGCTGAGGAGGGGGAGGAAGCTGAGCTCCAGCGGGAGGGGGGCCAGCATCAGCCATGGTGATTGATGGGGAGGCTATTGAAGGGGCTTGTGAGAAGCTGTCCTCGCAGCAGCGGACTTGATTTGAGCGGGCTTGTTAATTGAAGTGGCGCAACTCAGTTGGCCGGAAGAAGAATATCAGACGGCGAGCGACAAAGCTGAAGAGTCTATGTCTACAAGCTTCGCAAACAAGCGCAGTCTACCGTGTGTATGTTGTTGTCTCTTGAGAAGGAGAGTGATCTGGCCCAACAAGAAAAGAGTTCCTTGGGGACTCGAGGCAGAAACAGGAGCTCAAAGGAGGTGGTTTGCGACCCTTCTTTGCGCAGCGAAAACGGATCGAGTTGCCAGTGAGGCGGAGGAAAACGTTGTCGATCAAGAGGAACAGTAGGAGATTCGTCGTACGAGCGAGCCCGATAAGAGATGCGCCAATGCAAGAGAAGAAATCCCAACGCTGGAAATGGAAAGGATGCTTAGAGCCGGCAGGTCAGCAAGACAGCTAAGCTTGGCTGAAGAGGCGACGGACGAGGACAGCAAAGGCGACGGACGCACGAAATGTGTTCGGAGACTAACGTAACCGTGGGCAGACGGACGGAGCGCAGGCGAGACGGACGGGAGGCGGACCTGGATGGAGGGACCTAGGTAGTTAAGGCAGGCCACAACAGCACAGTACCGTGACGATGATAAGGGAAAGCAGAAGCAGGAAACGACGAAGAAGAGGGAAAAAGAAACGGCCGTAAAAGGAGCAGTCCCCCAGAGGTTCGTTGCAGCAGCCGCCGGTCCAG
Source organism: Phaeoacremonium minimum UCRPA7 (assembly GCF_000392275.1). Taxonomy (NCBI): domain Eukaryota; kingdom Fungi; phylum Ascomycota; class Sordariomycetes; order Togniniales; family Togniniaceae; genus Phaeoacremonium; species Phaeoacremonium minimum. The sequence goes on from NW_006920910.1 coordinate 279,557, forward strand.
AGAAGATGGTTTTCTCGTACCCTGCGAAATGGAGAGGTGAAGAGGAGGAGGAGGGAGGAAGGGGAAGGAAAAATAAAAAGAGGAAAGGGTTCAATGTGCTGCAGTGTAGACTTAGTGGAGGAGGAGGGGGGGGATGGGGTCAATTTTTTGATCGTGCCATTTGTATGGTGGAGAGCTGCCAGACCAGGCCAACCTTGGGACCCTACCAAAGGTACAGTAGGTACAGTACATACTATGCAGTACAGTCCCTAGGCTCGCTAGACTGAGGCCCGCCAGATAGACAGCTAGACAACTAGACGGACCGAGAGACGGCTGCCAGTGGGAGGCCAGTGCATTGTGGTTGCAGGTTGCAGCGTGCATGGATTGAAAGGATTAAGAACCTGTCTCTATTAACGCTCAGCTACCTGGTAGGTACGTAAGACCTATCTAGTCACTACACTATGCCTAAAGCTAGGCGATGGTAACGGCTTGGAAAATTGGGGGTCCTCTCTTTCTCTCTCTCTCTCTCTCTGTCTGTCTGTCTGTCTGTCTGTCTGTCGAGAGGTGACTGTGGCGTGGCTGTAGCTGCCTTAGTGTGTGTCTCTCCCTGTGATCCAAGCTTGTTCTGCTGTCTCCCGTCCCTTCTTCTTGTCTTTGGCTCTGGTGCCGTCTTTGAACTTCTGCCAAAATCTAAGAACAGACCAGGAAGGCAGACAAACCCCTGGTAGTATTTGGTCTTGACCCTCCATCTCTCTCTTCAAGTCGGAAGGCAAAAGAATGTTAACAAGCATAGCTATTGCTCTTCAGCATGAGAATCATGGTGCCAGAGAAACTGTCGAATGTCATTTCTAGGAGGTCCTCTGGCTGCGCTAGTAGAATGATTCTCCATTTCATACGGATTGGGAATAACAACGATGCTCGAGTATCGCAGTTCACGCAGATACCCTCCGAACGACGGCTAGCACAGCCAGCCCAATGCAGACGCGGCAGCATCGGAGCTCGGTAGCACGCGATCAAGGCCACAAGGCCACAAGGCCACGGCGGGAATGCTGCGGCTTGCAACGGTTCGGGGATGACAGGAGCTTGCTTGACACCTCCTTTACGGTATCGTTTGCCATGCAACATCACTGCGGGCCTAGCCACGCAGATAATAAGAAGAAGAAGCGACTACAGACGCAACACAATAAGCAGAACACATCTAGCGGTATTGCTTTGGTACCGTAGATGCTGAACTGGGTGGAGTTATTCTGGCCCGAGAAACTCGAGTACCGGTATCCTGACACGGGAAATAAGCAAGCAGAGCTCTCCCGAGCCTTGAAGCACAGACGGCTTATCCACCCGGGGGCAGGGAGCAGAGATCTTGCAATTGACACATCCACAGACCCTCCCGGTGTAGCAGACCCAAACCCGATACCCTGGAAGAAGATGCTACTTGAGTCATACTGAGATCTCGAGTAGAAACAAGACCAGATAGTGTGGACAACTGGAATAGCCAAGATAGACTGGACCAGGCTAACTTGCCTGGATCTCTTTCATGAGCGGCAACCTACTCTGGTTCAGTGAATGAAGGCTTCACCATGTCAGCCCATCACTCAATTAGGGACGGTTGAGCCAACGTCTCAAGTACAAACCAGATACCGATAGGTACCTAAGATATCTGGTCGTAGGTAGGCAATCTTGGAGGGATAGCAGTGACGGCAACTGTCTTTCCGTGCAACCGTTGTCAGTGACAAGCCGCCAATGAACGTCCCACACTCTGATACAGTGCAACTCAGGTACTGAGGGTATGGTGGGGCAACCCGCTAGCTGTTCCAGCCAGGTCATCCATACATACAGCGTCCTCGCCTGCTCTTCATCTCATGGCCAGTCTGCCAGTCCATCCCATTAGAGAATCTGCAGTTTCCGCAGTCGCTGCGGCCCTCATGAGTGCGGAGACATGCATGCAGCCGAAGTACAGGCAGCTGCCTGGGGGAAGCTTGATAGAGCAGCAGCCAGTGACTAATATATCAAGTCGACACACATGGCGTCAAGCAGGATCCTCAAAAGACGAGCCGTCCAAATACCGGTAGCTCGACTGGATCGACTGGCCAGGTGGGGGGCCTGCCCGCCCCAGCGCGAGTTCAGTCTGTTCGTACAGCTCGTCCTCAATCTGCAGTAGACACTACTGCATAGTAGGTAGGTACGCAGTAGCACCATTCGGCGCAACTATTGCGTCGAGTTGCATCCCAAGCGAGCATAATGCAGGTCTTGATAGAGTCGATCAGTGGTCCCGCCTGTCCTAATTTAGACGCTACCCAAGGGCCACCCATACGTACTGACAGTGCTGACCTACTCCCACTAGCGCCGCTGGCGGCAGTGTTTGCCGAACCCAACGACACCTCGAGCGAGGGAGCCACCCCTCCACTGTGGTGGAAACTAACAGCCACACCCTCCCTCGGAAAGTTAGACAGCAGCCAACTTCAGCACCAACTCACCCTGACTTTCTATTGTAGAGATATCTTCACATATCAATTCGCCCGTTTCACTCTCTTGGATCCCACTACTTCCATATCTCATTGAGAGCTGAGGGTATCGGCTTCGGCTCAGCCTCCCTTCTTCCCTAACGCAAGCCCGTCGCCTCGACAGGCCCCCCCCCTCACTTCACTCTCACAACCTCATGATGGTGGCTCAAACAGGGCCCGAGGCCCCCATAGACGTGTTGCAAAAGATGGTGAACGAGGTCGTAAGTGATAAGTACCATTAATATCAATGAACAGTTGGAAACTGATAGGACCTAGCTGGTGCAAACAGGCAAGCTGCTGCACAACTCAAGAAAGGGCGCTCCCGCGAGCGTTCAGCATGCCAACATCAAGTCTCAAGCCAAGATAGTCGCGTCACACAACCGCTTTCACATCGCTCTCGACGATCTCGAGGAGCAGATTGTCAGATCAAAGTCGGTTCTGATGCGCGATCTTGAGCAGCTCCGCGCTGAGCGCCAACAGCCCGTCCAGCCGGCTGCGCCCATGGTGATTGATGAGCCCGAGGAGCTGAAGATTGAGGAGCCCTCTCCGCCGGCTGCTCCTGTCCCAGACATGGATGGCGGAGGCCAAGAGGATCTTAATATGGACAGTGATGTTGCGGCGCCATTCCCCAATATGGGTCTTGACGTGCCTATGGACACACAGCCCGACAGCAGTGTCAAGGAAGAGAAGTCGTCACCCCAACCAGCCGGTGCCCAGCCCGCCCAGCCAAGTAGCGAGCCTTTCAAGCAGGAGGCAAAGACTGACCCGACGCCCCCAGTGTCGGCACCGGCAGCTCCTGGCTCCTCCTTCAACGATGCTTTCGATCTGACAGGCAGCGGCACCATGTCAAATGACGAGCTGAACTTCACTGACATGATGTTCTCTCTGGCCCCGTCTAACGACTCCCAGACTCAAGGCCAGAACCAAAGCCACGACCTAGACCTGACCAACTTCGGGAGTGCCAATAATTTGTTATCTCTCGACGGCCTCGATACTGGCCTGAGCACAAACACAATTGGTGGCACGGGTACGGCTGCAGATGCCGCCCCCGTAGCGCAGATGGAGCTACCTCAACTTGATATGGCTGGCGATACTTCCGGTGCTACAGCGGCCAAGAAGCCCGCAAAGACAACAGAGACAAGTCTTGATGATTTCTTCAACCTGGACGGAAGCACTAGCATGGACAACATCGACCTAGACCTAGATCTCGATGGTGCTGGCGACAACACAAACTTCGACGACCTCTTCTTTGCGGGAGACGATACGGACATGGGTGGCTTGGGCGACGCGGACGCCTACTTCGGACTCTGAAGGAACAATCAACATCTATGAGACGCATTCAGTATAGCAGACGTTGCAGGCTTCGTGATGTTACAGGAGATGATCTCCAAACTCGCCAGAGTGGTGTCTCTTGTATAGCCAACTGGCGTTTGCATTTTGGTCAGAGATCAAAAGAAGTTGGTATATACCAGTATGTTTGCTAGAGATGGAAATCATCAGTTTTATTACTTCCGATAGAAACGGAACAAGCGTTTTGACTGTGACGGTGTTCCCTGGCCATTTCTTGAAGGGATATACCTAGCTAGTGTCCGACATCATATACATAGTTTGACCATCATATACAATCAAGTGGACGGCCGCCGTATAAGCCATTTTCATGCTTCATTCATCGTCAAGGACCTTGGGTTGCATTCCACATTTCACCCAACATCCCCGGAAAAGCGGCATTTCTCCATCCCATCCAGTCCTTGTCCAAGGCTCCCCATGCCTCCTCGTAGCCCGTCTGCTGATTCCGCGCATAGTAGCTGCCCTGCAACGCCCACAGCGCCCAGTCCATATCGTTGCCAGTGGCGTACTCGACGAGACACTGCAAATAGCGACGATCCGCATCGCTGAGCCCCTGGCTCGGCCCGCCCGTCATGCCCACGCCAAACTCGGAGAGCAGCAGCGGACCCGTGTACGCCTTTCCCTGCTCGAGCAGGAACCCGTCGAAGAGGCCGTAGGCCGCCTGCACGGCGTCGCAGCTCTGGAACACGTCGGTGAAGGTCACCGTGAAGGAGTATGCGTGCATCTCCCACACATGCTTCCCACTCCACCCGCTCGTGTCCAGGTTCCTTGTTCTGATAAAGCTGAGGTCCGTGGCCGAGCTGATGCCCCCGATCACGACCAGCAGGTCTGGGTTGACGCTGTGGACGAGCTTGGCTGCCTGGCTTACATATGTGAACCAGTCGTTGTGGGGGCCGTTCAAGTCTTGTAGGAAGGACTGCCGGATCTCGTTGCGCAGCGACATCCCTACAACGCCGGGGCGGCCTTGCGCCCATGTCGCCATGGCCTGTAGCCCTGACAGCCACTGGTCGGTCTTGAAGTATCGCGAATTCAGATCGTTATAACCGAAAGCCGAATCCCACCAGCCATTGCCGTCTGTAAGATTGCAACACCATGTAGCCTTAGACACGTGGTTGTCCAGGATGGTCATAACACCGCGGGTCCAGAGCTTTTCAACAACCGCAGCATAGACGTCCTGGGTGGTAGCAGTGGAGAGGAAAGGGTTCTTCGCAACCGCTGAGTTGTAGAGACTCTGCATAGACTCCACGGGAACACCAGCCTGACTGGCGGCCTGGCTGAAAGCATCAGAGACTTTGAGCATCGGGTTGAGTGCATGGTCGATGGAATACGTCAGGCGCACGCAGTTGAAGCCCTGATTACGGATCCAGTCTGCCAAATAGTCTATGGACTGTTTATGCAGACCTTCGGGGAGGTGCGTTTCCATATGTCCGGCCCAGTTGATACAACGGAACTTGATGCGCTCATTGTTTGCGTCAAGAATCCAACGGCTTGATGTGTGTAGAGGTAGAGTCAAGCCCAGCGCTGGCGAGGCAATTCCCAGTACAACTAGGAAGAACAAGAATGGATTCATAATAGCTGGGTTGGCATGGTCGATATGTATGGCTCGGTAGATACGTTTCGATATTGATACTTTATGAAAAACTGACGTAAGAGGATTGTGACGACATGAGGACAAGATTGTCATACACCAGTGTAGTTCATGGGCTTTGCATGAGCTATCATACATGTGATTCTTGACAAAGTATCGTGGTCCGAGGTGCTTGGGAGTTCCTGGGACTTTGTCCTGATGGGCTTATAGATCACTTGCTTCACTTAGAAGGTGCAAGATGCACTGTAACATTGAACATGCCATAGCACAAATTCTCGGTCCAGGGTGTGACTGCTGAACTCTCTTGAAGGCCGAACAAGAGTAGAACCCAGCCATTGTGGCATCCAATGACTACGAACTGCATCATTGGAGTAGCCCCGAACAGGGCCAAGTCACCGAAGGAGACAATAAACAAACACTAGAAGGAAGTCATTCTGCCTCAGGGAGAGGCAGAAGCCTTGAGCCCTGTTCTTTGTGAGCGGGAAGCCACTAACCACCTGTTCCATACAACGTGTGATTGGGCACTCTTGCCAATGGTTGTCAGGAAATGTCGAATGACAGCTGAAGACGACTGTCAAACATTGGGGGTTTCCCAGTTATAGCTCATCTCCCCCTCTCATAAGGAGTTCGATTTGCATTGAAGATCATGTAATGCAGCGGGGTCAACGCCACATTAGCCACAAAATTGTGAAGTGCGATTGATCGTTGCTATTCGCTTGGTACTCTTCACACTTGTGCAGGATAACTCTAGCTGCTGTAGGGGACTTCAAGGCACAAATTAGTTACTTGGCCACCTGCATTATGCGCTGCAGGAGACCATTTCCCCCGGATTACGATTGCTTGATTTAAGGCAACCTTTCAGAAGAAGTACATACTGCGATGGTAACAGAGGATGTGGTATCTCATATGTTCATATATTCATATCGTAAGCTTCGTAAACACATTGGAGCTGCTATACCTGACAGTACAGCAACCGCTTTCATGAATGGTAATATACGTAAACGGTAGCAGCAAGTGCTACCATCCCTGGACTCCTCGCTCCAGGAAGAGGTGAATGCATAAATCGTAAAAAGGTTATCAGACAACGGCTGGTGCACCAGCTGCCGCCTTCGCCTCAAGCTCCTTCCTCTTCGCTAGCAGGCTTTTGAATGCTCCCAGGCACTGTACCAATCTCTCCTCGTCGTGAGCACACAGTCGGTAGCTCTTCTCCTCGGTAATAATTTGAAGACAATGCGTCTTCGACCTGCTGATTGGGTCGATATCCACCACAGTGAGGATGGAACCAAGGTGAACGATAAATAGAGCCGCATACTCGGACTCGTCCTTGTATAGAATCAAATTTCTCGGCCGAAGAACAGCCCAGCAATCCTTCCATTGCCGCACACCTCCTTTGCTCTTGAGCCACCATAGCCAACCCTGCCAGATGATACGGTCTGGATCCTGTTCGATGTTGATGCCACTGACCTGACTGGCGTTCCTAAGTCCCAGACTCGGACGAGGCTCCATCGACGAAGATGGTGGAGACTGGACAGCAAGGCTCTCAATCGATGCCCCTTGTAAGCGTTGTATGTCTGAGTCGGAGAAATCAGAATGCGATGCTAGCTCGTTTCCTGAATACTCCAGATTCTGGGACGGTCGACGGGCTGAAGGGACAAAGCGTGGTATCGCGGTCTCTTGAGGTTCAGGTGAGCTTGAAGCAAACCGCTCGCGGTCTGATTGCCGCTCTTTGCGACACAGAGCACCAAACCCCATATAAGAGTCCCGACGAACTACCGGACTAGCCAGAAACATTTCTTCCTCCTCCTCTTCTATCCTGGCATCTTTGCGAATTAGGTCTATCCATTGCTGGGCATCCTGCGCTGTCGGGGCTTGGAAATGGAAGTTCCTGGCTGGAGAGAATAGGCCGAAAACATGTTGTCTTTTGTTCTTTGGGTCTTTAAGAAGGGTGGCAGCGGTAAGGTCTGTAAGATATATTTTATGACGGAGCTTGTCCTCCTTCTCGGACTTGTAGACGAAAAGCGTATTCGGTCGTAGCACCAGGTACATCGATTTCCATGCTTTTGTTTTTGTGCGCTTCTGCACATATCCGCTCTTGATGACACGATCAAACTCAAAGCTGCCGTTTTGGTTCACGGGAGAATAAGTATCGAGAGCGAGCTGACTCCTCAGCCTCGTGGCAGAATTCTGTGGGAGGGTGATAGAGGAGCCTGGGATGGTGATGTTGGCTGATCGTTCGATTTTACCGCTCGTCATTGTTGGCGATAGTTGGGTTTGTGTCTCGACCATTGCGGGTGGTTCTTGTTGTTCGTTGTCTGGGGTGTAAAATGGCTAAGCAAGGCTGAGCAGCGAGCTCCGCGCGAGGTCATCGGCGACCTGGCGACTATTTCAATGTCCACGGGGGACTGCTGAGCTGGCACCTATTCGAACTGTCCAAGCGAGGGCGAAAGCAACGGATGCGGGTGCTAGCACGTTCCAGAGGAATTATTCTCAACAAAAGGGGTTTGGACGCGGTTAAGAGGTTGAGGTGTGACGAGGTGGCTGGTCCAGGAGGATCTAGGAGCACGATGCGCCCTCCAACTGTGTAAGCTGTCCCAGCCGCGGAAGGAAGGCGAGAACCCGGTGGACAGCTGCAACGCGTTTCGTCTTCTCGGGCTCGGGCAGAGACCGTGGTGAAACTCGGGAAGGAGAACAAAGTTGGGGAGACGCCGATTGCAGGAGGGACAGTCAAGTGCGGTATATGAGGTAGTGGTAGAGGTAACGTTTGCGGGCGGCGCTAACTTAGAGTCCAGGAGCAGCAGCAGCAGCAATGATCAGCGGCCGATATGTTCTAGCTTCAGGAACACGCAGAATGTCTCGCAATCTTCAGGTTCAAAGCCGCCATCTGATGGCAAGAATGCCAGCCGATGCGATGCTTCATGCACTGCGATTTAGGACGGTCTGAGTGGCAAGCGATGGGAGGGAGCTCGTTTCAGGATTTGCCTCCCCCAGCATACTGTCTGGTGCATCTTATTAGCATTCTAAGGTCGCATCCAAATATCCGGGTGGCTGAGCGACCTTTCGGTCTCAGGACGCGCTTGGCTGGGAGTGTTAGCTTATTACCACTAAGCACATGAGCCTCTTGGCAGAATAAGCTTATCGGCACCTGTGCACCCAGGTACCCACTTAACAATTAATTGAACCCCTGGCCTATAAAGATGGCCATTCGTTACCGCCTCAACCTTTTCACTTTTGATATGGTTAATTACTGGTCACTGGGTCTGCTTGTTGTTGTCAACAGTATCGCTGGGCAAGCTGTTCAGCATCGTGTTTGTTTTCGATGTCGACATCCGGTACAATGCGCTTCGAACTGGAAATCCCCAAGATGTCGTCATGAGGCTCGGAAGGCGAGGTGTCACTCTGTCTAGTGAAGTCACTAGACCTTCTCACGAGATCTCAACCGCTTCCGGCCGATCCAGCTGGTGGAAACTCTATTCTGCCGTCAGTCGTCATCAATCTTCCCTGTTCGCATTTCCAGAGCTAGCTGCAATATTCTAATCTGGCATTGACAAAAACAATGCATTGTGTTAAGTAAGCCAGCGTTGATTTGGAGGAAATCGCTTGTCTTCAATTTTTCAGATTTGGTTGCGGGACCTGCATGCACCGTGTTTGACAATTGGCGAGTTACAATGGCCTAGCCCCTCCAGTGCACTCGTCGTACCTGCAGGTCGGCGACGACTCATCGCCAAATGCCATCTATCACTGGCTTGAACTCCACTTCAGCTGCAATAGTATTCCGTACCTGTGAACTTGGGACTGGATTTCAAGAAGTTATAGTCTACCATCTGGTAATCTCATTCACTCGTTTCTTTTCGGTTCTGTATCTACGAACTTTCCTAGTATATTAATAGGACTTTTCTCGCATTCATTTATCCTTCTTTTACGTGCCTATCCTAAGTGTTGCATCGTTTGGTGAGACAAACTCTGGCAACCAGACCATGGCTCTTCCGCAGGGAATTGCGGAGATCGGGGCAAGGCTCGTAGAAGAGCTCACAGCCACTAAGTTTGCCTGTCAATCGGTTGTTCCGCTCAGTGGCGGTACTGCTAATTTCATCTTCAAGGGACAGTTGAGAACTCCTCTTGAAGATGGAACCACAGAGATCCTCATAAAACACGGCGAAGGCTTTGTCGCCCTCAACCCGAACTTCAAGATTTCGACATCACGTTGTGTAAAGCTATATCTGCAACCTATAATTTGACCAGACTCGCTGATCACATCACAGAAATTTGAAGAGACCTGCATTGAGACACTTCAGCAATTATCTCCAATAAGTACCTCGATATGTGAAGTACGGACGCCAAGGCTATACTCGGCGATACCAGAGTCAAACACTCAACTTCAAGAGTATCTCAAAGGAGCTTTGAACCTGAAGCTGTACTCACTTCATCATTATGCTTCTCCAACCCCTGAGTCCCTCAAATCCCAGTGTGTCAGCATCGGCTATGGCCTCGGGCAATGGCTTCGCAGTTTTCACAACTGGGGCGAGCAGCCAGAGCAAGCCAGGTTTCGATCCGAAATCAAGCAGAATAAGGAAATGCAAGACTTGAAGCACATGATCAATTACGAGTGGCTCATACGCAATGTTGAGAAGCATTCACGCCTACTTGAAACTGCCCGTCCTGTATTTGAGCAAGTGCGAGATATGGCAAAGGCGGAGCTTGCGGATGAAGAGAGTCTACAAATAATCCACGGCGACTTCTGGACTGGCAAGTATGTATTCTCTGCATTCACACGATGACAATACCAAGACAGGCTGGTTAACAAGTGCGCCAGCGCCCTTCTCCCGAATGAGCCCCTTCAGGAGAATGTCTCCATACCAATTTTCATCATCGACTGGGAAATGTGCCAACTTGGTGTTCGACCACTTGACCTAGGACAGATGATAGCAGAGCTATATGAACTCACCTTGTTCAAAGATATTCAGGCTGGCTTGTGGATGGTAGAGGGTTTCGCCAAGGGGTATGACTTACCGAATGATGCGTTCGCCTTTCGATCCGCAATCCATGTGGGAATTCACCTGATCAACTTTGGCAGCTCGGTACCTGGCTGGGGCAGCCCCGAGCAAGTTGAGGAGGTGGTTGAAACAGGGAGGGATATCATCGTAAAGGCATGGGAGAAAGATAGGGAGTGGTTTGCGGACCATGCGCTGGGCTGCCTCTTCGCTACATGATATCAAGTTAAAAAATTCTTTACTGCCCTAGGCTGTAATTGTTCTTCAGAGGTAAAATTACTATTTGCTATGTTTAGCTTGTGTCGTTTCTAGGCCGTTCTCTTGAACCCACGCCTACTACATTGTAAGAGTTTTGCACGTGATCTAGAAAATTGAGCCAAAGAATCAATGACTCTTCTACGTGAAAGCTCACTCTTACCTACCAAGATACACGAGAATGTTATCTCAATAACATTAAAAGGTTTACCTTATCATTTGATGCTTGAAAGTTGTCTCTGTGAAAATGGAGTCAGGGACGGCGGGGTCGCAGCCTGTGCGCTGCAGGAGGTGTAATGAACGAGAAGCCACACATAAGATCAGGACGGAGCCAGCTTGCAAGTATGACTATAGAGCCCTCTCAACTAAAATTTTCGATTCAAACTGACAAATCTATTCAGTGTGTGTTTCTGTCGCTTCATCAACATGAAGACCATCAAACGAATGGAGGTGCTCGACAAAGAGGTCAGGAGTCCAGTGCAGCCTAAGCACTATCTTGTTGGCTTGTCATTTGGCCCGGCCTCGTCATCTATGCTGCACATCCTCGAGGAGAACGTCCAGTATCAATTAAAGAAGCGGAAGTCTGCTTCATACCAACTCACAATTGTTCACGTCGACACAAGTCTTACGCCACCCTCACCCTCTGATGCTGGTTCTGAAGCAGACCTCCTACTAAAACGGTACCAGGAAAGGTACCACCGGTTTTCGTATGAGTGTGTGAACCTGTCATATGTCCTTGAGCTGAAGACCATTGACTGGTCTGTTCTACCATCAATGGAGACCGGTGCAGAAACGGAGCCACGTGAGAAGCTGGCGGGATTCTTTGGCAGACTTCCATCACTTACCTCAAGAGCCGACATCCTCAGGCTCTTTATCCGACACATCCTCATTGCCAAAGCGGTCGAGCATTCGTGCACTGCTTTGCTCCTGGGGTATAGTACCACAGCCCTTGCGGAGCTTACCTTGGGAGAAACGGCCAAGGGCAGGGGCTACTCGCTGCCATGGCAAGTCAATGATGGAATTTTCCCCATACCACATTATCCAACAGATGATGAGCCTCCAGAAAGTGGCCCAAATTCGAGACGCGAACCATCCACAATAGCAATCTACTATCCAGCCCGCGATGTGTTCCGCAAGGAGCTCGTCTCCTATACCGCCCTCACAGATCCCCCGTTGTCTGACCTTATCCCCGAGGGCACAGAGAACACAGGCTCCGTCGTCTCGCACAAGGAACTTAGTATAGAGGATGTGATGGCACGATATTTTGAAGACGTGGAAGCGAACTACCCCTCAGTAGTAGCAAATGTGGCAAGGACAACAGGGAAGCTCGACCGACCACATGGCGGTGATAGATGCAGGCTATGTGGAACAGTTTTGGATGAACAAGGTGACGAAAGGTGGAAGGGAGAAATAGGAGACGATGGCGGCAGCGCCACAGGGAAGCTATGTTACGGGTGTGATAGATCAATCAACAGCTGATATAGCTTTTACAGATGTGTCTTTGACATCGTATTTCTTTATTCAAGGCTCTGAGCCAGGTGCTAACTTTTCTGATGCCCAACCAAAGGTCTACGAATAACTTCTGAACCCGCGCCTGGTATATGCAAAAAGCCAACCATAAAGGGAAACTTGGAATCAAGGGACCCCACAACTCCTTTTTCTTACAAATCAGGGTGTAGCCAAAGCATCTGCTGGCAATATCCTATTCTCGATCTTCCTGATTAGCTTGTTCGTCTGCTCTGCCAAGCTCAAGGTCAAGATGGTATGCGGCAAGATTCGGGCGAGATGGGGTAGAAAGCCTTTGTAAATGGCGAAGAATCCTTCGGTTTTGATTGTCTTGCCCAAGCAGTCGAACACTCCCTTGTACAAGTTGCCGTTTTGGTTGTACAGCCGGGACATGATGGTATCTAGCGGCGGTTAGACAAGGCTTTAGAAACTAGCTTGCGGGTGGATCTTCTTACCAGGAGGGTGCATGAAGACACAGACAACGAAACCACTGCATGCACTACTCGTCAAATGCAGCGCTGGGCCTTCCTCCATGCCGAGATGCTTCACGAGGCGTCTTTTGGCGAAGAAGTACGTTGGCAACTGCACCGAGCTTCCGAAGCCCGTCCGGATCATGGCCGCGCCGACTCCGCGGTACAAGCCGCGGGGACCCTCGCCCTTGTAGATCTGGCTCAAACCGTCCCAGGCATTCCGGTACTTGTGCTGCGTTCCAACAGGTAGGAATGGCGAGTAGCTCTGTAACCTGGTCTTGACAAGGAAGAAGGGGCTTCCGGCAGCTGCACCGATAATGCCGGAGGAGGCACCGCAGAGCATATTGATCCCCAGACTCTGGACTTTCTCATCCTTGAAAATCAAGTTTGACAATGTCTTGCGCATTGGCTCATAGAACCCCAGACGACAACCATTGAGTAGAACCTGGTATATGTATGCTGTTCCCAGGCCACGGTATATGCCCCGTACTCCCTCGTTCCGGATGATGACCGACACGCCGTGGAAAGGTCCTCGGTAATGATGTGGTTGATGTCCCTTGTCTTGTAGTTCTCCTTGCAATTGCATCCTATGCGCCTTGGTTAGTCTAGGCCATCATTGCAGTAATCCAATGGTGTAACCGACCGAATCTTGACCGTCTCGAAAGGATGTGTTGCGGTGACCGCACCGCACGCGGCGATGCCGCCGGCAATGAACGCACTTTCGTGGATGTTAGCTCTAGCTTGAATATAAAACGATATTCCCGGAGTTCGTACCCTACAGTAGTCGACATTGTGCGCTCTTCAAGGTGCGTTGTGTGCTGCCGTCGCAGTGACTCCCAGTCGGTGCTGGTTCCGGAGTCGCAGCCGGAGCTCTCGAGCGAGGATTGTGCTGTTACCGAGCAGCCCGCGGCACAGATGACGGGGAAAATATACAGGGAATTGAAGCAAAGGAGTGGTAGTTATGTTATGATTAGAAACGAGAGGTGATTAGTATTAGGTCTTAGCTCAGATCCATCCTTTCGCATCGATGCTTACTGTCCTCGCTCTACCGTACTGTAGGTCGGTGTTGTTACAATGCAGTGCGGGTTATTGGGTGTTGTAAACGAAACCTTGCGCTGACCTAGCTCCAGTAGCGGGAAATTTTTCCCTGGGTCCTCGCAAAAGTCGCTGCGGATTCGGAGGGTGCAATGCGATGCCCGCCTCAGCTACGGGGAGTGTCCCAACTAGCCGGATGACGGCATTTGGCGCCCGCTGCCATCAGCACTGTCGGGCGAGGCACACGGACCATCTGTGCTCTGCCCTGGCTCGCCCGGGGCTACAACAGCACCAGCGCACCACAGCATTACCAGCGGAGGGGAATCTGGATCTCGGGCTGCTGGTTGGCTAATAATCTGCAGTAGCTCAACCTTGAAGACGCCAGCTTTACGACGGAGCTCCACCGCAGCTTTTTCAAGGGGACCTATTGGTAGTAAACCGCATCATCATATGCACTTACCTTAGCTTCCAATTCAATCGAGCCCTTGAGAAGCGCGCCTCTCACTCTTGAGACACGCTTACTACCACACAAAACAGCCGAAAGCGCCTGAGAACTGGATCATCTCAACTAAAAACCTCACGCACAGCTTGCCGGCGCCGCATTGACTCGACAGCCAGCGCGGAATAGCCATGGCGTCCACTCCAATGGACCTCGACGGCCCCGAGTCCTCACCGGCAAACAATACCCCAACTCTTAACATCACTCGTACCTTAGGTACCAATATCAACAGCACAGGTCTAGTGAGCGATGTGATCGCGAACTTCAGACCGACAAAGGTTTGTGTTCTTCTGTCCCGACTTGCTTTCTCAACCACTAACGAGAGGCGTTGCAGCACTTCAGGCGAGACGATGTCAAGGAAGGCCGCCCCCAGCCTCACATCCTGTCTCTGGATTTCGACGACCCTGGCGAGCTATGCATGACTTCAGAGAGTGACGAAACGATTCAGATCTACAATGTCAGGGAAGGTCGGCACGACAAGACCCTGCTAAGCAAGAAGTACGGCGTGAAATTGGCCAAGTTCACTCACACAAGCTCGAGCATCGTGTATGCGAGTACAAAAGCGAATGGTACGTTTTTGTAGATTCCAAAGACTCCGATATCGCTAATTGAATACCTCTACAGATTCGATCAGATACCTGGCAACTCATGACAACTCCTTTATCCGGTACTTCGAGGGACACGAAGGCACTGTTACATGCCTAGCAATACACCCAGGCGCCGACAACTTCATTTCTTGCAGCCGAGACGACACAGTCCGACTATGGGACATCGGTACGAAGCAATGGACTGGAAAATTGTTCCTGAAAACACCATATCTCACGGCATGGGACCCTTCTGGCAAGGTATTCGCGGTTGCTTCATCAAGCGGTGGAAGCATCTTACTCTATGAGCACCGGAATTTCGACAAGGCACCGTTCTCTACATTCGATGTAGTGGCAGCTGGCGCCTCAGTCGACCAACACTATACGATGCAGGGATGGACAAAATTGGAATTCTCCAACGACGGAAAATGCGTCCTGCTAGGCACTCGCGGCAATGGTCACTTTGTCCTGGATGCCTTTGACGGCAGCCTGCGAGCCTACTTGCGCAAGCCCGAAGGCGGAACACGAAGGGCAGCTGCAGGAGAGAGCAGCGCCGGCAATGGCGCCTCTTCAGAAAACCCGGCGAGTCTGGAGAGCAGTGGGGACTGCTGTTTCTCACCAGACGGCCGATATGTCTTGAGCGGATCGAAGAAGGATGTTCTGGTGTGGGATCTGCTTAAGGTCTCGCCCGAGAAGAAGACTTTAGATCCGACCTATGTTCTGGAGGACAAGCGAGAAGCGGCTGTTCTGGCATACAATCCTCGTTTCAATCACCTGGCGACAGCCGACCAAGATCTGATGTTCTGGTTACCGGATCCTCACGTATAGCGCATTCGAAATACGGTTTGATTTCATTGGGCTTCATGAGGAAAGGAAGTGCTCTCACATTTAGAGGGGTCAACGTCATTTTTTCTGGTGGAGAAAAGATGATACCCGTTGCATTGAAGGCGTCAAGGGAATGAGGTTTAAGGAGTTCTTGAGAGGCAAATAATCATCAGCAAAGCAAAAGTAACATGAATATGGTTCAAGTGTTAATATTAAAAGGCTATTGTATGAGTACAGTCAATTAGATAGCAACTTCGTTTTTTGAAGCAAGACTCTATTGGCAGCTTCTATTATTACGCACAAGTCTGTGCTGTTATGAAATTGATAGTAATGTAGATGAGAGCGGTTAGCAAATGATTGTACCCCTATTCTGTAGGAGCCTCCTAGATGGCTTGAATTTCTGGGTGAGGCTCACACCTAGTGGGATATCGATGGATGAGCTGATGAGCTCCCTTCACAATTGGCTGCCCCGCAGTGACCAATAACCCCACCACATCTCGAATACTCAAAAACTCCAAATTCCACTATCAGCACCGTTCGCGTGACGTACACAAAACCATACAATATACTCGCCTTCGCAGACGACGACACCCTCGTGCCCGCCGGGAATAACACCATAGTCGCAGCTGAGAACGCTTGGGTGCCTGGTCCACTGTTCAAGAGAGTGGACTGGTGGGAAAACATCGCCAAAATGCCTACCTACCCGACCAGCCAGGAATGGCTGCGCCAATCTTCTCTCCTTCTTGAGGCCCGACCTTCCACAGTAAGTACACTTTACTGATGCAAGAGATGCTCTGTCAATGGTGCCCTTGATCGAAGGGACGTAGCCTTGGTCTGGGCTAACTTGCCTCCCCTACAGACCCGCATCACAAGCAAATACTCCATCAAGCCCGCGAAGTCAAGGCCAGCGAAGGAGGGGGCCGCGGCAGCAGCAGCAGACGCGGAGCCGAAGCCGCCGCGCGGGCGACTCGTGCTCAAGACGTTCGATCCGGTCGGCGGCGTCACGCTCAAGTATAAGACGACTAAGGCCGCCGAGGTGGCGCGGCTGATCCAGATGCTGGGCACGCTCGGCCGCACGATGGCGGCGCTGCCACCGCTGCCGCAGGAGGAGGCCATGCCCGATGCACCGAAGGAGGAAGCGCCGGCACCAGTAGCCCCTGCTGCGGCTGCCGCCCCGTCACAGCCAGGGCAGCAGCAGGGTGGAGGCGGTGGAAAGGGTAAAAAGAAGAAGGGCAAGAGGTAGCGCAGTGATGTATGTATAGGGAGGGAGTGCGGAAACGTAACCTAACGAGGGTTGCCATATTTCAAATTGCTAGATGGCTGATTGTCAAGGCATCTTGGAGGGTGGACCAGTCAATACCAAAGCGGCAATAGGATCAAGAACATTCAAGACGACGAGTGCATAGGCGCGCTATGTTTGCTCATATCGTCCATTGATTTTCTAGCAATGAAATCTACTAGTACATGTCTCTTCCAAAGACATCAATTCGTTTCCCATCAGCATACCGCGCCATGACCATAACCGTTGCTCTGCGCAGAGTATAATAAACACATGACCCAACTCCTCGAAACGCCATGAAATGACAAAGAGGTATTTTGAGACGGGATGTACCGCGATTAGAAGGGGTTGAGACACGCCCGAGGACAAATCCTGCTGTCCGCGTCTATGCCAAAAGGAAAATGCAATGTGATGTAATGCATATACAAGAGCAAAGACCGCAGCACAGGTTTAGAAGTCGTCATCGAAGGAGAAGTCACCACCGTTCTCGTTCTTGGCCTCGGGGGAAGTGACATCGTCCGAAGCGACCTTCTTTGTGCTGTTCATGACACCAGCTTTCTGGTACTCGCCAACCCGCTTCTCGAAGAAGTTGGTCTTGCCTCCAAGGGAGATGTTCTCCATGAAGTCGAAGGGATTGGTAGAGCGGTAGACCTTCTCGTTGCCGAGAGCGACAAGGAGTCTATCGGCGACGAACTCAATGTACTGCTTCATCAGATTGGCATTCATGCCGAGCAGAGCACAGGGCAGAGCCTCAGTCAAGAACTCTTGCTCGATCTTGACAGCATCGATAATGATGTCGCGGACAACCTCCTTGCTGGGTCTGTTCTTCAAGTGTGAGAAAAGCAGGCAGGCGAAGTCGGTGTGGAGACCCTCATCGCGGGAGATGAGCTCGTTGGAGAAGGTCAGGCCGGGCATCAAGCCACGCTTCTTCAGCCAGAAGATAGAAGCGAAAGCACCGCTGAAGAAGATACCCTCAACGGCGGCAAAGGCGACGAGGCGCTGAGCATAGGTGGAGTTACGGTCCTGGATCCACCTGATGGCCCAGTCGGCCTTCTTACGGATGCAAGGAATAGTGTCAATGGCATTGAAAAGGTAGGTGCGCTGGGCAGGCTCCTTGATGTAGGTGTCGATGAGAAGAGAGTAAGTCTCTGAGTGGATGTTCTCCATCATAATCTGGAATCCATAGAAGCATCGAGCCTCGGGGATCTGCACCTCTCCGCTGAAGCGCTCAACCAGGTTCTCGTTGACGATGCCATCAGACGCGGCGAAGAAGGCCAAAATGTGAGAGACAAAGAACTTCTCATCGTCATTCAGACGATTGTTCCAGTCATGAAGATCCTTGGAGAGGTCAATCTCCTCAGCAGTCCAGAAGGAAGCCTCAGCCTTCTTGTACATTTGCCAGACCTGTCAAGGGATGTCAGCGCGTCAACCACTTTACGCGTCAGAGGGGCAAGTCGCGTCGCGTACCTCGTGATACTGGATGGGGAATAGGACGAAACGATGAGGGTTCTCCTTGAGAATGGGCTCCTCGAGTTCCTCAGCAGAGAGACCAGGGGCCTTGGGGGCCTCCTCCTGCTTAGCGACCTCGAGGGCAATGGGCTTGTCGGCCTGCTTGGCATCCATGCTCTTAGCGAGGTCAGTGACACCGGCGTCAATCGGCTGGTTCTCCTTGTCGGCGGCACCGAAGTCGAGCTTCTTGACGGGAGACTCGATCTTGAAGTTCTCAATGGCAGAGGCAGCCTGGGAGAGACGCGTGTTAGCAATTGAGGCTGTCAAAGAGGCTGGCGACGATGGCGAATTACCTGCTTAGAGGGGGTGATCTCGACAGACATGGTGTCAATGGGGATGAATTGAGGGTAAAGGAAGATGGAGAGCAGCCGCAGATGACGATCAGATAAGGAAGATGGTCTGTAAGATGCGGATATGCTGAATGGGAACGCGGTGTTGCGGAAGTGGAAGTTTGTTGAGACGTGTAGGCGGATTGAAAGCAGAATTTATGAGCGGTGCTAAAGTGGTCCCGGACGCGCCAAACACCAGGTCACGTTCGCGGGGCGTGTTTGTGCGGACCCCCTGTAAACGCGTCGGACCCGCCCTGTTTCTCGCCCTGGGCACTCAATTTCCCCAGCCTGTCAACACCAGCCACCTGATTGTGATTCCTGTCGGTGTTAATGGGCAAAAACAGCCGGCTGCACCTCGTAGACCGAGCTGTTGATGGAGACTGCCCAGCTTTGTCATGGATTATGGCACGAATATCGACCCATTGGTAAGGATGGTGGATGTTTTTATGCTGTCATGAACAATGGAAACTGAGTTTCTTAGTCTCTGTTGCCTGCGCCCTAAGTGACATCACCAATGGCATCGCCAGATACTCGCCAACGCCCTCCCACATCTGGATCTTGTACATTGCTGAACATATGAATCGCCCACTACAAGATAGACCATATGGGGGGAAAAGGCCAGATTATTTTGTTATTATGAGCATTTATTGAACTCAATGGGCTTGCCATGCTATGAGAATTACTACTATTGCTAAACATGCCTGCCTGGACTATCAGAACCTCGAAACTCCTGATGCGACTCGTGCTGGTATAAGCCAATCTAACGCCTTATGAGACTTGAATCGATATAATGAATCGAAGAGTTGGACTGACACGTTGCCAATGTCCAGCTTATGGTCCCTGGAGCATCACTTTCGCCCGCTGCTCGACGGCTTCGCGCGGCCGTTGTCCGGCCGGATACCGCTCATAGCCATCTCCTCGTCGCCTTGCCGGTTTTTGCTGCCGCCGAACAGTCCGAGTCGAGATTTGGAAGCCGCGGTTGGAGGAGCCTGTGGCTGAGTTGCCCCCGGTTTGATGAGATTGTTCGGGTTTCCAGCTGCTAGTTTCCGTTCCTCCTCGCCCTTCTTAATCAGGTATTCTTCCAGTAACCAGGCGTTGCGGGTGTTGGCTCGGAAGACGGCGTCAGCGAGATCTCCCAAGAACGGAATCAATCCCACGGCAAAGTCCAGCATGATGTTCAGCATCATCCGCGACTTGAGTGCTGCGGGAAGGCCCCCATCGATTTTGCTAGCGTGCCGCATGACCATGACTGCCAGGAGAGCGTCTATCACATCACCGATTGCGGGAATGATACCAATCACGCTGCTCCAGCCGAAGCGGATGCCGCAGCAATTGAATAGCGACATGTCTAGGCGCCATGCCTTCCGACGAACACTCTTGAGAATCTCGCCATCGTGTGCGGAAATGCCAGGTGGGACGCCTTTCTTCTGTTTCTTGACCCTTCCGGTGTCGCGGCCGTGCTTATCGTAGACCTTGACCTCCTCGTGATAGGGATCCTAGCAGACGGTTAGCTTCCCGGGTCGGATCAGTACAGGGAGTGAGGCTAATCATCCAAGCCCACTAACCTTTGAGTTGATGTTCTTCGAGGCTGCGTCTTTCAGCGCCTTCTTGGCGACCAAATTGAAGATCGCACCAGACATTGTGACTGACTATGATTTCGTGTGGATGTTGATGAAGAGGTCAAAATTGTTGAGTGCAGAAACGCCAAGGGCAGACGATGGCCGTGTTTAAAAGTAAAATGCTGTAATGGTCTGGGCGTTTCTTTGTGTGGCGGGTGGGAGATACGAGTATTGGTTGGCCGCGCGTGAAAGTCGTTTGTTTCAGAAGGCGCTTTGCAGACTTATATTTAGGGACAGCACTCGACCCGACCCAGGTTCAACAGCTGTGATTGACTGCTGGCAAGAGATCTCAGATCACAGAAGGAAACAGAAATCTGAACACGTCGGACTACCTACCTAGGTACGGTACGGTCTTTATGAATGTTAGGCTTGGGGAACTGCCGGAGGGCGCCCATACGTTTGAGGCCCCATGCTACGCCCGCTTTCTTGATTTCGCGACACGCATGTAAATCGCAAATGCCCAATGACGTCTCTAAGCCGATGCGCGACCAAAGCGTACTAAGGTAGGGGACTGAGCTTGTTTCGTGTGGCTGAAGCTGGCGAGCTAGAAAGTGAAGAGCGGGGCTAATCAGGAGCACAGCCACATCGGTTTTTCTCCGGGCCAGTGTGGCTCCCTCCAGCGTGGTTGTTTCAGTGAGTAACCGATGCAGCCCAGTGGCAATTCAACAAATTGATAGTCAGGCACTAGCCACACCTGCATTTCAGTTGTGGGCATGATGTGTGTGTAGCGGTATTTTGCTAGAGAGGACTCACTAGCGTACAGCCGTCACATTGGCACTGAATAACTGATCTGGCACCACCAAACCAACTGACCAACCAGCACCTTCCGCCTTCCGGCTGCTGTCGCGAATTGGGAAACCCACTGCAGCTGTCCATTTGTTGCGATCGATCCACGTCGTCCATCTCCCCACGTCTTATCGATACAACCCACTGCCCGGTCTACCCTACCACAGCTCGCCTCACCCACAAGACTCACTCCCTTCGTTCCTGCGACTGATGCGAACACATAGCGGGAAGTCACAGTTCACTAGTCTCGTCGTTTCACTTACCTTATCTCCCATCCCTCGCGCCATTCGCGGCTGATCTCGTCCCTTCGTACGCCGAACTTCAACCCATTGCGACGACTTCACTTCAGCTTAGGGTCGCCTCCAGACCACTCACTCTCGGCTCATCCAACGTGCCAGCGTGACAGCTGCTATTTCTCTATTACCGTGGATATGCTTGACGCGTTCAATCACGATGACAGAAAGGAAGATGCAACTCGAGGATTGTGAGTCAACAGAAGAGATATTCCAAGTCGACCTGCTTAGAGGTTCACACCTCATGATGCATACTAACTGTGACCTCAAGGGCTGGACGACCTCTGCGTCCGCTTTATAATCAACCTCCCACAAGAAGACCTGTCCACGGTCGCGCGAATATGCTTCCAAGTTGAGGAAGCCCAGTGGTTCTATGAGGATTTCATCAGGCCACTGGATCCAACTCTACCGTCGATGACCCTGCGAAGCTTCTGCCTTCGCATCTTTCAGCATTGTCCTCTACTCGCACCGTTCTCTGTTGAGAACCATATGCGAGCGTTCGAAGAGTTTCTCCAGTACAAAACCCGAGTACCCGTCCGAGGTGCAATCCTTCTCAACGAAGCGATGGACTCGACCGTCTTGGTCAAGGGCTGGAAGAAAGGCGCCAATTGGAGCTTTCCCAGGGGCAAGATCAACAAAGACGAGGATGATCTGGAATGTGCCATCCGCGAGGTCTACGAAGAAACCGGATTTGACATAAGGGCAGCTGGCCTGGTCCCTGAACGCGATGAGGTGAAATATATTGAGGTTACAATGCGGGAACAGCAATTGCGCCTCTATGTCTTCCGCAACATTCCCATGGAGACACATTTCGAACCAAAGACAAGAAAGGAAATCAGCAAGATTCAGTGGTACAAGTTATCAGAACTACCAGCGTTTCGGAAGAAAGGCAATCAACAACAGAACGATGCGGCTGCTGCGTCGAATGCAAATAAATTCTACATGGTCGCCCCCTTTCTCGTGCCTTTGAAAAAATGGGTTGTCCAGCAGAAGAAAAAGGATGCCGCTCGCAATCCTCATCATGGGCACCTCTTTGCACAACCTCTCAATGAAGAGCCAGTCACTGAAGAGGAAAGTGGTCTCCAGCCGGAGCTTTTGAGCGAATCATCACGTATCACCCCTGCAATTGATACGCTGGAAGGCGCTACAAGAGAGCTCCAACGCCTCCTCAAAGTTCAACCACCGACACAGGGTCTGCAAGTTGGGTCAACAGCCCAGAATAGTGATAAGGGCGGTGCGCTGATGGCTCTACTTCAAGCCAAGGGTGGGGAGCCGCCTCAACAACCTCCTCAGGTCAATAGTCAAGTCCCGCATACGCCATTCGATCTCACGTACACTCATGCCCCTGAGCCTCACACTCCGCATCATCACCATCCTTCGCAGCGCTTGCCTTTCTCTAGCTATCAAGCTCCTCCATCTTTCCCAATTCCTCCAAACATGAATCAAAACTTTGCGGGTTCTTACGGTCCTGCACCTAATGTTCCTCCTCAGATGATGCCGCAAAATCAGTACCCAAATCAGCACGCGGCATATATGGTTCCGCCTCAACATCAACGCGAACCTATCCAGCTACTACACCCCCAACCGTTACCACCCCAGGTTCCTAATGGTCTCCTCACCAAGGGTTTTGTGCCAACGCCTGCGGTACCGGAGGAAAGATCCAATGTGCCCGAACTGGCTGGTCAACACGTCCGGACTCAATATGACACCATGCAAGTGATGCAACAAAACTATGTTGCGGCTAGTAGGGCTCCACAACATCAGCGAAACCCTCAAGCTGCGGAGCTGCTCAATATCTTCAAGCAGGCTGGCAACCATACTTCGGAAACCCACACTCATGTCACAGCACAAGCACAGCCATCGGCTGAAGATGATCGTCAGGCACCGCCTGTCAACTGGGCTCCTTTGACGTCAACCTATGGCCCTCAGCATGGCTCCAACCCTACTCGACCCACAAACATAACATCACAGCAAATGCCTAGCAATGGGTCTTCACAATTTGCTGGTGCTCAAGCGCCCCTCAGACAGCCCCAGACAACTGAGAAGCAAAAGTCTGCTCTTCTTGACATATTCAAGCAGCAAGGCCCCGCGCCGGAAACTCATCAACGTCACACGAGCTCTCAAAATCCCACGATTTCCCAACCTCAGCAGGTTGCGTCTCGTTATGTTTCTAGAAATCCGAATGTCGAAAATGTTATAACATCTGCACAAGTGGGTGGTGGTCCTGGCCAAGTTAACCCCGATCTGAATCTCCCATTTGGAGCTCTTTCAATTCTTAGTCGGTCTAAGAACCCGAATGACCAGCTCAGCAACGAGCCGAGCCCAATGCAGCAGCCCCAGACGGCTCTGTCTCGTTCAAGTGAGCTCCCAGCTCCTGCAAGCAAACCCCTGGAGATCATAGGATCCAGCCATGTACCACTAGCCTCGCACCCAAATTTATCTCCCTATCAAACCCAGGCCTATCACGGATTACCAAGTCCTCAGGCAGGATCATCTTTCAGTGGCTCGGGAGGCGTTCAGCGGCGTCAAGACGCCAACCCAGAACAACGACAAAAACTTCTGTCACTGTTTGGCAAGCAACAGGCATCACCCACTGGTTCCTTTTCCGACGATAAGGGCAAAGTTAAGGACCAAAGTGTATACGAGCAAGGGCACAGCGGTACGCCTCGATCTCGCGTCGCGTCTTTGGCCTCCGCTAGTGGGGATGGGGCTTCAGGGGGCGCTTCTAGGTCAAGGCGCGGCTCTCAAACCCCTATCTCTCCTGCGGAGCGTAGCTTCCTGCTCGGCATTCTTGAGTCCGTATCCAACAGTGCTCGTTGAAGACTTTCTGAAAGAGCAGGCATCAACGGCAAGAGAGCGTTTGACACGAGCAGTAATCAGTCCTCTATTGAGTGTTCTAGATTGATTGAGCCCGCATCATGCGCTTCTCTGTTGCAAAGCTTAGGATCCTTGGAATTTCGATCACGTATATCGTTAATATCATCAATGCATCGGAAACAGCAAATGTTACCATTGGGGGACATGCATCGCAAGGAGTTGGTTGTTGGACATAGTTTCTCTATCCAGTGGCCGTCTTCGTGTCTCATATATACCCTTAATAAGTCAACCTGAGTTTCATACCTTCAGCAATTCAAGCTGTCTATGACAAAAAGACGAAGCCGTGGTATTCGTGGGGTCTTGCCTGCCCGATGTAGAAATTGGTGTTGTGCACGGGATCTCGATTGGCAGCCATATATATCCATGCACATGACAATACGTGCTGCTTGATTAAGTCATGTACGACGCAAGAGTGGACTGATATACACTGCATTTCGCACGCTTTTGTAAGTCTCCTGCCGTCTCCAGGTTTTACCAATCCTGTACCCCACGCAGCTAGCCGTGGTGGTTGTTGCAGTCGGGAAGAGCCCCTCCCCGCTCGTCCTCGTAGTAGCCTCCGGCTAGACCTAGATACATGGTGTGATCTATCCAGCGCCTGCTCGCCCCATCCGATGGGAACGTTCCCAGAGAGCCTCCGGGGAAGCTTGACCAGTGTCTTGCCACTCTCCGTCTGAGGTTGGCCACTTCGGGAGCGAGCGTTCGGTTGCCCCAGCTGATGGTTTGAAGATTTTATTTCTTACAAAGTCCCTTATCTATGAGCCATCGGCCACTAACATGGCGAGGTTCAACATCGAACCACCATCCGCCACCAACCCCATCTCAGGCGGCCCAGACCGGTGAGCAAACATCAACATCTCTGGAGAGTGCCGGTTTCGCATGCCTCAGGGTGATGTTACCCCCTTCTTTGCTTGAGGGAATTTCTATAAAGTTCAATATGTTTTCTCTCGTGACTGCCACCTCTCTTGGCTTGATGTATACATAGTGGGCAAACGCACAGCTCGAGTGAATTGTGTTCGAAACGGTTTCTTTCTTGTATGACAACCTGTGCACTGCAATATCACGGTCATCCCCAGAAAGTTGCAGACAAGAACGAATATTTGGTTGGTGCTCTCAAATTGAAAGCACAAATCCATAATGCTCTACAACGAGTCCCCGGATACGCTCTTCCAGCCAAAGAGCGCGGTTGATCCGACAGGCTATGGCAAAGTCGCTCTCGTGACGGGCTGCGGTTCGGGCATTGGACTTGCAACCACGCAGCTACTCCTGGCGCATCAGTTCCAAGTCTGCGGGCTCGACATCAACGCATTCGACTACGACCTGCTGCGGCTCGCGGACCATGGCCGTTTTCACTTTCACAAGGGCGACCTCACGGCGCCGGGGGCATGCGAGGAGGGCGTGCGGATCTGCCTTGCGACGTTTGGGTAAGTCTAATTCGTTATCTGGCACCTTTCAGGGGCTGGATGCTCATCTTCGAAATTTAGATCAAACATCGACGTTCTGGTCAACGTTGCCGGCGTCATGGACAACTTCAGCAGTGCGGATGGCGTGTCTGACGAGATGTGGGCGAGGGTGCTGGAGACAAATCTCACTGTGCCAGTCAGGATGATGCGCGCTGTTATTCCCTTTATGAGGGCAAAGCAGGACGGTGTGATCATCAACGTGGCGTCGACGGCGGCGCTCAGTGGTGCCATCGCGGGTATAGCATATACGGCATCCAAGCACGGATTGGTAAGCGTCTTCCGAGAATACCATCCGGTGTCAGTGTTTTGATACTAAGAAAATGACCAGCTTGGAGCGACAAAGAACGTTGCCTGGAGATTTCGCAACGAGGGGATCCGCTGCAACGCCATCCTGCCGGGCTCGATCGATTCCGCTATCGGCAAGGCGATTGCAGAGGGCGGAAAGGAGAGCTGGGACGCGAGCGCTTACGCAGAGGTTGCGTATGTCTTCCAGTGCTTCGATAGAAGTATCCCACCATCGAGAACATCGTTACTGACAGTTACAGGCCTGTCCATGCGTTACAAACCAAGTCACGCAAGATAACGCCTCTCGAGGTGGCCAAGACGGTTGTATTTCTCGCCAGCAACGAGGCAAGGACGATCAACGGCGTCAGCTTACCAGTTGATCAGGCATGGAGCGTAGTCTGATCGCAGCTGACTCGCTAGCAGCTATTTTGAATTTGGAGCATTCTGGAGTCTTGGACATTTGGGAGCAAAAGTCACTCGCTCTTGGATAACGGGTCAGGCGGTCTGGTCTTCCTAGGGGGCAGCGCTATTCATAAGCATATAGTCTAAAACGGCCCGACTGAGCATCGTCATATATAACTTCGAACAACCGTAGCATCTCCACGCACTTCTCTCCCTGACTTTCTTAACCATGGTGATCAAGAGACCCCATGTACTATCAATTGATATACTGTGCTCCAATGTAGCCCCAGGGTTGTGTGTGGGGATGTGGAGAAGCGGCTCTGTGCGGGCCGTCTCCCTAGCTTCGGCAGTTATGAGTCTTTGAAGCTAATCGGGAAATACTTTCGTGATCCGCGATCTGCAGGATCTTGGATGATGTGAGCAGCGGGGAGATTTTCCTATTTACCGAACAAAAGATCCTTCCAGTCAACGGGTTTCAGGGGGATAAATCATGATGTACTGGCAAGTGCTTTTCAATAAGTCGTCTGTCGCATTTACTCTAGCAAGCGCAGACTGAGTTTCCAGAATTATCTTCTATATTTAGTGAATAGTACATTTGCTTCTCTTGTTGAGGACTTTGTTGCCAGACATAGCTTCCCTTTGCGGCTGAGCTTTCTAGCTTAGGAACTGCCACTAAACATAGCATCTTCTCGTAGGAGTGACTGTTCCAAACAAAAGAGTCCGAGAAAGAAAGAAACTGGGATATGGTGATTATACAGGCCGAACGATGCCCTCTAAAAAAGCTTCTTCACAGTGTTTGAAGTGGAAAGGTGGTTGTTTTCTGGATGGCTCCTAATCCACTGTCTATTACACCACAAACGGATGGGTTCATTGGTCTAAAAGAGCTCGTATTATTAAGATAAATACGACTTTTCGCCCGAAGTTGTACTTTAATGGGGGAATATCAACAAAAGCCAATGTTTATGGTCTCTCAAGGAACGAGAAACAGTAGTAGTATCTCAGGTATTCCTACTCTACTCCGTTGACAAAAGAAAAGGGGGTATTCGTAACTCCAACACATTCCGGGGTTCCGTCAAAACCTTAGCAAAGCCAACGAAAGACTGCCTGCAAAAACTGATCTAAATAAGACACGCGATTTCAGAGATAAAAAGAGTCTGGACCAGGTTGACGACCAAAACACGCATACAGATGTAATGACTAACCACTGGGTGGCTCCTATGCCGTGATTCCAATCGAGTTCTTAACATGAAAGTCATCGTCGTCGTTATCAAGATTGAGCAGGTGGAACCGATTGGCCATCCTATTGTTGGTCTTCTTCTGCGGCACAATCTCTTTGCGTGGCTTGACAGGGACAGGCATACGATCGAGCGCTTGAGCGCACTCATCTAACTCCCAATCGATCTTCAGACCCTTATATTTGCTACACAGTAATTAGCATGAAATTCCTCATCGAGCACTCGGTTCTAACTTACCCCCGACTCATCATGCAGGTTCTCGCAAACATGGCATTGTGCACTGAGTTTGTGGAGATGAAGCAACTGCTACCAATGAACTCGACCTTGATCACCACAAGGTTGTGGATGTGCTCCAGATCATCTCGAATACTCTCCTCCGTAATCCGAGGATCGCAACGTCGAATGACGAAATTCCTTGTAGCTCCAATGCCGATCTTGCTGGCAACATGACCGGGCAGGATAAACTGACGGTCGCTCCACCGGATCTCCACCTGTTTGGCTGTGAGTATGCACGCTCAAAGACAGTGCTTCAAGAAGCGACTTACCCGCTTATTTTTGATGTACAAGTCGTTCTTCTTGACATGATCAAAGAAAGCCCTAGCATCGACAGCATGCAAAAACGAGATGGCCACTGAACGATCGTTCGCTCGCAGGTAGACATCCAGCAACTGCCCGCCTCGAACAACTCTGGTGACGTCGGCATGGGTGACACCTTCGGGGAGATTGGTAAGTAGAATGGTCCTGGTGCACTGGCGGTCGTATTGAGGCCTCTGCGTCGGCTGAGGGAGGTCGATCGGGACATTCGTCTCATCTACCGGGGCCTGTAATGAGATAGAGTCAGGGCTAAGATCTTCATCTACCCAATCCTCCGACTCATGGACATGAACATTCGCGAAATGTTTGCTCCAAGTCTCATAGTTTCTAATGTTGGTCGGAAAGCCCCGCGGTGCTTCGTTATATGCAGGGGGTGGTGCTTGCATGGCCAGGCGAGCGCCTCCATCGCCAATAACACCCACCTTGGTCGTGGTCGGCTTAATGGGCGGTGTGTCTTGGATTGTTGCATCATCTTGGCTAAGCAACTTTATAATCATCAGCAAAGGGCTCGAGAGAAACGACTAATACTAAAAATCATAACATGTCAAGCAATTTCTGCGCTTCGCCCGTGAGAGCGTGGCACGATGGAAACGGAGAAATAACCTACATCAACAGTACTCTCGTCTACGCCACCTCTCAGCAGGTTACGTTTCAGGTTCGCTAAATTGTCGAGTCAGCAATGTATCTCGACTGCAACTGACTCACCATTGGAACTATGCTGGAGTATATATATGTGGACAAATGGATAGCTCTGAAATGCTGGAAACCACCTACCATATTGTCTGGCGATCTTCTTCAAGTCATCGTGTTCGGTCTTGTTGAGTATGATACCAGTAGGGGTTTGAGCGGGATTGTCGATATTCTAAAATCACACTTGGTCAAGATCTGTAGCATAGCAAAGATCCGAAACAAACGTACGAAGTCGGCCCTAAGAACGTGGCACAGATAGTCAGCCCTATGCTACAACAACGAATGCCATAGTGGGTCTGCAAGCTTTGGATGTAACATACCTCCTGACAAGAGTCTCAAAATATGCTCGGTCGATTGTCACCATGTCTGACGCCATTTTGACGGGAGGGACTGGTGTCTTGGGGGAAAGACAAGATAATACAAGAAGAAAAGGAGGCGGAGAGGGAGAAAATAAATAAAGAAGGTAAAGTGATTTTGCAGAAATTACCTAGGTAGGTAGGAAGGAAAGAAGCCCAAGCCCCGCGCATCGACTGAGGGCCTGCCTCGTCACTGTCGTTTGTTCTCCCAAATCTTGCAGATATCAGATTTCCGACGGCCAGGATCCCCAAACAAGCTACTGCCAGGTACTTGCACGACCACTGTGAGGTAGGCGCGATGGGGGGCTCTGGCAGGTACCCCACACTTGCTCTTTTAGGACAGCTGCACGTTGGTTTCTGACGGTGTGAGGCAAGTGCCTTACAGGATGACTGCTTAGTGGCCCTGGAATTCGGCACCCATAGCTCCCAAGGTCTATTAGCGCCTCCACAAGCCTAAAGAGCACGGTCCTCCGCCAAAGGAGCCACTTGCGGGACGGCCTGGCCCACCACTTTATCTTCGATCAGCGCTGCAAAACGACCAATGGGGCTCCACTGGGTCGCGTGTTCAAAGACACTGAATATGATCTGTAGTTTCCGTTCTGTGGCTTCTCCTCTAGAAAGGCGGACGGTTTCAGCAGCAGAAAGTAGATTATCACAATATGGAAAGAAGGAAACTATTGTATGGTCCCAGTTAGGGATGTTTCTTTCACGGCAGGTGGGAGCTCGTGCTGGTAGTTACCAGATGAAGCGAAAACTCCTCGCTTATATAAGTGACAACGACTGTGTAAGCGCCGCCACAAAGTTATTTCCTACGAGTTCTGTGTTGGTGTCCTCCTTTTCTTTAAAGTTAATTTCTGAAAAAATAAAAATAAAAATCTCTATTTCTCTCGAGAAGTTGTCAATTTTTAGAAGCAAGCACTCCATAGTGCTAAATTTGGCAACCTCAAGAGGAGGCTACGGCTGCATGTTCCATGCAGTTGGTAGCCAGTCTGGATGAGACTATCGCCAACCTGCGGTACGGGGACCAACGACCGCTTCGAAGAGAAGTCATCTGTTTAGCTCAACCTATCACATTGACTCCTTAACTGACATCAAGCACCGGGCTTCCAATTGAGAGATGCTTTGTGCTCTCTCTCTCTCTCTCTCTCTCTAGCGCCAGGATGCTGTCATGAGTAGTTCTCGACTCTTATCTCTCCGTCATAGCCGTCATAGGGTTGCTAATCGTCATCGACCAACGTCAGGCCATCGCATGACGAAATCGTTCTCTATAATAAGATTTAGCTCCAGCATGCAATGATGTCCGGACTCTGCTAGCCCCTTTCGTCATTGTGCCTAAGTATTAGCAGTGGAAGGACATCTTTCTTTAGTGTCGGCCCGCAATGCTCGCAGCCGCGGTGCTCGTTATGGCATAGGAGAACCTTCATTAGCCGTCATCAACACCCTAGAGTTACCTATAAGTATTTACATAGGTATGCCGTACTTTATAAGCAATCTCTTACTGCGATAACGGTAGGAGAAGGATAACATATCGGGAGAGCCCAAGGTTTGGCCGAGTTTATAAGGGAGGTAAGACAAGTATTTCCAACGGCGCCGGCCGAAACCTTAAGAAAGCGCTGGGAGTGCCTGGACGGGCCGCTAAGGTAGCTCGGTTCTAGTGCCAGTCTAGAGCGCCACAAGCCATGATCGTACTGAGCCACCTTCTAGAACAGGCAAACCAGCCCCGCGAACAACGGCGCGGCTGATAATACGTGCAAGGAACAAGAGGACGGTGTTATTCCTCTTACCTTATCTCAGGCCAATCTCTTGCCCCCAACCCAACTCCTTCTCCGCCCCGTCACCGAGACGAGAAGCTGTCTTTGTGCGCCTGGCACCTGGTTCGCTGCCTCGGCAGATTGGCTCCTCAAATTGGCTGCTATGCACTATACCAAAGCAACCATATCACTGTCCCCCGCTGCAGGCACGGCATCCGGAATGCATCCTCAGTGGCCAATTCCCGCCCAGCTCGTGCACCGTCGACCCAATCTCCGGAAACTAGCAATGATGTCCCAGGCGTGCTGATGCTGGCCGCTCTCATTGCTGCAACCCTCCCTCGCGGAGGTCCCCTCTAGCTGGGGAAGCTGGGCGATCTGGCACCAGGTAGGGCGCTTTATATTGCCTCGCCGCGTCCCAAGAAAGTTCTTGGAATGCTTGTCTCCTCTTGTCCTTCTTGGCTGCGTTTCCCCTTTGCGCAACCGTCCAATTAGCCTGAGATCGACGAGTACTTGTCACTATGAGATCTCTCAGCCTCGTCACGAGCATTGCTGCTGCCCTCCCGGCTACTATTGCATGCGGAAGTGACGGCCATACTGGTTGTTACGGTCCCATCAATGCCGTGGAGCATGTCCGTCATGTCAAGCGCATTCAGCCTGGCGCCCCGAACGCGACATATGGGCCTACCAGACCCCTCGAATGGGGTCAATTGAATGTCTTGCATACCACAGACACTCACGGTTGGCTCGAAGGTCACATAAAGGAACAGAATTATGGTGCTGACTTTGGTGACTATGTCACCTTTGCCAAGCACATGAAGCACAAGGCTGGCAACATGGGAGTAGATTTGCTGATCGTCGACACTGGTATGAACTCAGCATTGTAGTATTAAATGGCCTATGAGTTGCTTATTATGATATACTATAGGAGATCTCCATGACGGAACTGGCCTCAGCGATGCGACTCCGGTCGATGGACAGCTGTCCCAGCCAGTTTTTGAACAGCTCGACGACTATGATTTGCTGACTATCGGTACCTTTCACTAACACCTCTGACAATACATGGCGGAGACTAACATGACATTTGTAGGAAATCATGAGTTATACGTAACAGAAGTCGCATATCAAACCTTCAATGATTTCAGCAAGTTTTGGGGAGACAGGTACCTCACATCCAATGTCCAGATTCTCAACCCCAGCACGGGTGCGTTTGAGTATATCGGAAAGACGCACAAGTACTTCACAACAGCCCATGGCTTAAGGATAATGGCTTTTGGCATTCTCTATGACTTCACCGGTACGATGACACTCGCTAAGCATAAAAAGCCGGCGAGCTGACAATTCCAGGCAATAGCAACGTGTCTAAGGTGATCAAGGCGGCAGAAATGGTCAAGCAGGATTGGTTCCTCGATGCGATTAACACAAGCGAGCCCGTCGACTTGTTCCTACTGCTGGGGCACAACATTGCTCGTCCTAGCACCGGCGGTAGCACTTTTGGTATTGTCTACGACGCTATCCGGAGTGTTCACTCTAGCACACCTATCCAGATATTCGGCGGTCACAGCCACATCCGTGATTTTGCCGTAGTTGACCAGCAGACAACCGCTCTAGAGGCGGGGCGATACTGTGAGACTCTCGGCTGGTTCTCAATGAGCGGGTTCGACAAGACGAACAGCGGCTATACTGGTGTGACCAATCCCCACGGTGTCCCCAACCCAACCCGGAAGGCAACAAACACTTCAACCGCTCCTTTTGTCTATTCCCGTAGATATCTGGACTGGAATAGGTATTCATTTGAGTATCATGCAATTGGAAAGCAGGATGATGCAGTGTTTGACTACCACAGCGGTCTTAGGGTCACTGAAGAGATCACAAGCTACCGAGAACAGCTCAAGCTTGGAACCGTCTGTAAGTATCAAACGTTGCTTGATGGCAAAATATTGTTGGCTGAAAATTCCAGATGGATGCGTACCCGAACACTACTGTCAGACTTGCGTTCCTTTCACGGATCCTACCAACATTTTTACCGTACTGGCCGATGCATTGGGTACTGTAGTTGTTAACCCTGATCGCGCAGACACAGCCCGAATTGTACTCACCAACACGGGTGGCATCCGCTTTGATCTTGTCAAGGGGCCCTTCACCTATGATGACAATTTCATTGTCTCACCCTTCCGGGATGTGTTCTTCTATATCCCAGACGTGCCATATGCCCAGGCGAGCACGCTCCTGGCTAGGTACGTAATCACATAGCTCTCGAGTCGAGATACACAATACTAACTCACATTTCAGCCTCAACGCCGGAGGAGCGGACAAGAGGCGGGATCGCTATGCCGCCATGCCCATCCAGGAGCGCGACTCCTGTACCGACCCCATTGTCGGCCCAGTTTCTTCGATCGAGATGAGAGATATGGCGACGCCCAGGGGTATCACTCGTCGACAGGTGCAGGACCTGACACCTGGCTACACCACCACGGATGATTTCGGCACCGACGGTGACGATACTGCCCACAGCGAGATTCCCTACTATTCCATTCCGAACTACTTCCAGGGCAGCGGAGGCTTCCCTGAGACGGGTACCCCTGATGTCGTGGATGTCGTGTTTGTTGATTTCATCGAGGACTATGTCCTTGGAATCCTCGGTTCGGCGTACTCTGCGGACTCGGTCTCATGCTACATCTCTTGCAACTACACATCGCAGGATTACCTGATTCCATATGCTCAGCTGAAGTGGCAGGAGAATATCGCAGATTGCCCCATATAAAATAACATCACATAGAGTGAAAATAAAGAAGACTTCGATACTTAAATGACCTTTGCTAGACCATTGTCTATGTAGTCGAGTGCCGAAGGGGGTCAACGCTCTCGCCACTGTGTTGATACAGATAAAATCATTCCACCGATATATGCCCGTTTATGCCACCGGCCCATTTTCCTAGCCCATTATACCGCTCTAAACGCCCTTATTCCCCAGATTTTCCACATGTTACTCATAAACGGCTTCTGACAAGATCCTCTTGAGTGCCGATTTATCATCCCATTTCCCATCCTGAATCCATCTGATATCCAAGAGTTGACAGAGATTCAAATCGGAATCTGTCAAGTCATCAACCGTGTCCACGCTCAGGCCCACCACCTCCGCCAGACACTCACGATACGCTGACCGGTCATAGTGGTCCGCGCCAAACCGGCACTCGTTCTTGTCTCCGATGAGAGACGAGAGATTCCCTATCAGACACACCCACACCAGCGCCGGCTTCATCGCCACAATTTTGCCGTCCCAGTCTTCATCGTCGTTCTCGGCTGTCCAGTCTAGCAAGCGCGGATCTAGGACGTCGTCGCTAGTTAAGTGGTGATAGTTTACCGCTGTTTTGACACGGTTCTCATCTATGAGTTGACGTAGCTGATGTGTTAGAAGACTCAACAATATGCTGTAGCCGCCTAGATTCCGCGGGAAATCGGGTAGTAGCTCCTTGAGGTAGAGAAGAGAGCAAATCCGCAGCAGCGGATCCAGCGTATTGCCGTGCTCGGCCGGTATGACCGGTGCAATGGCAGCTTGGTGGTTCTTGATAAAGTCTTCGGTCTTCAGCCACGAGGGGTCGATTGGGTCGACGTCCGCCTCGGGGGTACCGGGTCTGGCTCCGCTGCGCAGTGGTCCGGGTTCACAAACGAGTGCATGCTGCACGGCTTGGTACTCCTCCGTGAATTCATTCGGGTCGAATGTCACCAGCCTCGAGGTCTTAGCGTAGGCGTAAGCATTCACGAGCTTGGCAAGGTTGGATACGGAGGTCAGTACTGGAGGGGAGATGTTGCTTGGTGAGAGGACGGCAGTCACATCGTTGACGATCTCTTGCCGGGTTGCTTCCGGTAAAGTATCGGAGGCGTTTTTGTAGAGACGACTGAATGGGAAATAAGGCGATGAACCAAGGGTAGCAGCACCCTTGATGTCAGTTCTACCCATTTTTGTTAGCGCGATGTTGGTCAAAATCTATGTGAGAAATACTCACTTCCGGATTTTAGAGAGTAGCGCCGGCCGGACTCCTTCTAGACCGCCGTTCATTTCAATCATCTTCTGTAGGCCTTTCATATGTACATGCCAATGATCATATCTGCCTATATAGTTCTTCACGAGTGTCAGTGTGATACAATGTATTGCTTTTCATGATTGTAAACCTACCCCCATGAGGGCCAACGTCGTGATGCATTCTAAAGTAATTGAGCCGACTCTTTTTGGACTATTGTCTAGTTGTCGATTTATGATCGAGCACACCTTAGATATGTGATACGACAAGTCTTTGGAGCTCATTTCTCCTTTCGCTATAGACTCGAACATTGTCCCGCACATCAGCACACAATGAAGTGCTGCCAAGTCATTAATGACCAAGTAGTAGAAGTCGTAGGAACGGCTCGGATTGTAGTCCAGGACAGCTTCGAACGGATACATCTTCCGCGGCACAACGGAGAAGTAATTGTGGAACATCTTGCGGTTCTCCCCTGTCATATATGACGGTAGGTCGTGAGTTGCCCATGTTGGGATCGATGGTGTTGGGTTGCCAATATCGGCGATGTCATAGAAATCTTGAGCTGTAACTGAAAATGATGGCTGGAGCCCGTCTTGCTCGGGAGACGGCCTTTGAGAGGCGGATGTTACAGAGATGTTGTCATCGGATCGCGTTGTGTTTCTTCTCCTCGCAGGTTTCTTGGCCTGGTCATTTCTTGTCTCCTCCTCTGAATCTTTATTGTCTACATCTTTCGCCTTATTTCTGACAGATGGTTTCTTAGGCTCCTTCTGCTTCGTCACAAACTTGAATTTCCGTTGCAGGAGCTGTGACGAGTCGGGATCTGCGCTAGAACTGCAATTGCTGGCCTGTGGGTACGAGTTCACAAAAGAAGTGCCGTTGAACTTCTGTTTTGACACCTGAAGACCACGTCGAGTTGAGATCAGCTTTCCATTCTGGGCAACTGTGACATTGAAATGGTCCATCCTATTGGCCGCCTTGTAGCAATGCACGGTACTTTGAATTCCGTAAAGGAAGCGGCCAAGGGATGTGTGTGTGTGGAGCGAGAGAACCGACAGACTGGAACTGGGACACACAAGTGCAGCCAATGCTCATCCAGCTGTGGCTCGAACTCTTGAGATGCGGCGTTGCAGAAGGGCGGGCGGGCGGCACGATGCCTCTTTAAGGGATCTCTGCCCAACTGAGACGACTGCGTCAATGCCGGTGTGTTCCCTCCGGCGGCTTCAAATCCAGCTGGGAGCAGCCAGAATACCGGTGGCGGCCGGGAAAGGCGACACTTCAGTCTCCTGACAGGGCTGAAGAATCAACGATGTGGCTGGAGAGACGGAGTAGCTGAGACCTCGATTACGGCTTGTCGCTAAACCGAATCAAGGAACACTGCCGTAATAGGCAATCAGACACAATGGAACGGTCGGCTTTCCTCCCAGCGGATGCCCATTATAAGGTGCAATGACGGTATTATATAGAAGTCTAAACCTAGGGGATATGCTAGATGTGTCAGCATCACGCTCATAGTCGTGCTAATCCCTCGTTGCAATGGCAAGCCCGCCAGGAAGTCGTCATGTCATTCAATCATATCCTCTTGTCTTCAGCCAGTTAGAGTGGCAGTAATGGAACTAAAAAGGATGGCATTCTGGCTTACTGAAATATCTCCGGAATAAAATCTTGCGTGATCCAAGATGACGAGCTTTATTCCGGCCGTTTGGTTGTGTGCACTAGGGCCCGATGCAACCGCCGAGAATTGACTTACACGAACGGGATAAATCTACATACAGTTCGCGCGGTTCACACTACGCAATCACAAGTCAACAATTAATACAAGTCGGAGCAACTAATGCCAAAATGGCGCACCTACATAAGAAGCGTAAGCCCAATCGACTTTCGCATATTGATGGACCGTCAGATCGATCATAAAGCAGTAAGAAAGCTCCTGCCTCACAGGGGTCATACAAATCACTAAGTCCGCACGTACATCCGCTCCTCTGCGGACCGCCAATCTAATACTCCGCTCAGGGTCAACTAGTGTATTAGGTAGAGTCAGAAGCAGTATCTTGAACACCTAGAGTGTCACCGAACAAGCATCTTACGTCAGCCATACAGATTCTATAGACGAACGGCATCTCGAGATATTCGAAGTCTACCTTACCCCGGAACATAGCCTTGCATCGATCATTAAGCATGATTAACTGCTTTAAGAATGGGACTTGGTTTAGGATTACTTAGATGCGCGGATTGGGTTCGGCGGGCTAAGATACGGTGTTCCTTCTTTGGTTGACACCGGAAAGCTGACAAAACAACTTAATCATTCCCCTT
The DNA here is from genome assembly GCF_000392275.1 of Phaeoacremonium minimum UCRPA7. NCBI lineage: Eukaryota > Fungi > Ascomycota > Sordariomycetes > Togniniales > Togniniaceae > Phaeoacremonium > Phaeoacremonium minimum. The sequence continues at coordinate 316,928 of NW_006920910.1, forward strand.
ACAAGGTGATTTTTAACTTGGTTGGTCTTTAAGGAGAGCTGATATCTTTGCTGTGACTTGAAGATAAAAAATCGCTTGCCCTTGCCGGCGGATAAGCTTGAATAGTTCCACATGATATTGACACTGTTTGGCCTTAGAGCCGTTTAACTCCATGCTCCTCTGGTAACTACATGGCTTTTTTTTATGTTTTTTTATTCTTTTTTATTTTTAATTTTTAGAAAAGATAAGCGTAAGTATGATCCACGGGACCATGGAGCCAGGAATAAATGCTGGCTGAACAATGTACATCAAATACTTCCGCTTGTTGGTTGTAAGATACTTTCGCTCGTAGTAATAATGCCTTCGTTAGTAGTCTGGAGCCCAATATTCCTTGTAGTGAATACTTCATATCCGCGTAACCAATAGACAAACATCTATATGCACTCGGTGTTATCTCCCAGGCGTATAGCTCCATTTAGCGACATAGCTTTCAATATTCCTTCATTAAGGTCGCAGAGTTATGTGTCCGGTTGTTGACAAATAACCCGGTATTGGAAGGCTCGCGATTGTTAATCTACCCAATTGCCTCTATGTGATTCTTCATGAAAATCAATTACCATAAGCAGAGCATCTCGTTGCGAATACTACTGATCCAGCTAGGTGAACAGCATCTTCGAAGGGCAGACGGATTGTGCCATCTATGCCTCGTAAGTCTCTTCAATCACAAGTCGCCGCGTGCATGCTAGAGATGCTTTGAATTTACGTAAGAGCTTGGCAGTCATCAGAAGTAAACATCTCCCTTCATAAGAACTCGCGCCGTCCGGAGGAGCTCGGCAGAGGCAATCTCATCACCGGCCATAGTGGCTCCTATCTCCACGTTGCCACTGGGATGCCCAATCACTGTTGAGCCCCTCTGATTCATGGAGCGAGCAATCTGTGCCGGAATGGTCCCAGGAATATTAGTTGCGGCACCTAAGCATAGCGCAAGTGTCAGAGGGACAGCCTTGTGAGCCTGACCCATGGACATGGCCTGGACCTTAATGTCAATGTCTGCGCTGTCAGAGCTGATCTCTGACTGAGGGAATATCATAACTATTTTCGGCACGCTCTGAATTTGAGGGTCGAGACCCATCTTGCTGGTCCCTGCTTGTCTGATTTGCTCGAGCCTGAGCTTTAGCTCAGGATCTGCCTCGATAGATGCTGGATTAAGGGATGAGATGTTTTGGACTGGGAGGTCAGACACACGCACGAAGACTCCAGGGTTGGAAACATCCACTAACGAGGCCTCGATAGTGTTTCCGTCGGGGAGTTCGAGAATGTCCACAGGGTTACCAGTTGGTAACGCCTTTCCTGTCTTCGCACCTGCTGGGCTGAGGAAGCTCAGCGTGATTCGCGAGTTCGTCCCAGGGACCCCATCCATCTCGTAATCGCCATCAGGGCAGTACCTTAGCGGATCTCCTACGACCCTGAAGCGCGAGTGGATAACCTTAGAGGTATTAGTGTTGTATATTTTGACCATAGCAGTCATCTGTCCATTCTCATCTGCCGTGACGTTCTTAACAGTCTTGCCTATGTAGCCTTCGTCAAAGGCTACAGGTCCAACTATTGAGCTCATATTCCCGCAATTGCCAGCCATGTCAAGTGTGCCGTCCTTGATGCCGACCTGAACGAACGTGAATTCGACGTCTGCATCCTCCCGGTCGGTGGGTGATAGCACGCAAATCTTGGATGTAGAGGAGATCCCAGAGCCCATCCCATTGAGTTGACGACCATAACCATCAGGCGAGCCCATTGCAGCAGGTAAGACGGTGTGCCACTGATCTTGCGGCGGCAGGTCATGACGATTGATAACCAGACCATTTGATGTCCCACCTCGGGCGAAGATAGCTGGAAAACTCCTCGGCACCATGTTTGTTGAGTAATAATGCGATACAGCCCCAAAAATAAGTCGCCGCCGCTGCCAAATTGGCGGGGCCCTCGGTAGAGTATCGAAGGTTCTCAAGGACCTGGTGACAATACTGCAGCTCGTCGAGAACGTCACTCCAGCCATGTCTAGCGATTTGGAGTGTGTGAGCCCTCTGCAGTTGATTATGAAGGCTCGGCTTTGTCTTTTATCCTCACGTCAGCAGCTGTTCCGGAAGTCGAAAGATGCCTGTCGTTTTCATCTCGAATTTATTGTTGTTGCTCTTCGACACACGAGAGGTCTTCGGAAGAGTGCCCGGGGAGTCGGCTCGGCAGATCGGCGTGGGGCTGGCCCCACTTGCAACAGGAGCAAAGGGGGAGTGCCGACATGTCCAAAGACAGTACTCACAGGCATTCGAATTGATGGATCGTATGTTTGATTGTCGTCTTCATACTCTATACAGTAGTTTGAGGCTAACACTATCACCAATTTTACATGCGCTTCCTAGCTACTAACAATATCATTACATTGCAAAGCGCGCATTGACGCTGTGCCTGTTGAGTAGATTCGATTGTGAGAGGCAACTTCAAGAGCAATGGGTCTGCATCACTCGTCATCATCATCGCCAGCATCAGCCATGCTAGTATCTGCAGGCGGAGACTCGTAGCCTCCTCCTGGGCTTGCAGCGTCATCGCCGTTGATTGGTGATGCGGGCCCTTCGTCTTCCTCGTCCTCGTCATCGCTCACAATGCGACCTCTTCTAGATCGCTTTGACTGCTGCCGCCTGCCCACAGTTCCTTCCTCATCCTCGTCATCTCGCGCCTCATTGTCAACATCCATCTGGTCATCTGATTTTGGAGTGGGAACATCGGAGATGGGTGAGGCTGGAGTATCGTCTCGTGCGGAAACTCTGTCTGCTGCGTCAAGGACGTCACTGTCATCGTCGCTGTCCGCGACAAGCTCTGCAGATTTGTATTTGGATGATTCCTTCTTGCCAAGACGCCTCTTCTTCGGCTTTGGCTGTCTCTCTTCTTCCGACTCATCGCCATCCTCGGGCTTCTTTCGTCTAGACCGACCTTTCTGGCGGGGCTCGCCACTGGATTTGGGTGCTGGTTTTCGCTTCCTCTTGACCTTTTCTCCCGTTTCGCTGTCAGTGGTCATCTCTGCTGCTTGTCGCGCGCGCTCTTCCTCGGCACGCTGCTCAGCCATTACTTTATCGCGGGCTGCAATTTCCTCACGCTCTTTTCTGATCTTCTCCTGTCTCTCGCGCTCCTTATCCAGAGCCTTCTGCCGCTCTTCCTCGCGCCGACGAAGCTCGGCTTGTCGCTGCTCTAGAGCTGCGGCTAACTTCTCTTTGTTCTTCTCTTCGTATTCCTTCTGGGCTGCGATAGCACGCTCCAGCTGTTTGCGCTGAGTATTCCGGGCCATATTCGCACGCTGTTCAATGTCATGCTTGGGATATGGAGTCTGCGGCTGGGTAGAAATTTCGTCTAGCGATGTGATAGCAGCTTCAAGGCCTTCTGCAGCGTCCTCTAATTGCTGTAGTGTACGCTCATGTTCCTTGATATTGACAATAAACGAAGCGAGCTGTATCTGCACAAAGGCGATGTTAAACTTAAAGTGAAGTTGCTCCGGAGCTGCTTCTAAGGTCTAAAGAAAAATTAGCTACCTTTGTTAAAACGTGTAAGGGCGACATACCTTCTTGGCGCATTCGAGGGCGGACTTGTAAGCGTCTAGGTTCTTTTCCTTTCGTGCCTTATTCAGCCAAGTCCGACCAAGGCAAGCTAGAATATTAGAGTCGTTCGATTTGCCGTCCTTTGACAAGGCAATCTCATAGCACTCAATAGCCTTAGAGAACTGACCCAACTCCGAATGGGTATGGCCCATGTTGACAAAGACATGAGCGTCCCTGACCGTGTCTCGAACTTTTGAGAAGATCGCTAAGGCTGTCTTATAGTCCTTCTTATCTTCAGCCAATGCAATCGCGATGCCCTGAGCAGCATAGGCATTCTTCGGATCCACCTGTAAAGCTTTGTCGAAGAACTCGACGGCCTTGGTGTAGGTCGCGCTTCGTTTCTGTTTTTCGGCATCCGTATCCCTGCGCATCTCGCGAGCGACCATAAGCCATAGATTACCCATGCCCACAAGTGCATAACGGTCATGCTTGTCATGATTCTGCAGGGTCCGCTTGTAGACATGGCCTTCAGGATCGTCATTAGGGTTTCCAAGGCTGCCTGGCCTCTTCCTGGAACTCTTGCCTCTAAACCATGCATAGAGAGCTCGAACATCTAGATCCGTTGGGTGCTCTTGATACAACTTCGCAACTGCATCAGGCCCGTCTTGACCCGGAGTCGTCCTTAACTTGAGATATGCAAGGCGGATGCGAGCATCGGTGTAATCGTCATGGCGTTTTAGAAGACCTTCATAAACTTCAATAGCCTTATCAGTCAGACCCCTAGACTCGTAGCTTCGACCGAGGTTGAAGCTTATCGTTGTCACAAGAGCATCTGTGTCCAGGGTCTCATCCTTCTCGCCAATTCTGATACACGCACCCAATGCTGCCTGAAACAGGTCACTGGCAAGTTCGTGCTTCTCTGCTTGAGAATAGAAACAACCAATGTTATTGAGAAGCTGCGGTGGGAGGAATTTGCGAAGTTCCGCATGCACAGCAGCTTCGTCCTCAACGTCTGAAGGGTAGTCAGACTGCGGGATCTGATCAATCTCCAATTGCTCCACCTGCTGCAGACACTGGAGAGCTTTCTCGGGATGTTCAATTTCATATAGACGCGCGAGATTGAGGAGAACAGAAGCATCTGGAGATAGATTCTTCTTGGGATCCTTCCAGGCAGATCTGACATTTTCCAAAAGAGAGACAGCTCTTCTCATTTGTTCAGTAACGTTCTCGTCCCTGCCTGCAGCCTCCTGATTCGCAAACACTTCTTCAGCATATAGAATACCCAGAAGAGCCATTGCCTCGTAGCTTTTCGACTTTGATATGATCCGATCCAGGTGATATCTGGCATCGCCCATCTCATTCTTGAGCACAGCAAGCTGAGCAATTCCGAACTTCGCAGGAAGGTATCCCCGCTCATCACCACCTCTTGCATCATCAGCTCGTTTATAAAATTCTTTAGCGCGTTCCACATCTCCGTTAATATGCTCTTTCCGCGCTAGGAGATACCAGCCGTCGCTCGCAATGGCATTGACATCGGTGAATTGAATAGCTTTGTGTGCCAGCTTGTCAACATTATCAAAATTCTTCTTTGACAGGAAATAACCAGCAAAGGTTGCATTTGTAAGTGGGAGATTGCTGTCAAGCTTGAATGATTTGTGGGTGTATTCAGTCATCGCTTTCTTATAGAGACGAATGAATTCCGGACTGTTGATTGGAACACGTCCGCTGCTGTCGAGATAGTAGAGGCCCAGGAGGATGTTTGCGACTTTCGAGTCAGGATTAATCTCGTAGCTTCTCTCCCAAGCTGATTTTGCATCATCTTTGAACCCGAGCTGCCAGAAGCAGCAGCCAATACCAATGCGAGGGTCAGGATCCACAAGATCGGGCATCTTGCGCAGCACCTCCTGATATGCAGAAAGCGCGTCAGGGTATTTGCCCATAGAGAATAGAACTCTTGCCTTGCCCATGGTTGCCAGCATGTTCTTTCCCTGGGAAACTCGAATTGCATCCTCGAATGATTTCAGAGCATTTCTCAAGAGCTCTGCCTTATCCGCATCGGCTGAGCCAGCAGGTCCGGATGATGAAGGAGTCTGGAACGAAGCTCTGAGCAGCAGCAAAACGCCACGAGCTAGGAAAAGAGGCGGAAAAGCTGGGTTGATTCTCGATGCTTCGTTTAGACTAGATGTTGCAAGTTGAAGATAGTATTCTTTCGTCTTCGCTTCCGAAACTAGCTGGCCCTCTGGCGCAGTTCGCGGCGCCTCACGACTCTTCCATAAATACATCCAACAGAGACAGCTCACCATACTGAGCTTATCCCTGGGGTTGATATTCTGCATCGCATTGCCACCACGGATTAACATCTCGATGGCATAGTCAACCCGTCGTAGTTTCGCGTAGGCAAGTGCAACCGCCATCCAATAAGTCCGCGCAGCTTGCTCTGTCTCGAAAAGATCGCAGAGATCCGACGGATCATCGACCAAGTTCATCAGATCAATTTCGACTGCTTCATCTTCCTGGTCGCGTACAGGAATATCGAGAACGGCGGGCACGTCGGAGAATCGCTTGCTCGTGGGGGCGCCGTTGGCGGCACCATTCGGCGCGCCATTGACATGGCCGTTATAGAGAGTCGATGCCATAGTGGCTCGCAACAAGGGGGATACGACGTTGTGGGGATGACTCGAAGGCGGCCTTTCAAATCATGAGGCCGTGTCAATTGACAAAGAATTGTGAATAAATAGCGAGAGAAGGAAAGATAAATTTGGCAGTCGTGACTCCAGCTGTGATGCCTCTAGAAGCGCGCAAACGCATTCACAGAGACTACTCCTCAGCTGGGGTTGATCTTATTCCGGGGTTGGGATCACGACAGATTTGTTTGCTTGGGAATTAAAGAAATAAAGCGACTTCGCGAGGCTAAACGTATCCATGCCAGATGAGGCTGAAGCTTTCCCACCCTTGTCGAGAAAATGCACGGACCACAGCCATAAGTTATATCACGTGACACCCCTTCTTCCAACACTCCTTCTCAGCAATTATTTGGAAAGCTGCCTATAAGACGAATAGTTGCAGCAGTAGTCGCTAATTTATAACCCAGTTTCCTTATCATAGAATCTGACTCTAGTATTACAATATAGCAGATGTGCACACTTGTACTGAGGCTTCATTTGCTCTCAAAGTATCACTTTAATCCAAACAAAATTCTCGTTGGCCCCTTTGGTATTGTCTTAAAACACAAGCAATATGTTCTAGAAAGATATTCTGGGTAGATCATTTAGGTTTATTGTTATACAGATGACTTGGGTAGGATTCATCCCATTTTTAAATAATAATAAAATCTGAGCGCTATTGTTGTTTCGGTCAAAAAATATCACAAACAGGCTTGTGAGCAAAGTTGAGGCGATCATCACAGGACTATTTTATTTCATAACACGACCCGTCACTTATTTTTAGTCTATTATTTCACTGACTTACTTTCTCTGAACATAATATTATTCAACCATCTCGGCCCTAGGAAATTCCACTCAATGAACCCGAAGTCCTTCGAGCCCCGGTGAACTTTACTTCTTTCAAAAAGCTTCCGCCCTCGGATGAATACTGAAAGGTTCATGTCGCCAGCCAAAGATCAAATTTCTTCTGTCATCCAGCTCCGCGCGTATCGTTACCCATCAAACTCGCCTATCGCATTGGTACTTGGCGCATCACGCGACCATGATGGCAGATTCTCCTGCTGCTTCGCCAGACCCGAGTCACTGTTCTGGCTGGAACTGTATGAACCAAGCACAGCAGTTTGGCGTTATTTTCAGTATTGTGTTCATCTTCGTCTCCCTTCTTTTAATGTACTTCTATCTCCTTGCCCGGTCTCCCAGTCACCAAGACCCAGTCGACCATGATATCGAAGCGGGCTGGAACGGCAGAAGTGGTAGGAATATATATGAGATGCGTGTTCTGAGGATACACGATCGGGATCAAAATAGGTTGGTCTCTCTACCACCACGTCGTCACGATTCACCGAGACAGTCATTGGATTTGCCGAAACGGCCAACTATCCCTAGCCAACGATCTTTAACTGATCTTCCGATATCGCCGACTCCTCCACCTCCAATATCGATGTTACCATCTCTACAACCAGGAACAGGAGGAGCTCCTCCGTGTCCACCTCCTCCACCCCCTATCATACCGCCATATTCGGTGCAAGGGCTGCCTAACTGGTACAACCTTCCCTGGAGGATCCCGATGGTTGTGCCCTCTCCTCTACAAGAGCAGTTCTATCCACCAGGGGAAATTCCGGGTCGAACACAGGGTATTGCGATGCTTACCTACCCTCCAGTCCTCCAGCCGCCACCTCCTCCTCCGGTCTCAACTATACGGCAGAGCATTGATGGACCTGAACGGATTGCTCATGAGCCAGTTATTGAAGAAAACTCTAGCAACGAGGCCTCTATATCACCCATCCAAAGCTTCTCCCATAAAGTAGACTCGGCTGCACGTTCAGAAAGATTAGAACATTCTTCAACACAGCGATCATTAGATGAGCCCTCGACACGAGTGTCCAATGAGATACTAAATCCATCGGAACAACCTTCTAATGTTTCAGCTGGAGAAGTCAGTGAGCTCACATCTCACCGTCGATTCCATCAAGATTCAAATACAAGTCTCGGACTGAAAGCTGTGCGGGATAACAGGTATCGACGGCAACCCTTGGGGGCAAGCGACCGTCGGAGGTCAAGACGTGGGAGAGACCTAGCAGATCACAGCCACGGACAATGGACTTCTCATCGTAGTTTGCACACTTCGCCTATTCGACCATCTTTGGATGAGCTCCTGCGAGATAGACAGATAGGTGAGGCTTCAGCCGATCATCAACACGACCAGTCATTTGAAGTCGAGAACGAAAGGCACTTCGGTAACCACAGCAATGTAGAAGATGCAGAGGCCGCATCGCCTACAGGTCCTCGTCGAAGGCGTCAAGTTACTTTTCATCGACCATCCCCAGAAAAACGAGAAACTCAACCTGAATCTCCTTTTGAAACAATGCGAATTCCTATTCCCCGATTATTCTCACCAGCTCAAAACTCAGAGGCATCGAATACGGTCTCCTCAACGGCCGCAACCACAGGACACAGCTCCGAGTCGTCTTACAACGATAGAGATGGGTTTGAGAATCTACCGAGATCGGCAAGACAACATTATATTTCACAGCCACCACGAGACTCATCACCACATAGAGCTTCTCAATCCTCATCAGTGTGAGTTGATAAGCATCTTTTGAAGGAGAATGGTATAATGTAATTTAACGGTGGCTGACGAAAACAGTGCTCACGAAACGCAGAGAAATGGAAGAGGTGGCCCAAGATCTATCGAACTACCAAGGCGCCAAGTCTTTAGAAGAATGATTACAAGTCTACTTCCAACAGTACTCAATGCTATCACCGAGATGGCAGAGATCCCTTCACAAGAGACGCAGCTTGATCAGAGACAGCAAAGAGAAGAATCTCGACATTCCGGTACAAGTACTGCTAGACATTCCAGAAGGCACGTCTTTATATCCCCACATCACTCAAGAAAACATGAAAGCTAACAATTCAGATCGAGTGAGACATACAGCGAAGTATCCAATGCAGCACCTCCTGGGCCTACTACTGTTCAGCCTCGACAAAGCCCAGTATACGGAATTCCTGATGAGTGGATTGGGTCTCGACCATCACCAGCCAGCCCCGTGGCTCAGTACCAGCATGACCAGAGTCCTAGCTCTGACAATTTAGGGGACCACTTAAACGAAGAAAGCAGATCAGCTTACAGGGTTGGAGCCGATGCTCGGAGAGATAGGCGACGAGCTACCAGGGCTGCTCGGTATATCAGAGATGGTCATGCGTGAAAGGGGAGCTCACGTAAATTATGGGGGAAAGAATGCTGAAGCGAATCGTGAATTTCAAGTCACTTGACAAGCATCACGATACAGAATTGTGGCGTATAAATCTTTGCCTCATTTTACAAATCTTCATACATGTACGATACCTCTTGCTCGACGCCAATACGCAAGATTCTGAGAGGCATTGCTGGCGGCGAAGTACCGGCATCTCTATGCATGGTTTTCCAACTTCTCCCGGTCCAACTGCCGAGGTAGTCAAGCCTAATTGACGCTGTCATGTTTCGCTTCTCTCGCTGCATGATCTATGACCAAAGATGCCCACCGTGCGGGTGCCTCATTTCGTACAAAAGACAAATTAGTGCACAGAGCGAGGAGGAAAGCCACCGATAATATGGAAAATTAGGGCCGCATATAGGTCGTAGTGCATGTGCAGAAGGATGGGGTGTCATCGGCGTTGTCGAAAACCGGGTTTCCTGCACGTTTGATAGCCTAAGCCACGATGACATCCTTCAGTCCTGAGCTTCCCGTCTTGGAGACTTTAGACAATGGATTGACTGCTCTGTATACCACTTGCAATTGCTCGAGACTGCTGAAGCCCAGAGAAGTAGGTGGCTGGCCCCCCCGGTTTCGGACGCGTCATGCCCTGCCGCAGCGCATAGATACCGCCCTTTTGAGCCACTCCTCCGCCAGGGTAATAAACGTTAATTCTAGAAGGGTGAAGATTCTAAATATTGAGAGTCTTAATACTCAAAGACTTCGAAGGTTCTGTTTATTGTAATAGGTCTATCAACTTCAATAAAGGTAGCAATACTGTGTTGAAGAGGTAATGATACCCTTGCTAAATTAACTATTATTACCCTGGCGGAGGAGTACATACCCTAAACTTGGGGGTTTCTTCAAACCTAGTGCCATATCTAATCACTTTGACAGAAGTGAGTTATTTAGCGATGATGAGAGTCCGATATGTAGCCCCGCAGGTCTTGTGAACATACGGAGTGGAGAGGGGAAAGTTCCCTAACCCTGGTATATGTAAACAGTCTGTATAACATGTCTAGTTCGATGTAACGCTGAGAAAGGATTACGGAACGGAATGTGGGATTACCGAATGAATTTCAAAGCAGGCTATGGGAGAAGAGTTTTAGCCTTATTGTTCAACTGTAGAGAGAACTTCTGACGGTAGACAAGCTCGTAGTTCACGATTTCGTTGGCGATTATAACACGGAGCTTGTCCCCCAACCCAGATGTGAGATGGATCCAGGATTAGGCAAACACTTTGGACGATTACATTCATCTCTATTAATTAGACAGCAGAGATCTGCTCATTGAAATATTGATAAGGCGCTTCGCTCTTACAACAACCACAAGACAATGTGGTCCATTAACTATTTAATCGTACCAACCCTGGCAACTCAAGTCCTGGCAATAACGAGCGACTTTGTTCTGACTTGTCCTGTAGCGTACGCTGATGGTACGTTCTTCCTACAGATTCACGTGGGATGCGTATTAACATCAATAGGAGGGCTGTACTTGAGGGAGACCAAGCCAGGGTCTTACACGCCAGACCTTGGTGGCCTTCTCCCGGCATCAGAGACTTTTCAATTAGCGAGTACGTCAGTCCATGGTAGTACTGGGTGTCATGAATAACATAATCGGCCAGTCGCTGTGACAGATGGTCCAGATAGCACGTGTTGTGGACCAGATACCTTCTACCTGGCGAAGAAGACCGGTTCGAATACTTTCCAGAGATTCGACCTCCAACCTTACCTTGATCTGTCCGCTGGAGCGGTGAGTCCTATAGGATTTACCTCAGATAACTCTACTCTTGGAGCAGCGCAGACTACATTCGGATGGATGGATGTCTACGGCTTCCTAATGTGGAGTCCTACCGGACATCTCAAGGACGTCTATCCTCCCCCAGCAGCAGACGGTAGCCAGGTAGTTGCGCCAAACCAGGGATTTGTGCTTCTCCCAACAGCTTATTCGGGAATTCTTCAACTCATTTGGAATCAAACCTTATACGAAACGAACACGACCGCCGCAAACAGTCATGCGATTGGCCAGTGCTTCTCGTCCACAGGAGTGACGTTTGATGATGACCTCTGATGGGCTGGCAAACATGATTATGATCCACTGTTCGGATTTTCTCTTTTTTCCTAGCAACTGAATGCGTAGCGTTAATGAACACGAGATGGCTGAAGTTGTGGTCCACCACCTAACAAAGATATTGGGCCTCGACTTCTGTCATCAAACATCAAGGCCATCATTCAGAGGGCCATTTAGACTGTTTAGTGCGTCTGAGAAAGTGTCAATGTTGGAGACTCCATTCAAATAACATTCATAGTCGTCCTTCAGAAGAATGACACTTCTAAAGGTGTACATTCGTTAATTGAATGCTGGATATTTGTCACAGCTGCCAAGTTGCCTTGCTGTCAGCTCTATGTACCAAGTGATGGCGGCTGTCAAGATGCTCAACTTCCTGTTCATAGAGAAATCAAACTGTGTAATCCAGATGTATAATACACATCTGATTCACTCCTCCGCTAGGATAATAAACGTAGAATCTTGAAGTGTGAAGGTACCCAATGGTAAGAGCCTTAATACTCGTTGAGACCAGGAAGATACTGTTTATTACTATGGGTCTGTCAACTTCCGAACAGGTAGTAATCCTTTGTTGAGGGGGTAATGGACCGTTGCTGTACTAAAATTTACATAAGGATGTTTCGATTCAGTGAGGGCGAAAAGGAGGCGGAGGATGGCTCTTGAGGACGGATTAGGTAAGGCTGCTGCGTAGTGTAAGCGGAAGGAGGCTGGCAAAGCCTGGGACATGGCCTATCTTCGCATCTTGTGTGGTCCGTGCACAGCACAGCGTCGTCATTTCTTGGTAAGGTCCCTACCTAGTAGCGTAGTGTGCCTGAGCAGTGGGCCGAAAGCTTTGAGCTCCAACATCATCAACATCGCCTGGTAAAGCAAGTCCGCAGCCTCCGGGACCTCGACAACACCCAGCGCATCTCGCAGCAAACTGATACAGTCCACGAACCTATCTTCTATAATCAGCGGAAGCTCATGCCGATTTCTATCGATTGTGCACTGGCATCATCCGGCTTCCTCCGCCCCACCCCCGCGACCAGGCACTGCTGTGCTTTGGGCCAGCCGAACCTATCAACAAAGCCGAGGCAAGTACAGGCAAACTGAAGGAGTGGCCTGCCATCATTGTTGGTAGAAAGTTGAATCTGTTTGTACTTGTTTGAGGGGCATCAGAAAGTCTTACAGCCATGTGGAACGACGAGGACAACAACCCGTATGGGAACAGCTTTGACCGGCGGGATTCATTCACTTCCTCTACAGCTAATCCCACTTCTCCAACTGCTCGTGAGTGTGAGTTCATCTTTTGCTTGTCTATCTGAAAGGGAAATTCACAATGTTCCATGACATAGACTTGCGTTCAATGTCAGATGATGCTGATTCCGACTGGGAGCAATTAGACCCTCGATTTGATGCGCCTCAGACCCCCTCCTCGACTGGCGACGAGGCTCCACCTCCACCTAGCTATCGAACCGAAGCCAGCGATGTCGAGAGCGACGATGAATACAATGCCCAAGGTCAAGGCGAGCTGGCCCCTCGGCGCAAGCCAGGAGGCTATGACAGCCGGGTTGAGCAGATACTCTACGAGAACCCACAGCTCCCGATTTTAATCACCGATGCGGGGAAAAGCCTCGAGAGTGGTGGTAGATATATTGTCTATACCATTCGAACAGGAGTAAGTGATTGGTGGCTCTCTGTGCTCGGTGCATTCCTGACATATGGGTATTTAGGATCTTGAGGTTCGCAGGCGCTACTCGGAATTTGCCTCTCTCCGGGATGCTTTGACTAGACTTCACCCCACACTCATAATCCCTCCAATTCCAGAGAAACATACTATGGCAGACTATGCAGCAAACCCAACGAATGCGAAGCAAGACCAACAAATCATTGACCTTCGAAAGCGCATGCTTGCCGTCTTTCTCAATCGTTGCCGGAGAATGGAGCAGGTGCGGACAGACGGTGTTTGGTGGCGTTTCCTTGACCCGAACGCCAGTTGGGTATGATTTTCATCTTGCTCAGTTGTAATCATGGCTGCTGACTTCTGACCAGAACGAGGTGCTACATTCTCATCCTATCGCATCCATTCCGAAGTCTATCTTCAGGGCACCACCACTAGACCCGGCCAATCCCTCAGCAGGCCATGCCTTCCTGCCTATTCCTGCGACCTCTGCAAAGCTCAAGACTGGACAGGGGGCAGGCCCAAGTGTTGAGACTGCTTTTGGCACTGAGAGTGTTGCCCGTTTCCCTCCCGAGTCTGGCGATATCAGCGAACAAGAGTTGGATCCATATTTCTTGTCATTTGAAGCCTCTATCAAGGACCTAGAGCAGCTTCTCATGGGCCCCATGGAGAAAGTAAATCGACGAACACTGAGCCACCTGTCTTCTTTAGCCTCGGATTTGTCCGAGCTGGGAGCTAGGTACAACGCGTTCGCACTATCTGAGCAGGCACCGACACTAGGTCCTGCAATCGAACGAATAGGGCAGGCTGCTGATATGTCATACATTGCGACTGAAGAGTTGTCGACATCGCTAGGTGCCAGTTTTGCAGAGCCGATGAGAGAGAACGCACAATTCGCGGGAGTTGTGCGGAGTGTTTTGAAGTACAGAGTACTTAAGCGTGTGCAACAAGAGATGACGAATGATGAGCTCAATAAAAAGAGAGCTCTCCTGGACCAACTAGAGCGTAGCGAGGCCGAAGCCAGGAGAATTGATCAATATCTCAGCAGCAGCCAACAGATACAACCTCCGCGAAGGTCCACCAGCATGCGCGATCCAGCGCCCCAGCATCGGAGGGACGGTAGCCAAGAGGATACCGCTTCTATCGACTCTGATTTCCCTCCCACGCACGGCGATGTTTCCTCTGCACCGTCAGCTAAGATCGGCACTCCAGAGAGATCCAACAGCAATCCAGGTCATAAGAAGGCGGCAAGCGGAAATTCTATTACGAATAAGATCTTCGGCCCAATCCGCCACGCGGTGCAGGGTGTTGTCGACGTTGACCCAGAGCGGACACGGAGGGACACCATTGGGAAGACTCGAGAGTCTATCAGTCAACTCGAGCAAGCTCAAGTTGCCGCCGCGCAAGATGTAAAGGATGCAAGCGCCAGTGTGCTCAAGGATCTCAAGAGATTCCAACGGGAGAAGGAAGATGATCTGAAGCGATATATGGTTCGTACACTCGACAATCTTGTGGCTGAACTCTGCTAATATCTCTTCACAGCTGGCATATGCCAAGAGTCAGATCGAGTGGGCGAAGAAGAACAGAGAGACGTGGGAGGAGGCGAGAGCAGAGGTGAACAAGATTGACGAATCTTGAGCCAGTGAGCCATGCGCATGCAGATGTATGATCATGGAGACCCAGCCCTTATGATTGTCAGGGGCTTTAATTGAATAGCGGACACATACCAGTCGCTGACTAGCATCCCTAAACCGTCTAATTACGGCGTCAAAGAGAGCAAACTTTTGAAATTCTACTCTCACTTGAGAGCTACATCCAAACACAATATGTACAAGCATACATATGGAACGTAAAAGGTGCCATCCCTGAAAACGCGCTCCTGTGAATCTCTCACTTCATAGTCTAGAAATTACCTACCAATCTGTCTTATGGGAACCTAGTAGATTAGTGAGCTAGTAAATTAGCGGTGGTAATTGAAGGAGTTTTGGTTTATGTATTTTCAATGAGAGCAGGTGGATTTCCAGCGACTCCACGGATCCCATGCATGAAACAGGCGCCATCGCATTCAATAAAGACGGGAGGTGGCCCCTGCGTTTTGCGCCATCCCGATAACGATAAGCACCTTTTAACCTTTTGAGGTGTTCCTCCCAACATCGCGCACATTCCAGTACTGGACCCTTCTCCGTTTCCGTCTCAAGCACAAAGACCGACGATCTTAGGCGGCTGCAGGATATGTCGCCGCAGAGGCGCGACAAGTCCAAGAAGAAGAAGAATTTGGTGTCGCGCAGATAGCATTGTGGTTGTCCGGCCGCGCAAACGAACGAACAGGACAAATGGATTCAGCTTCGGGGCCCATCACGGCAATTGACCAGCCTGGTCTTAAGGCCGAGGGCCAGCTGCTGTATCACTTGCGGAGAGAAGTCGCCGATCTCTTACAGAGAAACCAGATCAGCTTCCCGGGCGCGCAGCCCGTGAGTTTCGCGCAAAAGCATATCGATGAGCTGCTGTCGAGAGAGTACGTCTGCGCATAAGCCTAATTCTGCAATGGCCCAGGCGGCCACCCCTTGCCATCTTTACTTGTTAGAACTGGATCATGAGCTGGCGCTGACCTCTATGTCGTAGTTACTACGTCTGCGAAAAGACCGATGGCATCCGCTACCTCTTATACTTAACATCTGACGAGACTGGGAGTGAAATCCACTATCTGATCGATCGCAAGAACGACTTCTGGTTCATACACCACAAGAATCTCCATTTTCCTCTACAAGGCGATGACCAGGCATTCCACACTCGCACGATAGTGGACGGCGAGTTGGTAATAGATGAAGAGCCAGACGGCACTAAGAAGCCAAAATTTCTTGTATTCGACTGCCTTGTCATCGATGGCAAGGTCCTTCTAGAACGGTCATTAGATAAGCGGCTCGCTTACTTCCAGGCGAATGTGTTCAAGCCATATGAGGACCTGTTCAAGCGTTTCCCTCAGGAGCGCCCATTCCAGGCTTTCCAGCTCCAAATGAAGGACATGCAGCTAGGATACGGCATCGAGAAGATGTTTGGTGAAGTGCTGCCGCATCTCAAGCATGGTAATGATGGACTTATCTTCACATGCGTCGGTACGCCGTACCAATTCGGCACCGACCAGCACATTTTGAAGTGGAAACCGGCAGAGGAAAACACTGTTGATTTCAAGCTTCGCCTTGAGTTCCCCATGGTTGAGCCGGACGATATTGATCGCGCCGAGGGCGTCACAAAGCCATATATTGACTACGAGGCCGTACCTCACGTGCAGCTGCTGACAAACTACGGCGGTGAGGCTTCGGAGCCGTACCAGCCGTATGCTGAGCTGTACCTGACGGAGGAGGAGTGGGACAAGCTGAAGTCTCTGGGGGACCCGTTGCAGGGTCGCGTTGTCGAGTGCGCTATGGACGAGCACCAGCGGTGGCGCCTATACCGGTTCCGAGACGACAAGCTGGATGCCAATCACATTAAGGTTGTGAAGAGCGTCATCGACAGCATCCTACACCCGGTGGGTAAAGAAGATTTGCTTGAAGTAGCACCGCAGATCAAGGACAACTGGAAGATCCGAGCGGACCGCTTAAAGGCACAGCAGTCCCAGAAGAGGTAGTTTGACTGTTGTACATGTCGGAAACACCATTTCAGGGGACTGGGAATCTAAGCAGATATGGAATGGGAGACTGGTTTAAAATAGGATATGGCAGGCTGCTTTAGGTGGCGTTCAGGCAAACTGTGTGTACAATGTAGCGAGTAGGTGTTTTGGTATGGCCAGGAGTCAGCTTCTTCTCGCGGATATCATTTACGCCAATTTGGGCGGGTTTGTATAAGAAGTCCAATACAACTTGAACATTTTTGCCTACGTCTTGTGAGTGCCATTTTTTGCATAGCATTGCTGAGTATTGTTCGCGCAGAATATCATTTAGTAGTCTTGGTAATGGCCATTAACAGGAATATTTAGAGAGAGAAATAAAAAATCTTTCACGAATTGAATTGAACTTAAAGCATGGCAGTGTGCCGAAAAGACTTTTCTCATTAATCATAGCATCTAGCTACCAATCAGTACGCGATGACACATCAGGTACAAAGCAACAGTTCTGTTCGTGATTATGGACGCCGTGAAAGTATCCCTATTTTAGACAAGAACATGAATTAGGTGACCTCTTCAAAACATCCACCAAAACCCTGAAAATCCGTCGAGGAAGGACGAGAAGTATCTTGGACCAGAAGACATCCAAATACCATCCACCAGTCGACTCGTCTTGATAACCCAGCAGTGAACTCCAAGATTCATCCATCAGCAAATGGTTTTGAGAATTAGCCGGTCGTACTGCCGAAACTCCAAATTGTTCCCCAAAGGATGGAGAGCGGGTGATGTTAGATGAAGAGAGTGACAAGAGCTGTGATAATCATCACGACGCAATACACGGAGCCGCTCGGCTTCCCGTGGCTCGCGCCTAGGGGCTTGGGGCCCTTAGCTCCATCAGAAATGGAGATGGTGGCTCCAGGGCCCGGACCGCCGGTGTGGGAGACGGTATAGTTGTTGGACGCGGTGCTGGTCAGAGTGATTGTGGTGGCTCCAGCAGTGCCAAAGACGGACGTGCCCAAGACAGGCGCCACGGTGCTGCTGATGGATCCGGAGAGGGCATCAACCGAGGACAATCCAGTGGCGATGGACGGAGACAAGGTCTGAGTGACGAGGATAGTCTGCTGCCCAGAAACGATCTTGGTGATAGTCGTCAAGGTGTTGATGACAGAGACTGTGGTGGTTGTCAGTGGCTGGGAACTGGATAGAGGGCTAACCAGGACCGTGGCAGTGATAGTAAGGGTAGTTCCTGGAGCGCAGATTCCCGTCTCGGAGGCCGACTCACTTGACACCAGAGGGTATGACGAAAGCTCTGCAGGCAGAGAGCTGAGAGCGGAGAGAGTGGCAGTAACAGTGGCCGGCTGAAAGATAGTAGTGGTGGTGGTAACCTCCCTAGAACTCAAGGAAGAGCTGGAAAGAATGGAGGCGGACAACGCATCAGCCGAAGACGTGAACTCGCCAGGAGAGGTGGTCAGAGTCGTGGTCAGAGTGAGGGTAGATCGCGGGATGGTGATAGTGGTGACGTCCCTGAGTAAATGTATTAGTCAGTTGCAACTTTTCAGGAGTCGATCAAACTTACAGTGTGGTCGCAGTTGCGGTAGTGGTCTCAGGGGACAAGGAGGAACCGAGCGAATATCCTACAGGCGTGATGCTGGTCGCAATCGGAGCGGCAGTCACGCTGGTAGAGACGGAAGTCTCAAGACCAGTGCAGGGAAGCGCAGAGACATCGACCTCATCGGTAGCAGTGATGAAGGGGGCGATCGTGGAGGTGAAGACCTGACCACCATCGGTAGCTTGAATGGCGCGGGCCATCTTGGGATCGACATCGGTGGCGTGATTGACAAGATCGTTGTACTTAGCCAAGAGAGAGTTGTAGTCGTAGTGATCTATGCGGAAGGTGAGGTCTGTACTGAATGGTATCTGGTGGGCGCTACTTACCCTCGTAGACCTGGAACGCCAGAACAACCAGGGTAGTCAAGGTCAAGACGCAAATGACATACTTGACGATGAACCAAAGAACATTCTTGCTGGGGAGGCGGGGGAGGTGAAACTTGGTTGCGTTCACATGAGTAGCAGGAGTGTGCTCATCGAGAGCACCTGGGGTCTCAGGACTGCCTTTCTCCATGGCGGAATCGATGTTCTTATCCTGAACGGTAGCCATTGTGACTTTGCGGTATGAACGAGTGACTTTGCGGGGTGAGTTAGACTGGCTGAAACGGATGATGAAAACGAGGGAAAATGGCGATGCGAGATGAGAGGGGGATAGAAGGGGGAGGGCAGGGTAAGAGTCAGGCGTCGGGTCCGAGTTCGCGTCACCTTGAAATGACCGGGGAAATTATAAAAGAATGTGTGTAATGAAGGACATAAGGAAAATGTGGGATTCCGGATGAATTTGAAGGATATGGAAATTTTCTGAGGGAACTTTGTGTGCTCTTGTGTGACGATGAAGAAAGATTGGTGTTTGTCTTGAGGTTACTCGGGGATACGGTCAGGGGTACCGAGCAACGATGAGAGTCGGCAGAGATGGAGACAGAGCTATGCTTACCGAAGACGCGTAGATCGTGGGATGGCTGTTGAAATTTCGCAGACGCGGAAATTCCAGGGGATGAAGGAAAGTGAATGAATGAAGGTGGATGAAGATGAGACTGCGTGAGTGAGGGTACGAGAAAACGCGACTGCGGGTTGCGTTTGCTATGAGGTAAACAGGAAGGAGAGTTGGAAGGGGAGAAAAATCTGGAAGTAAGTTTTATGTGTAGACTTGTCTGTGGTGTGGGAGAAAGATCAGTAAAGATGATGCTGGGGCAACAACTTGGGAGGAGTAAATATTGCCCAAAAAGGGTTGGAACTGGCACAGTAACGTTGGGTCAGTGTGGCCATATCAAGTTGAGCCTCGAAATTCAAACATCTCGTCCCCGCTAAACTCGACGCAGCACACGAATATTGCAGACGGCCCTTTCTACAGGATCCCGTCAAGGATTGCCCTTGATTCTAGCCGCCTGCATCTACCCACATATTTGATTGGCAGGCCTCCACGAAAAGCATTTAATATATAACAGACACCCTCCTGCCTGGTTATTAGCAAACGGCGGTTCTGTACGACGCTTGGTACCTATCCCAATATTTTGCAGACATGTCTCGACTTGTAGCCCTCCACCGGCCGTAGAGATATACATTCGTGAACTCTAACAAGCTAACACCATCCACACAGTTTTCCAATGGCATCACTGATGGCAGGTCTTCCATGCCAATCGTATCAACCATTGCACATTCGGCATATTGTAGGCTGCAATATCGCCCGCACATTGACCAGATCCTAGATCATGTAGCTATGTGACGCATTGCCTCAAACAATGTGCATTAGCCTCGTAAAATAACATTAATTGTGGAAGAACAGAACTGTGTAAACACTCGATGACTCAGAGATTATAAGAGAAATTGCTGATAAGACCATATGGTTCCCTGATATCCGATCAAAGGGCGATGCGGAAAGGGTATAGAGAAAAACAATTACAGGAGGTGGAATGGATTAACTAGATATCGATACTAAAAAGGTGACAAGGAAGGATTGTAGCCACTTAGCCTTCTCCAGAAAGATAGTTTATATCCAATGCGAAGGGCAGTTTGAAAAAAGTTGACCAAGAAGCAGGTAGAGCTCGAGTAGCCCATTATTCAACCCCCGATATCATGCGAAAAGCACTGTATAACAGAATGAGACGTGATAGATCACAAGGCAGCTAGATTGCTAGTCTTATACCCCAAACCTACTGCTTGATATTTCATATGCAAGATAATCTTTCATATTTCAATGGAAGGTTGATATTCGGTGAATGGCGCTCGACGAGCTTGGAAAAAGGAAAACGATGTTGCCTCGGGGTCCAGGATTGAGGCTCAAGTGAGTGGGACCCACTCCAGCTCTCTTAAGTGGCATAGGTACTTAGGTACCTACTACCTCAGCTAAGGGAGGTAGGTACGTACCGCTCTTCGCGCTCTTCCAGTAAGATGCAGCACGCGTGCCGCGCCCACACCAGCACGGGCACCAGCTAGCACTTGCCGTCGCGTAACAATTGGGACGACGCTCGCCCGTAATAAATCGCCTACTACTGTCGCACCGATTGAACTCCCCTCCTGCCCAAGAGGTTTTGCGGATTTCCTCACCTCTGATCCGACCTCTCATCTTCTTCCGAGTGCAGTACCTCAAGAACTCTTGCACACCTCCCTACGTGGAATTTTTGGACGATTCCTGTTCTTTTCACCTTCATCCGGAAATTTTGGTGTCTCAGGTCCCGCGCCTGGCGATTAGTCTTGGTTATACTGATCACTGTTCACCACACCACACACCATCGTCATTCGCAACACCAAAGACAACATCACGAGAGTCCGTCAATTGAACCGTGGCCGCGCACCATGGCGCCTCGAAGAAGGCAAGCCGCCGAGGAGGAGCAGGATGAAGGAGGGGACGTCGAAGGTCTACAATTCAACGAAACCCTCTCCTGGCGCGCTGGAAAGCCAATTCCCACTGGGGAGCTTGTCAAGCGACTTGACACGCTGTCAATAGAGCTGGCCGAACTCGACCAAGAATGGGAGCACAAGGATTCGTTGACCAAGATTGCAAAAGAGCTATCCTCGCACCAGATTCTGGCGCATAAAGATAAAGGCGTCAGGGCATTTGCCGCCTGCTGCTTAGTGGACATTTTGAAGATTTGCGCTCCGAATGCGCCCTTTAGCCCTGCGCAACTCAAGGTAATGCATCACGAAGCTGTACATCAGTCATGTCTTGACTAACCCTTGACTTTTCCAGGAAATCTTCAATTTAATTATAACCTCTATTCTCCCCGCTCTTCAAGATCCGTCGCATACGTACAATAACCAACACAAGTATGTTCTCGCATCTCTCACCGATGTGAAGAGCATATTGCTTCTCGAGGAACTCCCCAACAACGATGCTCTGTTCGCGCACCTGTTCACATCGTTTTTTGACTCCGTGTCAGGATCCAAAGCCGCATCTGGCGAACAGATAAGCAGAGATGTTATACAGTACATGACAGACATGCTTGCCGTAATAATCGACGAAACAGCTGCTCTTCCCGCCAAGGTCATCGACATTATCATGGCCCAATTTCTCCGCGCCGCTGCTCCGGGCGCCGGAAGAGACAAGACAGAGCAAGGTGCCATAGATGAGAACCAATCAACACTTCTTATTAAAGAAGAGCCAGAGGCTTATCAGATGGCAAGGTCGGTCTGCAACATGCACCCCGATAAGATGGCGCGGTATATTGGGCAGTACTTCAGCGACGTCATCATGGAAGCTTCAGGCATCGCGAGGTCTAATGGAAACCGGGCTGACGAAGATTCTGACGAGGAAGAGGGTGTCGCGGGGCCGTCAGAGGCCGACCTGAAGGAGCTGCGGAAGGCTCACCTGCTCATTAGAGAGCTATGGAAGGCTGCACCGATGGTCTTACAGAATGTGATTCCGCAGGTTGATGCGGAGTTATCTGCAGACAATGTGCACTTACGTCAGCTGGCGACAGAGACTCTTGGAGACATGATATCTGGCATTGGAGCAGCGGGACCACCGTCTCCTCCAGTGCTTGACCCGGCCGTGTATCCACCGCTCAAGATTAGCGATGAGGCTCCGGATAGTCGGTCGTCGAACCCGCTTAAGACACCACTCTCACCTCACTCCTTTGCGCAAGGCCACCCTGCGGCATATCAAAATTTTGTTGGGCGCAGGAATGATAAGTCGCCCCTCATTCGTGCGGCTTGGACAATTGCAGCCGGCTACATCTTATCGACAGACGCTGGAGGCATTGGACTGAGCCGAGATGATGAAACCACACTAGTTCGCGGACTAGGGGAGAAGCTCAACGACAGCGATGAGAAAGTACGCCTGGCAGGTATCAAGGCTGTTGAGTCGTTCAGCTTTCGTGATGTAATCTTGAAATTGGCTCCGCATGGAGGCGTTAGCAAGGAGAACTCTGTCTTGGGCAATTTGGCCGACAGATGCCGCGACAGGAAGCCGAATGTTCGAGTTGATGCTATGACTCTCCTGGGTCGACTGTGGGCTGCGGCTACTGGAGAGTTGGCTTTAGGCAACGATGTGGTTGCTACCGCCTTGTCTGGAGTCCCTTCGCGCGTCTGCAATGCTTTCTACGCGAACGACCTTGAACTTAATGTTCTACTCGATACGGTCATCTTCGAATGCTTGGTTCCGCTCGCATTTCCGCCGCCTCCAAAGAAGGGGACAAAGGGTACCAACGGCAGCTCTCAAACACAGTCACAGTCAGGCCCGGCAGCTTACGACCCAGACGCTATCAGAGCAGAGCGAATTTTATTGTTGGTTCAGTCGCTAGATACCACTGCAAAGAAAGCTTTCTTTGCGATGCAGGCGCGCCAACCCCAGTTCGCCAAAATTCTTGCCACCTTCGTGAAGCAATGCGAGGAGTTTAACGGGGGTGTTATGGATGAGGAAGCAACCCAGAAAACCGCAAATCTTAACAGAACAGTCAAATACATGGCTCAATTCTTGCCTGATGGAGTCAAAGCCAGTCAGGAACTGCACAAATTTGCGAAAGCGAACGACCGTCGCAACTACCAGCTAATTAAGTTTATCGTCAGCCAAGAGTCAGACTTCAAGACTGTCCATCGAGCTTTAAAGGAGTTGGCAAAACGCATACAAGGCTCCCAGCACTCTAACGTACTCGAGACTTTGTTACCCTTGCTCTATCGCTCGGGCTATCTGATATTTAATCGGAGCCACTTGTCAACTATCTTGGAATATTCCAAGAGTGACCGGGACGGCATGGGCGCGACAGCTCTTGAAGTGCTAAATGAGATTTCCCAACGCAGTCCAGATCTTTTCAAGACCCATATCGGTGAGCTTTGCAAAGACCTAGTCGAGCAAGCTCCGTCTGCAACCAAGGAAAATGAACCTGCGGCCGTGGAGTCATTGAAAGCCTGCTCTTCGTATGCGCGGAAATATCCTGAGGAAATACCCACCGACAGGTCCTTCAACCAGACACTGGTGAACTACGCTCTGTACGGCCAGCCATGGAAAGCTGCAAAGTATGCCGTGAACATCCTGCTGGCGAAGAAAGATGAAAAGAGTCTGGTCAATGCCACGGACGTCATTCAGAAGGTGATGAAGGATTGGAAGTACGACTCTCCACACTTCCTCAACAAATTAGCTGTTGTCAGCCAATTAGAAGTCCTCGCACCAAAGGTTACGGATACGTATGATGAGACTATTCTGGATATGACCGTGCAGAAGATCCTCAAGCAAGTCCGCTCCGACGCAAGCGCAAAAGACCCGGATTGGGCAGAAGATTCTGAGATTGACGAAGAGTGCCAAGCTAAATGTCTGGCTCTTAAGATCTTAGTCAACCGCGTTCGTAGTGTTGAAGGCACTGCCCGCGGCGACTCAGTGAAGGATCTACAGGACAGAGCAAAGCCTGTTTTCAAGCTGCTCAAGACAATCATCAAGAATGAGGGCGAGTTTTGCAAGACGAAGGACACGCCTAAGCATCACAAATCGCGTCTGCGTCTTGTTGCCGCTCAGCTGGTCTTGAAGCTATGCACAGAAAGACATTTCGACGACATGTTGCCCCCGGATGACTTCAATGCTCTCGCCACGGTCACACAGGACTCTCACCCACAAGTCCGGCGAGCATTCATCGAGAAGTTGCAAAAGTATCTCGTTCAAGCAAAGTTGCGGCCAAAGTTTTATACAATTATCTTCCTTGCCGCCTTCGAGCCAGCACAAGACTTCAAACAGCGCATCGAGACTTGGATCCGTTCCCGAGTACACCACTATCAAGTCAGTGGGCAACCTGTCATGGAAGCTATCATGGCCCGGCTACTATCTCTCTTGGCTCATCATCCCGACTTCAGCACTGACTCAGATGATCTCGTTGACCACGCGCGATACATTCTGTTCTACGTCAGCAATGTTGCGACCGAGTCAAATCTTGGTCTGATCTTCCGTTATGCAGAACGTGTCAAGCAAACTAGGGATGCCATCAACCCTGACATGAGTGAGAATCTCTACGTTGTTAGTGACCTTGCACAAGCCGTTGTTCGCAAATGGCAAGAGAAGAAGGGATGGGCCTTTGAAGCCTACGGGCAGAAGATTGGGCTGCCCACAGGACTGTATCTTGCCTTGCCATCTCACGAAGCTGCTCAAGAAATTGCCGAGAAGCAATACATTCCGGATGGTATAGATGATAAGCTGGATGACCTGCTTCGTACAGTCGACAGGAAAAAGGTATGTTTCAAGCATTCTTCGCAATCTCCATTCTCTAATCATATTTTAGAAGCGCAAGTCCGTGGACGATCGTGCGGAGGTTCATCCGCCTGCTAAGAAAGCCAAGCCCACTGTAAAGGTCGCAAAGACGGCAGCCCAGCCCAAAGTAGCAAAGGTCCCAGCAAAGAAGGCGGCACCAAAAGCTAAGACTCCGGCGAAACCTAAGAAGGCCAAGGCATTCTCGTCGTCCCCAGTAGCCGATTCCGAGCGGCGTCGTAGTGGGCGCTCGAGACATGCGCAAACATACATCGAGCGTGACTCTTCTGAGGACGATGAAGAGATGCTCGATGGAGTCGCTGAGTGGGACTATGAGGAAGGAAAAGACTCAGACCAGGAAGACAACGGTCCGGAAGCGGCTGACGATGAAGAAAAGGAGATAGAAGAAGTAGAGCCGGAGGCGGAAGAGCAGCTTCCCGAATCAGAGGAAGAAGATGAGCCCACTCCGCCGCCGGCGACGAACGGCAGGAAAGGGAGGAATGCGTCTGCCTCTCGAGCGAAGCCCAAGCCCACCCCCAAGCCCGTCGCGAAGGCTAAGCCAGCGAGCAAGGCTGCGGCGTCTGGAACCGCCTCTACAACTGGGAAAGGAAGAGGCAAAAAAGCCAAGGATATATATGAGATGGACATTGACTGAGGCTTCAATGTGTTCTATTATTTATCAGTATTGCCTCAGGGATGGATGACAGTTTCCTGTTATGGTTTTTATACCCTGTGTGATATTATACTTTGTCGATACAAAAGTAATCTGAGATTATGAGGACCGCCCTTTGATGCTGTCAAGATGTGACATGATGTGTGGCTCGTGTATTCAGCTTGCCATAATACCTGCAACATCAGATAAGACCACAATCTATTCAACTTGCACGTCACATTCCAGATTGAGAGAATAACTCTGAGATACCTAGCAGCGCGTTGCTCGGCATATGCTTCTTTTAGAGACGCTAACTCGAAACTCTTCGAAACCTTGCCATGAGGTCACCTATAAATCATCCAAGTAAAAGTCATCCCGGAAATCTCGCCTTCTAATGGAAAGTCGGGGCCGCCGCACCCCTAAAGTTTGTAAGACGCCGAACCGGCCGTTATCCGATCTCAATGAATCCCCTACTCCATGGCTGGACAGCAAGGCAAACGGCTACTTGAGAGTCCTTTGCTATCCTGGTCCCGTTTCGACCTCAATCTTATGTACAATGGAAACACCTAGGGACAGACGCGTCCCCCAAACAAGAATTACATAGTTATACATATCTCCGTCCCCGCGGGCTCGGCCTGAATTTACTATGATGCAGGCCCGGGGGCTCCAGATGTGGAGCTCGACCGTCCGGTAGGCTTGCCCACCCGCTGATCGACCTTTTCACGGTGCATTCTGTTCTTGAGATGGACCTCGAAGTTGGTGACAGTGGTTTCCGGCCCTGGCGTGTATAGCTTGCCTGGGCAGTCGTGGCAGCGGATTCTGGGGAGGTACATGAACTTGATATTGGGCGGGATGGGTTGTCCAGCAGGCGGTGCCGGGACTGGCTGTTCAGTCTCAGCATTGACGGCACAGTATCGCATGACGCCTTCGAAAGAGTCATTGGGATACTGCTTCAAGAGATCTTGAAGAGCTGAGCTGAGCCACTCAGGAGGCGGAGGCTATGAATATGGATTAGCACGGCGGTGGAAGGAGAATTAGGACACGAGGGACAAGACACTCACAGGTGGCGGGCCTTGCTGACCAGGAGGCGGTGGTGGAGGGGCAGGGAGACGGCCAATTTGGCCAGGAGGAGCAGGTGTTGCACTGCCTGCCTTTGCAGGAAGGTTCTGGGTCGTGGCAGAGGGTGTTGAGGGAGGTCCCATATTGCTTGGGGGAACAGATGTGCTTGGAGCACGTTGTGCTTGGCTCACAGGAGTTTGCGATCCCGATGGAGGAGCAGCTTTCGACTTGATATCCTTCAGAAGCTTCCTGAGCTTCTCCTTGGAGACCTTCAGGTGAACCCAGTAATGCGAAGGCTCCTCGGTGGAGTCTCGAGCCTCCCGTCCTGGGAAACGACGAGAAGCGATTCTAGTCTCATGATGGTGTAGAATCGTAGCTGCCTCTGGTGTTTCTGATCTCCCAATATTGGCCATGCGCTGCTGGGCGGCGGATGCCGCACCGCGCATGCCCCTGGTACGTGCCGTACCGGCAAGTTGTGACATAGCAGGTGAGTCGGGCATCGAATCGTCACTATCGTCCGAGTCCGATATAGCGCCATCATGTCCACCAGGACCTCGCTTGCCCCTACCAGGGCCGACAGCGCCGGCCGCTCTCTTGTATAATCTGCTCTCTTCCACATCCGTCGCCGCCCCTGGCAGCGTATTGGAGACAACAAGCGTCCGGATAGTTCTCTGTCTCTCCTTGAGATCGGGTAGTTGAGGCCCGCCGCGTCTGTTGACAGATCTCTTCTGTCTCCTCTGTTCGCGAGAGAATATGACCTCATTCCTCTCCAGATCTGCGTCACTGAGCTCATACAAATAGGGTGCGTATTCCTTGGCTTGCTGTTGTGGCCGGAAGACGTTTGGTAAAGGAGAGGGGAGGAAGGCAGACACAAGATCTGGGTCTTCAATTGGTCTTCCATCAAACGGATGGCCAATGCTGTACAGACTTCTCGTGAAGAGTTGTGTTTGTTCCCGTATGCAGTGCGCAATTGCTGTTGTGAACTCGCCGGACAGGGACAAATCGCGAGCCATACTTTGGGCAAACTCCTCGGGAGAATTTATAGGATTGTTAATATCCCACTCAAACTGGTCAACAAGGGTATGCTGGCCGATGGTGATGTTGAGTTTTACTAATATTCTCATCTCATCGTTCTTGTACGCGGAATAAGGGAGCTCTGGGTCGAGCGCGTCTTCTTCGGAAAATACGGTTGGGTAGAAGTCATTGAGCTGCTCGTGGATCTGCTGCTGTACTTGCTCGAAGACAGGTTGGACCAGCGGGGCCTTGAGGCCCATATCCTCGACAAGATGAGCAGCGAAGAGCTCGACAGGGATGAGGCGCTCATGAAGGTTCCATGTGAACGTGTCGCGAAGCTTGACCTTGTCCCAGTCCACGTCTAATCGGACAGGTACGAGTTCTTCGTGCTGCTCGGCTTGCTGCTGCATGTCTTTTCGGCTGAATTTAGGTAGCGCCGGGGTGCCTCTTTTGCCTGGGCGATGCTTTTCCTTAGGATACACAATCCTTGACGGCTGGCCAGACTCGGTGAAGCCATTGCCGTAGCCATTGTAGCCTTCTCCGAATATTTTGCTCGGGGGAAACCATTGGCGATATTCGCCTCTTAGAGCTTTATAATCGTCCCGTTCAAGCCTCCGTTCTTTCATTTTCTTCTGTTCCGTCATCTTGTCGTCCATGAGAGCAGCATAGGCGATGTTGTCGCGGGTAACGAAGTGGTTCAGGAGAACCTGGAAGAAGGAATCCTTGTCGCGCACCGGCGTGTCTTCTGATGGCCTGGGTGTGCCCTCTTTCGACGTCTTGGATGCGGACTCATCACTGGATCTGGCGACATTGGCGCCATCGGGGGCCGACGCGGTGGTTGACGATGAGCTGCTGGCTGTCGCGTTGGGGGCGGCGATGGCCGGGGTGGAGGCCTGCTGTGTTGAGGCTGCCATCGCGAAAAGAATGTCGCCGCAACGGAGCGACGACCAGCTCAGAAGCCGTTATTCGCGTATGGCGGCAGGGTGGGCGACGATGTTGCGCGCGCTGAGAAGGTGTGGCGGTGATGGATGCTGGGATGTTGGAGGCCACTGTGGAAAGTCTGTGGAAAGTCTGTACTGTACTCTGGTAGCCTTTTGGGTAAGACCGCCAGGATATCGGTAGCCAGTGTGGAGGTGCCAGGATGAGCACTAATGAGTGCAGAACCCTTGCAAGTTGTGACCTCTGAGTCTGAGTTAGTGGGCAAGGTTGCAAATGCTGTGCAGGACTCCCCTATTGATTGGAGATTGGACATGCCGCCAAGCGACTGAAAACGAATGTGGCTGGGAAGGCGGTTCAAAAGTGCTGAGACCTGGACTTTGCCTCGAAAACGCAGCCGAGTGAGGTACCGGTACATGCACAAGACAGGAGGCTAGGAGCTGCCAGCTGGTGACAGCTGTCAGTAGTTGGACCGAACACTGCCCAGCCCTGGAGGATGCTTTGCAGCAAATCCTCTTAGACTTCGGCAAGTATCCCCTACTACGTTCAACACAGCGTCTGTACTCTCAGCCCAGCGACAGACTCCTGGAAAAAGACAGTATGAATCGCCAACCTACCTAAGGTAGGTAGGCAGCTCTCTTACTTCACATAGAACACTAACAGGCAAGTCAAAGCTCAAATCCATGTTGCTGTTGATTGCATTGGATTGTGATTCATTCCAACCAGGTAGAATGAGAGATCTAGAGGTTAAGAAACCTCGTAGGATGCTGATCTATTGGGTAGAGTTAGATAACTACCTAGCACCTAGGTAGGTAGGTCAGCTAGGTAAGGTTGTATTGGAAGCTGGGAGACAGACGGGCTGGCTTGCAAGCTCTGAGGTAATGACGGAGCGAATAGCGGGTGCGCCCACAGAAAAGCCCCTCCCCCACCTGAAATGCTGCTACCAGGTCAAAATTGGAAAGACAACACCACCTGCCCTCTTCCCCTCCTCCTTCCCTCAAGCTCCTTTCACTGCCTTTTCAGGTCATTTTCAGACTTCAACTCACTTAGATACGTCCCTCATTATCATAGATCAAAATGGCGACCGAGGAGAAAGAAATCGGTCTGTTGCCCTTTCGCCGACACCGTCGCCTACCCCTCCTCCTTCCACCATCAGCTGCTTTCCCTGCCAACCTGCCCCACCATCCCCTACCTCAACTGACCCTCGAAGACCGGCCATTATGGAATCTCGGCGTGAACAGCTACTGACAGCTTTGGCAGACTACTCTCTGGCCAACCCGGATACCTTGACCAAGTACAAGACCGCGGCACAGATCTCTGAGAAGGTCCTTGCTGCCGTCAAGGAGCTCTGTGTTGCCGGCGCGAAGATTGTCACAATCTGCGAGAAGGGTGACAAGCTCATTGAGGAGGAGGTTGGCAAGGTCTACCGTGGCAAGAAGATCAACAAAGGTACATGCTATCTGGCCTAAACTGTTCACCCTGTCTGTATTCTGTATTCAATATTCGAGTCACTCACACCAAGCCTCTCTAACACAGGCTTCTCCCACCCGACTACGATCTCCCCGAGCTCCTATGTCACTCCTTACACCCCTCTGACCTCGGACGAGAGCGAGGCATCCACCGAACTCCAGCCCGGTGAGCCTGTCAAGATCCAACTCGGCGCTCAGATCGACGGGTTCGGTTCGATCGTCTGCGACACAATCCTCGTTCCCTCCGAAGACAAGCCACAGGATGTCATCTCTGGCAAGCCAGCTGATCTCATCTTGGCGACATACTATGCCAACGAGCTGCTCCTGAGACTGATGATCCCCCCTGGATTGTTGGCTACTGGCAGTGATGAGGAGAAGGCGAAGGCGGCAGCTGCCAAGGCCCCTACGCAGACCAAGATCAACAGCCTGTTGGAGAAGGTAGCCAAGGCATATGATGTCAACCTTGTCGAGAGCACAACTTCATGGGTATTCGA
Organism: Phaeoacremonium minimum UCRPA7; assembly: GCF_000392275.1. Taxonomy (NCBI): domain Eukaryota; kingdom Fungi; phylum Ascomycota; class Sordariomycetes; order Togniniales; family Togniniaceae; genus Phaeoacremonium; species Phaeoacremonium minimum. The sequence continues at coordinate 347,608 of NW_006920910.1, forward strand.
GCGCAACGAGATCGAGGGCAAGAAGAAGATCGTTCTAGCTCCCGGTGAGGGTTCCAAGGGTGACGGTGTCCCCGAGATCGGCGAGGTCTGGGGAGTCGAGGTGGGCATGAGCTTGGGATCAGGCAAGGTGAAGCAGCTGGAGCAGCGAGCTACGCTGCACCGTCGTACTACTACAACCTACGGCTTGAAGCGACCCACGTCGAGGAAGATCCTATCTGAGGTGCAGAAAAAGTTCGGCACCTTCCCCTTCAGCTTGAGGCAGCTCGAGGATGAGAGGGATGCCAAGTCTGGTGTCGTGGAGTGCGTTCGTGGCAATGTCTTCCGTCAGTACGAACTGGTCGGTGACAAGGACGGTGCACCGGTTGCCCGCCTTTTGACAACCATTGGTAAGTGACGAAATGACATGCTTTGACCTTCAAATTCTGACCAGTGTCACAGCGATCACCAAGAACGGCATCACAAAGCTGGGTAGCGCCCCAGCTCTGGACCTCAGCAAGTTCAAGACCGACAAGAAGATTGAGGACGAGGAGATCCTGAAGATCTTGGAGCAACCGCTCGCCCGAAACACGGGCAAGAGCAAGTCCAAGAAGAAGAAGAAGCCTGCTAAGAAGGCGGTCAAGGAGGAGTCCGATGATGAGGACGACAGTGACGATGAGTAGAGTAGAAGGGTGTGCTAATGCTACTACATGAACTTTGCTGGTGGATCTGACCTGGCAATCACGATTATTGTACGCCAACAAATAACTGATCTTCCAATCGAAAACCGGGAACGATGAGCGCCACAGTTTCATTGTTTTCAATGGTTTGGGTATACCGGTGATGGAAGCCGCTAAGGCTGGCTGGTTTCCTAACATTGGAACTCCCCCCATCAACGGTTTACACATCTATGCTACCTTGATTAGGAAACACGGATGAACATGTGGATAGGCAATAGCAAATTCCTTGGGGATGCTTGTTGGTGTCTACTTTTATCTACGTGATGACATTGGCGTTGATCGTTTCGTAACACTTTAGTGACTTGCACTCCAACAGCCTTGGAAGCCTGTCCGGCGCCCCTATTGTGACTTGTGAGGGGCTGCGGGCAAGCATCCTGCTTAACAGACCCCGGAAAGCCATTGCAACAGGTAACCAAAGCGAGGAAAAAGCAAGAAAGTCCAAGTGCAGGAGCTGGGGCTGCACCCTCAAGTAGCGGCTGATGCTATTCGATGCCAGTCAAGCCTCATGGGGATCCTGAAAGAGCTCATCAGGCTGGCGAGGAGATAAGTTGCACAGATAGAAGGGTTCTTCACAGAAGCCAAGCCTGGAAACCCCTTTCCATGAGATGGCCAGCGGCTGTGCTACTGAGCGTTCACTATGAGAAGCAATCCCTCTAGTGCGGTTATATATATGCAGCACGAGCTGGGTGTTTGTTGATATCTCACCACTTGGTAGAGATAGGGCACCTGACCTTGTAAATGCGACTGTGACTGGTATGGATGATGGGTGTCTCGAGTGCCTGTCCTGCTTCTCCCGACAACCTTGCACAGGTCCAAGCCCCTGGACAAAATGTGTCGGCAAGGCTCTCTACCTTCTGATTTGACTCGTCCTCGAGAGTCACGGAGGAATCAGACAAAAGAAACTGAATGCAGACATCTCTAGCGCAAGGTAAACATATTCCTCAGGGGCATGTCTTTATCGCGCTTTGTGTGAATTGTCGGGACGCTGTACTAGAGCGGGAAGCATGCGTGCATGCGTGGAGCTTAAAAGTGTATGGTAGATAGTTAAGGTATCTGAGTGCTGTAGGTAGGTAGGTTAACGGCGGCACCCCCCTAGTCATCGGCTGGTGTAATCCAATTCTCCGAGATTCCTTACCTGGGGGCGCCTTCTTTCCACCACCCTTTTTCCTTTCCTCAGAACGTCAACGCGTTGACACCAAGAAAACGCGCTGGGAGACGGACGATTGATGAGCTAGGATCTCAGACAAGTACAGCCAGATTCATTTACCTCGTGTTTACAGATGCTAACAGACCGCGCAGTCGCGACAGAGAAGGGTGCATCGCTTCGCCCGTCTGAGGCAGGAAGGGGGCGAGAACACCATGCCCAGCACCATGATCTCCTCCAACACCAGAGCGTCGCGGTCGCGATACTCGAGCCCCCAGCAGACGCCCCAAGATCCGAATGACTCGGCGAAGTCTTCTGTCAAGGACGAGCAAAAAACATTCATGCAAAAATGGTTGGAGCCTGCCGTCCAGAGCAAGGCGAGCTTTCAGGAGGCCGGCTTGGTGCGTCACGGCGTGGTGGAAAATATGGCTCCGTTGGGCACCTTGCCCAAGGTGGCCGCGTCTAAGAAACACGGTACGCCGGCGGGACAGGAGCACACACCCATCCGCAAAATCATCTTGAAGCGGCCCGTTGCAGGAGCTGCAAATTCGCCCTCAACAACTCCGCTCCTGCCCGAATCTGAGGACGTCACCCCAGCTCTCACCAGGCGCTCAGTTTCTTCTCGGGACGTTGATGACGACTACGACCCGAAGGGCACCGCTTCTCATTCATCATCTGCGCGACCGAAGGCTGCTAGGAGAAGCGTCGGTCGGCCAAGCACGCATCGGCTGAGCTCAAACAGTAGTACGCTTCAACAAACCACGGCAAACAGCCCAGCTCGACTTCAAGACAACAAAGAAACCGTCGACAGGGTTGTCGAGGCGGCTGTGGACGAAGCTCTTGATCATTTCCGCTATCCTACTGCCTGGGCTCTGAGGACGCTTTATGACGAAAACTCATCAAATCCTCACTTCGTCTCTATGATCGAGCAGGTCTACCATCAAACAGCAGACCCTGAGACCATAGAGGAATTTGCCCGCCTTGTTCACGACAAAAAAAAAGAGGGCAAGGAGGACAATAAAGGCTGCTACTATTTTGTGCCCCCATCAACAAACAGCAGGTTCACTCCACACAAACCCAAACCAGCACCCTACACTGACCTTATCACTCTCGACGTGTCCAAATTCAGCACAGAACCTGAGGTGCACCCCAGAAAAAAGGTGAAGCACAGCAGCAGTCTCCATGAGTCAGCCAGAAAGATGGCGACAAACGGAATGAACGGCATAGCAAACATGTCTCCATCACGAAATCGGGGCCGTGCAGGCTCAGTCGGCAGCGACTCATCCCTTTCATCTGCCAAATCAGTCTCACCGCCACCCGAGGGGATTGACGAGGATGAGGAGGACGATGTCTTTGGTGTTCCTGCGGGTGCTGAACGCACCAGCTCTGCCGAGACCACCAGCTATGCGTCTGGCCCGGCTGCCCGCCAGCCAATCGCAGCCCGTCACAGATCTCGAGCCACTACAAAAAACAACGGGGACGTGTCGGCCACTCCCACACCAACCCTGGATTCCCCTACCACTGCTCCTCCCCCCACCACCGCAGCTCCAGGCATGCCTGCTGCCGTGGCATCACCGCTCTTCCCTAAGCTCTCCAAGAATAAGGGCAAGCATCAGGGCGCCGCTTCGGACATCAAGTTCCCCAGCCGCTTCGGAGTGGCCGAGGACGACGACAGGCATCATCGCCTCAGGCGCTTTGCCAGGAGCGTCACCAACACGCCAGGCGCGACTTCCTTGAGTTGGGAACGGCCTCACGTCCAGGATCCTGAGGTGGATTCGGATTTTGAGACGCCAGCCCGTCCCTCTTCTGTGCGACCTCGCGCCTCACTTCCGCCAGGAGGCACACTTAGTGCACGAGCTACGCGTTCGCAGAAGCGATACCACGATGAGGTGGAGGATGAGGTCTCCCCGACGAGCCTTCACTTCCCAGATGCCGGACCTGGCTCTGAGGTGACTTCTCGAGCTGTCACGCCGCTGCCTCGTGTCGTCAAGAAGCCTAGAACAGGCTTGCGCATCAAGACTTCGTAAGTATCAATCCTTTTCCATCCTCATCGTGGAGCCGTGGAGCTTCGCGGCCCAAGCATGGTCATAAGGCTGGGTAGTCCATCCTGTTTGGTCAAGTAACAACAAGGTCCTGGCGAATAAAACCTGGCTCCAGCACTAGACAATTTGCACACGACCCCATTCTTCTATAACTCGCTTTATTTGATGGAGACACTTTCTAACGCTCATATCTATATAGTCCCATGAAGAAGAAGAACGGTCCTTCAGCAGGTATTCCTCGCGCCAGTGGAGAGCGCACCACTCCGCCTCCCAACGGACAGCCCAACAACCAAGTGAGTACAAATTTCTCTTTCCAAAGAAAGCATTTGTGCCAGTGTCTTTCCTGGCAAACAGCGATATCTGAACGCCTTGCGTCGCCTTTCTGGTGCCAGAGGCGTGTTGCATTGCCTTACGGCCCACGCGAACTTGGATTCGCTGCCAGGAAATTTTAGTGGCAGGGCCAGCCCATGCCTCATTTTTGCCAAAATATGGCGCAAAGACCGGCATCTTACCTTGGAATCAGCAACACCAGGCTAACCTTGGCGCACAGGACGAAAACGACGACTACTGCTCGTCGTGCGGTGGTAATGGCGAGCTTGTCTGCTGCGATGGCTGCACCCGGTCATTCCACCTCACATGTGTGGATCCGCCTATGGGCGAGGGACACTTGCCGGACGAATGGTATTGCCACGTCTGTTTCAGCCAGCGATTCCCAACCCGAGTGCCCGATCACGGCGGCGTGTTTGGCTCTCTTCTCAACAATCTGGAGAAGAAGAACAGCAGTGCTTTCCGATTGCCTGCAGAGGTGCGCGACTACTTTGAGAGCGTGAAGACTGGTGCGGATGGCGAGTACGAAGAGATCGTCCCGCCCGCAAAACCCAAGTAAGTCCCCTGTCCTGTCCGCGCCTTGGTCATCTCCCAGGAATTGCCACTAGCCTATATTGGGGCCATCCCTGAGACCTCGCACCTATCGCTTTTTTCCACCTGCGCGTCAGCTGACACGATGATTACAGGAAGAAGGCAGGCGTTGATGAGGTCCTTGATTTTTGGAAGGTCCGTGACGCTGATGGCAATGCAATCATCTGCCACAGCTGTCAGCGCGCCGCTGCGAAGGATCGGGCTATCATGCCCTGCAGCCTCTGCGGTTTGCACTGGCATCTAGATTGCTTGGATCCACCAGCGGCTAATGCCCCAGTTCCACGTACTTTCCGGTGCCCTGCTCATGTTGATGATCTTCTGGCCAAGATCCCTGGCTCACTGGGCCCAGCGCACAGGTTCCGCAAGATCAAGGGTGCTCCCGCCATCAAGCCATCTTACAGTCGTGGCTTGATCAACAATGGATGGATTGATATCGATGGTGAGTCTGAAGATGAGAGTGGTTGGAAGGAGGTCGAAACTTTTGGCAAGACCTACCGATTGCCCAGTCAGGGCATCAAGCTCGACTTCCTCTCCCGGTATGTTAATCCAGGTACCAAGCTCAGGCTCCTACTAACAATGCTGTAAAAGAGTTCGTCAACTCAATCATACCAAAATGGAGCGCCCCACAGCTCATGCTCACGGCGTACCGGTTGCTCGGGCTCCAGTTGCGATTCCTGTGGATGCAGCCGAGATAGAGCGCCAACAGGCCGCTTTAAACATTGTTCGTTTCAGTGGTGGAGAGCAACCGGCTGTTTCCACACTGATCAATGCACTATTGGTACGTTGCGAACAGTCCGGTACTGCATCATCTTGGTCTTCAACTGACAATGGTAACAGGACAATGCTGATCCCGCCGTGATCTCTCTGATTGCGCGTGGCGATAGTAATCGAATCGGAAGCTCGCTCGAGACGGCGGACCGCCAGAGCCTAAATGCCATGCTGGAACATATAGAAGCGATGCAAGAGCGCCTCAGAGAGAGACTCTCGTCCGTCACAAGCGCAGCCTCCAATATCTCTTCGTCTTCGCAGGAGACAACAGTCAATGGCACCACGGATAACACAGCCTCCCAGGCTATTGACACAGCAACCTCTCCGGACCACGATATGAAGAATGCTGAGGCTGTCGAGGCTGAGCCGAAGGCTGCCACACCGAATGTCAGCGATCGTATTCCGACTCCTGAGAATTCGGCCGGATCGAAGGTCGAGGAGAACGCAGACCGTGTCTCCCCATTTGCTGAAACCACGACTGACGCCGCTGATCCAAGCAGCTTCACCCCTAATGTACTCGAGTCGCCTCAAGATCCTCCCAAGGTCAATAGTGATGTTCTTACCCCTGCCGCCACAGAGCCAGACTCAAACGTGGAGACTACTGGCAATGACGAAGTCCAGGAGCAGACGGTGCCCTTGGACAACGCAATGGACTTAGACTAGTCCTCCCCAACCTCTTTAATCATCAAGCCCCACCACCAACAACCTGAGCCCCGGTGTTCTCGCCTCCCATCGCACACAGGGAATTTCGCGTGAACGAGCTCTATATAGGTTGCATTATCTACAGAGAAATGCTTCCTTTGTACACATAACCTTAAAACTGCCGGCTTGGCATTTTCTTTTGCTCTGCACAGCTACAGACTGGGCCGATCCTGCAGCTGAACAATACTGTGTCTTCACAGTTCATGACTTATCGGCAACAACGGTCTGTTGAGAGGCCTACTATGGGGGTCCATAAGATCCCTTACTCGATGAGCCCGCTCGCTTCCTTTCCTCCCCCGACAGCGGCCCAGGCTCTGTGTCTGAGAGTTGGTCTTCCTTCGAGGAAGGAAGCCATCAACCCCGTCGACGGGAGAGGCGTGGGGGCGGAGACGAGACGAAACTTTTTACTGGCATTTGTAGCATCAGACACGGAAAGGATAGGGATTGATACCGGAAAGGGTTTCGAGAAGGACCAGAGACCTTTTCAATATAAGTTAGCTATCCCGTAACAGATGAATCAAATAAAATCAAATATTGGTAGCCACCTGTTCTTGCCGAGCACCAGGCGACTCGTGACTTGGTTTACTCCTGGTTTTGACAGTAGTTAGATAATGCACAGTAGCCCAGTCCTGAAGGGTTTCTTGATCTCTTATAACTGAAGCCACAATGTCCACACAGACACCAAAGGATAAGAAGGTAGAGGCTTCGCAGCCCAAAAAAACGAGAGTAATTGTTTCATATATCTAGGACCTGTCCGTTCTCAAATGCGGATATGGGATGTTCCTTTCGACCCCCTTTGCACCTTTTTTCATCTTTTGGTTTGCCTCCTGCCAGTCCTCCTCCCCCCCTTATCCATTCCATCCGTGATGACGGTGGACGCGGGAAAGCAAGGAAAAATACACGAGTTTCTCTGTCCCCCTCAGCAGCGAGAGAGTCGGTCGTACAGCCAAAACAACCCGGTTGACCCCTCAGCCCCTTTCTTTCCATCACCTGAATCAAAATTCTACAAGAAGTGAACATCGAGTATTGATCCCTCACAGAGGCCGTTGCGATGGGCTGCACTCGTCCATCGTACTCGAACAAGTCGGTCAATCAATCAGTCAATCCGTAACAAGCCAAAACAGTGGTAAGAATAATAAAAAGGGGCATCATCGAAATTGGGATAAGCCGGTCGGTCACTCGGTCTCTCCAAGTCTTTGTCTATATACTTTTCCTCCAACAACGAATCCGTAAGCCCTTCTCGGACTAGACACGAGAGCCTCAAAAACCCTGTGTTGTCCATGAGGTACGCTTTCTTTCTTGCCCAGCAAATAATAGCTCAAGCTAGTTGGAGCCTCGTCGAAGGCCAACCTTACATCAATCCAACTCCACGTATCCCTCGAAAAATCGCAACGGTCCAGACAGAAATAGCAACAGAAACATGACATGACGCCCCTGGGCGAATATTCCATCAGATCCAAGGGGTTCTTTGACGTAAGAATGAATTAAATCATCTCTATCCAGGGATTAGTCTTAGTATGGACGTTGGTTCGAGTCGCGCGCCGGATTTCGACCTACACGTCCGCGTCTGCCGCTGACTTGCTCCTGCATGTAGGGCATGTTTTGCATCCCGTTCATGCCTCCATATCCGAATCCGCCCATGTTCATACCCATCCCGAAGCCAGGAGCGGGGAATTGGGTTTGGTTGGCTTGCATGCCGGGCATCTGAGCACCAGGAGGTTGAATGGGACTTCCATTGGCCATGTTCTGGCTTCGGTATTGGTCGATAGAAGGACTAGGGCTGTTAAATCCCGCAAAACCGGCCTGCATAGCAGGGAAGTTGTTGTACATCGGAGGGGTTGCACGAGACAGCATGTTCTGCTGGTACTGGAGTTGCTGGAGGCTGACAGGGGGAATCTGCGCATTTGGCGCATTAAACATGGCGCCCTGTGCCCCAAAGCCAGAGTACTGCGGAGGAAGAGCAGGCTCGACACTCTCGCTTCGTGGTCCTCCGAATCCAAGCTCGTAGTTGGACTGGTTGACAGCGGCAGCATTGAGGGGGTTGTAGAACTGGTTATTTCCATTCCCGTTGAACTGCGCAGCAGCAGCTTGTTGTTGCTGTTGTTGTGCTGCCTGTTGCTGCTGCTGCTGTTGATGGTGATGAGAGCTGCTAGCCTGTCGTGACGCTGGACGCTGTCGCTCATTGTTGGTGCTATGGTCTCGAGAGCCACCTCCGCTTCCATTACGGGTCGATAGGCCGACTTCATCCATTAGGCGCTTGTAGCCTTGGCCGGGCTGAGCCTTGATCCTAATGAGGACAGTCTTGACGTTTTCGACGACCTGACTTCGGATGCTCTCGTCAAAGAAGGGAGTCGTCAAAACCTTAAATATCAGAGTAGCTCCACAGGTATGATCGCTAAGAATAGCTTCCAGAACTCGGTCATTCTTGGTGAAAAAGAGGGCCTTCAGAATAGTGTCACGAGCATCTCCCTCGGCCTTCTGGTTGATCACCTTCAACACGGTGAGGTAAGCAACCTTGTGAGTGCAGAGATGGACCAGATATGGCACCAACTGGGGTGAAAGAACCGTCCTGCGTTGCGGAAATGTGCAGGTGTCAAGGAACCAAGTCAATAGCAGGGCACCGTTGGCATTGGTTGCTAATTGCACGCTATGCAACGCGATAGCTGCCGCGAGCATCCTCTGTTGGTCCTTGGTAGCATGGTGGCTTTCCAAGCAAGCACGCATAGCCCGAGCACCGTATCGGCCCTGGGAGACTTCCCACATCTGGCTCAGCATCGTCTCAAAAATGAAGTCGTTGAACGGCGCCCCAAATTTGAGACAGCCTTGCAGAACATAGTTGCCATATTGGTCTAGGAACAACGAGACCGTGTACGGTCGCAAGTACTGCACGATCAGGTTCATCTGGTGTGGAGTCTTGCAAACGTCGATGATCTTCTGCGCTGCCCAAGTACCATTTTTGTGCACACCAATCTCTGCCATGTGTGGAGCAATTTCAGCAAGCATATCGTCGCGCAGCTGATCGGAGCAGTGCTCGAAAAGCTTCTGGACGACAGTGTTACCAAGATAGTCGGATGAAAGCTCCGCAATCTCTGGCAACATGTCGACAGCGATGCCTTCGATCTCTGCCTGCGATAAGCTCTGGTTGTCGATCCGCTTGCGAATGTCCCGTAGCTTGGGTGCATCGTGCACCCTTGTGTGAGAAGGTTCCTTGATTACAGGAATCTCTTTGGCGAAGTCGTTGAACTGGATAGCTGACTGAAGACTCATGGAGATTCTGTACCTATCGTCATCGGTAGCACCAAACTGCTTGACGATATCCAGGATATCCGTGGTCATCTCTCGGAGTGGTGGAACTGTAGGATCAACATTCGCCGTCTGGGGAGCGGAAGCCGCTTCCACTGAGCTTCCAGATGCTGCCGTGGTAGGAGCAAGACTAGCATCTTGACCTTTGGCGAAAGGATCCGGGCTTGGAGAGGGGAAGACGCCATCGTGTCCAGGAGTGTTGGACGCCGATGGTGGCTTCGCAAAGTTAATACGGATTGGGCCTGCACCGGGGAAGATCTCTTTGCCGTTCATGTTCGCTTTAGCAGCGATTGCGCTGTCTACTCTCTCGAAATTCACGAAGCCACAATTTTTATGGGTCAGGACTCGAGCGGATAGGATTGGACCGTAAGACTTGAACATCTCTGTGAGGGTGGATGTTGTTGTGGATGTTGGTATACTACCCAGCCACAAAGCGCTGGTCGGTCCTTCGAGGCCTTGCTCTTCTGCACTCAGGAGCCCATTATTGCGGCTGTTTGATCGGCCCAAGGTCATAGCAGCAACCGCTTGTGGAAGATCTTCAAACTCCTTCTCGTCAGGCAGTCGAATCTCAGCAGCTGTGATGGAGCTATCCAGGCGCGAAGGAGTAGGGTAGTAGTTTCTGAGGATACGGGAGGCAGGGGTCTCTAGGACGCCAGCAGTCCTTGCACGAGGCCGATTCACGGCCTGGTTTGCGAACGCCTGGACCGCCAGGTTATGGTTGTGAATAGCAGCATTGGTCTTGGCAAGCTGGTCCTGTAAGGCAGCCGCATAATGGCTTTCATAGCTCAAGCCATCCGCGTCAAAGTCATCCTCGTCCTCATCAGCATACTTGTCCTTGTTGTTGACAGAGTAAGAACGGAAGCGGCTTGCTTGTTTTGCAAAGTCGGTAAGGTTGGGAATGTAGGGAGTAGCAAGCTGTGCTCGTGGAGGTTGCGGTGTTTCGGCCAGACCAAGATAGTCGAGTGTCCTCATATGGACATCATTCTCTCCAGTCCCTTCTCTTGAAAACTGTGATTGTGTTGGGGAGCTTGGGCCGTTCGAACCTGCACTAGCAATGCTTGCCAGTGTCGAACCCCTCTCGCGACCGCCAGTAGGATTCCAACTGCTGAAAATGGACGGTCCGAACGGTGAATTAGAGCCGGGAATGTGGGCAAAGGGGCTCCGTTGCGGCATGGAGCCAGCCCTTAGACGAGATAATAACGTCGAAGCGCCCGAAGATGGGTCAGACGGCTCAAGTCCTGGTGATGGAGACTTGAAAGGGCTCTGTGAAGGTGTCGGCCTGGAGGACTTGGAGGCTAGGGTCGGGATGCTGAGCAATCCATTTCCAGCACCACCGGGGGAGAATCTCGAGGGGACGGTGCCGGCTCTGGCGCGACGACCAGTCGATGGGAGGCTATCTGGAGTCGGCAGCTGAGCGAAGTCAGGAAAGCCATCTGTTGGTGACTCGGGGATGTTCTCGCGTAGGGGGGTTGAGTTGCCGCTGGTGGGCGGACCTCCCCAAGGGTTCACCGGGATACCAGGTACCCCTTCTTGGGCTTGGATTTCTCTAGCTCTAGAAGAGGGAGGGATATAGTTAGCTTCATGTTGGGTAGTTAGGGTAGCGATGAATGACCCCACGTACCGCTTGGAGAAGAGTCTGCTTGAGGCTGCCATCTCGTGCGACGGAGAGCCAGCCCCTGAGCGCGTTGTACCAGACATTTTGGCAGAGGGCAGGCCAGGTGGGAGCCCAAAGGGTGAGCGCACGGCACCTCCGGAGGTCGGTTCGACTGGAGATGTCTTTGATGTGGGAGATGTTGAACGGTTTTGGCTGGAGGCAGCTTGCGCAAAATTGCCAATTGTCAAGTGTTCTGATCTAGCAGTGGACATTATCGATTATCGCTCCGACCGTCATCAGACATGCAGGGATTGCAGTTCGCTGAATGGGAAAAGCGTATTATCGTCCCAATATGGGAGAGTGATGGGTCGGGTGTCGATTGAGGAGGAATTCGAGTTGGAGGTCGGATTTCTTGCTGCGGTTTTGCCTTGGTGCAGGGTGACAGGAGGCTGATGGGCACTTTTACGGACAGCGAGGGTCCGTTGGGGTGACAAAGATGCTTCCAGATTATTTGGCAGTTTGCGGGCAAGGAAAACGATGAAGGAACGAGGTGTCGAATTGACTACTTCAGATTTCTGATTGTAAAAGCTGTATGTGTAATGGGTCGATTACAAATGTCAAAAGTGACGAAGTTCAGAGAAGTGTGCTGTCCGGCCGGTCGCTGGCACCGAGGGATGCTCAGCTTGGACGTCGAGTGTGTGTGTCGTCAGACAGTGGATTTGAGGTGAGCACTGGAGGAAGATCCAGCTGGCTGCTAGTCGAGCAGCAAGGCAAGGAGCGTCGTCGAGGAGATAATGGGGGAAGGAAGGGAAAAAAAAACTCTCAAATCAGGTACTCGTGCTTCGTGATGATCGTCTTGGATGGAGGTGTTGGTGTTGGTCTCTCCGGGGCCCGTTTCTCGAGGTCGTCGTGGTGCAAAACGGGGGACATAGGGAACGCCGGCGAAAAGGTCAGCTCTTTTTGCTCCAGTCCGTCCGTCAGTCAGCCTTTGCCCCTTTCTTCCTATTAGACTTAGGTAGGTTTGGCGGACTGCTCCCTGCCGCAAAGAGGAGGGTGCAAGTGAGAGATAGAAACGAAGTGAAGAGGCAATCAATATACAGGCCTCATCAGTAGCAATGAGAGCCTGGAGAAAAAAGAGTTGGAGGATTGTACGAAATGGGATGAGGAGGGAAGAAGGTCGCTTCTGGAGAGAAAGAGAGAGGGCGCGCGGCGTTGCTTGGCCCAGGTCAGGTAGAGAGGTAGAGGTAGAGGTAGATAGCAGTGGGAAAGGGACTGGGGTAGAGGCTAAGGTGGTAAGGTAGATTGGTAGGGAGGGTGAGGGCGAGAGACAAGAGGAGTCGGCTGTTAGTGATGATGGTGGATTGGCTGAGGTACCTACTGCATAGTACGTCGATAGGCACTGCCCTGAATGATGGGCAAGGGGAGAGGAGGGGAGAGGCGCACAGGGCACGACGACTCAGTGGGGATGACTTTGACTGAACTAAACTGGGACTCGCACGGGGGGTTCTGGTGAGGGGGTACCTGACCAGGTACCTGACGAGGTGTCCAACCGGAGGTACCTCAGCCAAGAATCCACCCACTTTGAGGGATGAAACAAAATACGTGCTGTTTGGGGTTGGCCGCATCCTATTCTATCTCCCTAATACCGTTAATCCCAGCTGGGTTGGACCTGTCGGGGGGCTTGTCTAGCTGCAAAAAGCCACGCACTCCACCGGCACTCGACTCCACCTCAGGTGTACACAGCTCAGTTACAGTATGTAGAAAGTACACGATGATAGCCAGAGAATCTACAGTGTGAGGGAGGGTGCATCATCTTAGATAGGAAGACGGGGGAACCCATCACGATGTCTTATGTGTGTATATATGGGGGATAAGAAGAGATCTAGACAATCATGGCAGATTAAACATCTCTATCTGTCTACCGATAGGTAATGCCATTGTGCATATTGGAAGCAGCGTGAGGACCTACCTACTCCCACTTATGCCACTTCACTTCACATTAATAGCATCGAATGTATCACCCACGGCGTCCTCATGCTCAATATTTACAGCAACTCAGAATGACGTGAGCTACGACGAACTCTCGAATGACTAGAACGACGTTCGCTCTTTCGAAACCCAGAGGTCGTGTCTCGTCTTGGCAGTTGTTCCATCAGAACAGTCTCTACCAGGAAAAGCTGGAACACTGTACAAGTCATTCCATCCATCTTACAAGCTGAAGCCCAAAGCATATCTCCTTGGGTGCACGTCTTGTAGAAGGTAGTTGGCCGCACGGCCATAACAATGACAGAACGGCACGGCCTTCTACTGACTTCTTTTGGGCCAGCTCCGCCCATCGAGCAAACGTAATGACGATAACACAACTCCCATCAAATCTGGAGAGGAGGGATGGAGTGGAGGGTCGGCATGATCGCTTGATCGCCGGTTGCAGGAACCACTGGCCAGACGCGACGACCGTCTGTTTGTCATCTCCTGTGTCTCTCCCGTCTCTCTTCCTGCCGCGTATCTTGATCCTCGGTAAGGGGTTCGTTCGGCCCTGTTCGATCGTTTGTTCGTTTGACCTATCTGAGCTGAGGTACAGTACCGGTATATCAGGTATGTATGTACTATGTAGGGCACGGCATAGTGCATCCATCCTCTCCATGCCTGTACCATCGCGCCATCAACATCCAGATGTCTCCTCCAGGCCCTCCGTCGCCTAAGACTTCTCCGTGGGCCCTAACCCCCGCTCGCTGTACAAAAGTGGGTAGAGGCAGATGCTACTGTAATGGGTAAATTGAAGGCTGAATGGGGAACAATGGGGTTTGACGCCTTGGTTGGTTCCGCCGTGGTCACTTTTCAGGGGTTGATACGTACGTTTGGGCCACAGAGCACACACAGTACCGTATCGTACAGTACCTGCCTGTGTCCAGGTGCCAGGGAACATGACTTGGCTTGGTGATACACACACGACTATAGCTACGACGCGACGGGCCAATGCAGCGAGTGGCAGCTATCAAGGCAGACAGAGAAAGAGTTGGAGGATCCAGGTCAAGTTCTCACTCGACTGACTAATTAAAGTTGGGCTCACGGCTTTGGGAGAAGCAAGTAAGAAAGCAGCTTGGGGGGGAAATAAGGGGCTGTGAGAGGACAAACCACGACCGTCCACCACTCGGCAGCCTTCCCTCGGCCGTCTGGCGACGCGGACTCGCAGAACGGGACGAAGATCACACCTTGACAGCTCGTACGCCCGCCATCGTCGCCCATCAGGTCTGCACTCGGCGCAGAGGAGGCGGCGATGGTGCGTCAGCAGCCGCAGAGGGGTGGTCCAATCTCGTACCTCAGCACGCCCTCTACAGGTGGGAATCCGCCCATTCGCTCCAGTATATGGCGACCACATCAGCAGCGAGGCGACGCGATGTGATGCGATGCGCTGCGATGCGATGAGATGCAAGCACTTTGCACGACACATTAGGATGATGTGCTAAGACTTCCCAGGTTTATGCGGGCGTGCCACGGCGACGAATCAGGCAGCCCCCCGGCCCTGTTAGAGGATGATCTAAAATTCTGAAACGAAGGCTCGTCTTTTCTTTCCATCTGCTCTGTGCCTCAATGCAAGCCTTCCTAGCGATCTCACAGCGGCTCTCCTCTTGGCGACCGGCATGCCCCCAGCAGGGGTTCTGGGGGGCGTCGCTATCCCTGTCGTGCTCCTTCGCGTCCAACTGGATCAGTCTGCCAACTCTCCTGACTTCGATGCACCTCCTCCTCCAGCCTGGCCTAACCTAGCCGCCAGCACACCATTTCAGCGTTCTGCATCATCATTGGAATCAAATCCTGTTGTCGTTCTCCTAGGAAAGCCACATTAGTGGCTGGTGCTATGGGCTATTCGTCGAAGTGATCCTTTCGTCCTGCAATGTCCACCAGCAAAAGAGACAGGTTTTGACCATAAAAGAACTGACATCCAAGATAGAGTACCGGTAACTTGCAGTACGACACGGTTCGTTTGTCCCAGACCTATTTGCCCGTGCTCCATCTCGAAATACCTGGCTTTAGCCCTGTTACACAGCTGCCGCCCCAGGATCGCCCAGGCTAGGTAGGGCACAGGGCAGGACTAGGCTTGTCGGATGAACTACTCTTGGAATTTCAAATACTATTTCCGTCTTTCTCGATCCCTCTCCGCCCAGCATGTTACAAGCAAGCTGCTTCTACGTAGCGGGAAGGACAATCGGTCGTGCATGGACCGCAGACTTGGCACGTCTAGGGAGATGCCATTTTTGGACTCCAAAACGCCAAGTTGGGGGAACCTCGCCCTTGTTTCGATACGCTGGAGATGTCGATGGCCACGCTTACTCATCCATTGCTGAGAATCTTTTAGTCAAGTCATACCAACTGGAAAAGGGACGAGGCCTATTAGCTCGACCTGTCAGATGCGTATGATACCGCATTAGCCCGTGCTTTCTGTCGCCGCTGCTATATTTACAACCTTGATGTTGCTAAACTAAGCTACAGACTCGTAACTTGGCAGGAATGGACGACTGAAACAGCATCACCTGCTTGGCTGGTCTGTTACATGTAGACAGTCGGGCATGTAGTCGGCGCCCTAGCGATACCAGATTGAATCATCTTATATAAGTCTATGTCGTACAGCACTGGTCTAGTGGGTCCCGGCTTCCTCTGCCGTGACCGAGGAGGGACGGCGCCGTGCGGGAGGGGCCGTAGACCAAGGACTTGACTGCCGGGAGCCGATCGGGGCCACTCCCGAACATTGGTGCTCACGATCGAGTACATTATTCCAAGACACGGAGTTCTGATGGTTGGCATTGCATAACATTGGTATCCAAGTGCTAAACTGTCGATATTGGAAATGGTAGATTGAAAACGCTTGCCATTCGCGTTTGCGAGATTAGATCAAGCGTTTGGCCCCTGTCTTACACCACTGTCTATCAACTCAACTACATCGCGTCTACTGTACGTTGTGCGAGGTTTCGATACTTCTCATCAACTCTCTCCATGTCTCCTTCTCCAGGGGAGACCATAGGAAATGACCAGAATTGTTCTGATTCACTAACAGTAAAGAGTTCATGATGCTCAGCTTCCAAACAATGCCAAGAACGATTAGAGTTGACGGTTCAAAGTTTGGTTGAACTAAGACTGTCAAGCCCCGCGACTTTACTAAACTGAACCAGAGATAATGACCACTCTCGCTTCCGAGGCACCCCGTTGCGGTGGCGTCTGTCTTTTCCTCGTTGGCAGCTCTGTTTCCCTGGCAGCGTTCTAGTTTCCGCCTAATAAACTTTCAGCGGCGCCAGGCTAGACATCTCCCAAGCGAAACGGCTTCACCTAGGACCCCCACCGGCTGCATATGGCACCACCCACCAGGTCGCGGCTACGCAGTACTCTATCGAATCGTCGGCTGCACGGCGAGTTTTGTAGATTGTAGAAGACTCGTCGTTCATAATCGCGAGAAACGAGGAAATAGTGTAAAGTAAAAAGCTATTGGTAATATTGTGCGACGGTGTGAGGTTAAGTAGTTGGGGTTCGGACTCGATTCGGATGCCTCATCACAGAGAATACACGTGCTGAATATACATGACCGGTGATTTATACTAGAAGCTGTATTTGACTTTGATGCAAGCCACAACTTCCCATGTCTTTCCCCCCGCCGCCTATGTGTTCCCAGTCCCGTCGACTCTTCACCGACGAGTGAAGATGGCGTTCGCTACAAGAGGTCCTCAGGCTCAGGCCGTGATAGGTGCTCTTATCTTGCTGTTTCTGATATGGCTCTTCGCGCCATTCAACCCCTCAGCCTACAACGTACGTACGAGATAGCGCGAGGCTGCGTTGCGCCTTGAAAGCTGACCTTGGAAGCAGCAGAGCCCTCCAGCGAGCCCAGGAGTCGTCAAGCCGGGCAAGGACACATCCGATCTCCCTCCCGTCCTCTCGAATTCCTCATCGAGCGAGGAAGACGGCCAAGGCTCGCTTATAGACAAGGATGAGTTCCGGCCGCTGATCCTGTACGCCTACGCAGAGTCCGACGCGGCGCGGGAGAACATCAAGTTCTTTATCCACCAGGGCCTCCACGGCGCCGCCGACTTTGTCTTCATCCTGAACGGCATTGAAGACGCGGACTACCTCGAGATACCTCAGAAGCCCAATGTTCGCGTCGTCAAGCGGGACAACACCTGCTTCGACCTCGGCGCTTACGGCGAGGTCCTGCGGCAGGATGGCTTGTGGGCCAAGTATAAACGCTTCATCATGCTGAATGCCAGCATCCGTGGACCCTTCCTGCCTTACTGGAGCAAGGGGTGTTGGTCGGATTTGTATCTCGCAAAGCTGACCGGGAAAGTCAAGGTATATAGACCCTTTCACTGAATATGTTGAAACCATTTGCGTAGACCATCACTGATACATGTTCTCTCGCAGCTGGTGGGCATGACAGCCAACTGCTGGCCACGCTTCCACGTGCAGTCGATGATCTGGGCGACCGACGCCGTGGGCATCGATCTGCTGCTCAACCCGCCGCCGGGCTCGCGCGTGGAGGACGAGTTCGGCGGCGCAGACGCCCCCGTGGGGCTGGCGGGCTGCTACGGCGACTGGAACGCGGCCGTGCACGCCGAGGTGGGCTCGACGGAGGCGGTGCGCGAGCCGGGCTACGAGGTCGACCTGATGATGATGGCCTTCCACAAGTCGGGGAACTACATTGACGAGTGCGCCAACAGCGAAGGCAACGGCGACCTGCTCTGGCAGGGCAAGTACTTTGGCACCAACGTCCACCCCTACGAGACCATCTTCATCAAGGCGAACCGCGATATCGACCCCACGCTGATCGAGCACCTCACGGAGTGGCACGAGACTGCCGGGACAAGCAGTTGGGACGTGTGCAGGGGGGCGAGCTTGTAAGATCGTGGCTGGCTGTGAGGCAACACCATACCGACGAAAGGAATCGCCCCAACAAAAGGCTTGTTTTGATGATGAATTGTCAACCCGGGTGGACTGCCGGATACTATTGTGGGTCAGACAAAATTGCGGTCATCGATAAATTGGATTGGCGTTTTGCGGATGGGTTCAGAGGATATGGCGTAGAACTCGATTTCCACAAGGGCAATAGACTATACTAATCTAGTCGGGTTGTATGAAAGGATTAGACATGTTAAGACAAAGATGTCCAATTTCAAGGAGGGTCACCAAAAGCAGACGGAAGTTGTTCATTTTACCAAATTATCCATTCGTGCAGGCCTAACTTCTATATCATGAGAAACGATCCATGCGACTTCACACAACCACAAACGACCAGGACCATTAGCAGAGTGAAGCACTCGTGATGGGTGTCCCCGTAAGCTTTCCTTTGTAGTGAGAAGTGCAAAGCGTCGGAAAGCCTCCGTAGGGGGTTCATGCCAAGGTCGAGAAAATCATCCTTCCTATGCATTCAAACATTGAAAAATCAGCCGCCTCCAGAACGCCGTGTGCGACCTTCCATTGGGAATATATGCACGATATATCCGGTATCAAATAGGCCCTTTTCTGTGAGGGCATCCAAACCGGAAGCGAGATACGTAGCTAACTCGCTTTGACTTCATCTCTGTCCTCATTCATTCATCGATTTTGCTGCTTATTTAGCATTTCTCTTGAAGGCCAGCAACTCGGCCAGACTGCCAAGGGGGCAGCCGTGCTTCAAGAAGTCATGGTCTAGAAGCTCCCTGGCAGAAGCCCGGCTCTTGACATCCACACATAGACAGACCGAGAGGAAAGCTTTCAGCTCCTTGCTGAGCTTCTCTGGTTTCTTAAGACGCGGAGTGCCGTTAGTAGCGATCAGATACAGCGCCTTGAGTGGTTCTTCGTTCAGGTAAGGGGGCTCAGATTCAATCATCTCAATAGCCATGATACCCAAGGACCAGATATCAACCTTCGGGCCGTACTCCTTCTGCTTGACAACTTCAGGGGCCATCCAGTAAGGTGTGCCCACCATGGTTGCACGCTTAGACTTGGTCTCTGTGAGCTTCGCACAGAAACCGAAATCAGCTGTAAGTAGGTTAGCACCGTGCACATGAATGTCCAAAGAAAACTCTCGAGGGTTGGACTTACTAATCTTGACATTGCCACGAGCATCTAGGAGAACGTTGTCACTCTTGATATCACGATGAATGATATTCTGTGAGTGAAGATGTTGCAGGCCTCGGCAAGTCTGTTCCGCAAGTCAGCTATGATGTTGATGTTGGATGAAGGTTACGATAAAACTTACCTCAAGGCAGATGGTTGAGATCTGCTCCTCCGTGATGACAGGATTATTATCAATGACATCTGTCAGGGCACCACCCTCCATATACTCCATAACAACCCAGAGCTCTGCATTATTGTTACGCAGGAATGCGTCGAGGAAGTTCACAATGTTCCTGTGCTTGCTGTCCTTCATCACCATGATTTCGTTTACGATCAACTCCTTTCTTGGTTGGTGTGCAAGATCCATTTGCTTGATGGCAACTTGGGCCTTAATGCCCTGCGCGCGAAGAAGTTCACGAGCAACACCTGATGTAGCGGTCTCTTTAACCTTGGCAACATAAACGGATCCAGATGCACCTTGGCCGATCTTCTTCTGCTTGGAGTAGGACAGGTTGGGATCATCCTTGGAGACAGCCTCCTTAAGCTTAGCCATGACCTCGTTCTCAGACATGGTCGACATGCGGACATCCTGTTTGCGCTCCGCAGCTGGCGGCTTAGCGGTGAGCGCAGCCTCCGCAGCCTTGACAGCATCACTCTGGCTGGGCTTGGGTCCAACGTTGAGCGGCTTAACCGGGGCTGGCAAGCGTGAGGGGGGTTGGCCTTGCGCTCCGTTCGCTCTTTGCTGAGGAGCTGGAGAGCTTGATCCGTTGGGATAGCGCTGAGCGGAAGCTTGCTGGGACTGTGGTTGGTCGTTGCGCGGCATTCGCTGCGCCTGAGATGCCTGACCATTTGGATCGCGTACGGAAGACGAGCTCTGCTGCTGGGTCAAGGGGGGACGGGATGCAGCACCTGATGCGCCACTTGGTGGAGCAGGCGCAGGTCTCTGGGCACGCAGGCTCGAGACTTGCTGTGGTGCCTTTGGCGCTGGAGGAGCCGCCCGACCGGGCGTAAAGCGGTCTGACGATGGAGCTGGAGAGCTCCCACCGTAACCCCCTAGCTCTTGTTGCGCCAAGGGCACCTTTGTCTTCGGGAGCGAAGCATTATACGCTTCTAATTCTCGCCGGTTCTGCTCCTCCATTTCTCGCATGCGCTCACGTTGTGCTGCCTCTGCTTGTCTCTGTCGCTCTTCCTCTCGGTTTCTGTTGTCTACGTAGTTAGGAGCCATATTCTGCATCTGCATGCGCTGCTGCTGAGACTCCGTTGGAGACGGCCGTCTTGGAGGCTGGGAGCCAAGACTCTGCTGTGAAGGGGTTGTGTTATAGCTGGGACGCTGTAATGGCTGCGTCGGACGGGGAGGCGCCACGGACGAACCACCACCGTAACCGAGCTGCTTGTTCTGCATGCTGCTGGGGGGAGGAGTGGGCGTAAGGCTGGGGTATTGGGCGGGGTTCTCTGCTCTCTTGGTCAGGTCGGAGTAGAAGTCTAGGACCTCAAAGACAGCCTGGGGGTTTCGCTCGTAGTCCTCCTTGGTGATAGCGGATGAGTTGAGGAGCTTAGACCACTCGGGCGGCAGGCCGACAAACTCGCCCGTCTGAGGATCGAAACCGACGTGAACTGCATGTGAGAAGTTGGTTGGGTTGCTGACACCGCCCATTCCTGGGCAACGGGCGTAAATGAAGTCAATCCATTCGTAGAGATCATCATCACTCTTGACTCGGATCTGGAGAGTCTTGGTAGAGCCATCATCGTCACCTGGACTGGTGGAAGAGCCGTTGGAATGTCTCTTGACCTCGAAGATGGTACCGGCAGCTTCAACTCGGCCCACATTGATGACGTCCTTGAGGAACAGTGTGTAGGAGACCTTGCCGCCTTCAGCCTTGTGGAAATCAAGGGCTTCCTTGCGCAAGACTAGGAACTTCTGCTTCCATGGCTGAATGAAGTTCTTGCTCTCCTTGACCTGTGCCCAGCCCTCTTTGATGACAGCCACGCCACCTTGCCCATCAATGCCCGAGGTCTGGCGGGAAAGTGGCAGAGAGATGGTAGAGCCACTGTATTGAGAGGGCCCACGGGTGATTGGGGACAGAGCCATGTTTGCCATGCTGCCGGGGAGATTGGTGTTGGGGGTGAGGTTCAGTCGAGGTCGGTCGGTCGGGGGCCGCGGGGCTGGACCAGGGTTCATGAACTGCCCCGAGGAGTAGATGCTGCGAGAGGGTTGTCGGTCAGACATGGCTCAAAATTGTGTCTCTGCTTTGCAGAGAAAGCATCGCATGCAGGCAAGGGACAAGGATATTTGTGAGATGAGTGGATGGTTTTTGGGGGAGGTGTGGGAGGAGAACGAAGGTGGTGGTGGTGGTGGTG